>NC_037537.1:25573402-25581003 GCF_001531365.2 Cynara cardunculus var. scolymus
GAGAACTAAATAGTTTATGGTAACTGTGAGGTCTAATATGAGCCACTCATTTTAGATAAATAATGTTACTTGCTAAAATAAAACAAATGGTAAATTAGTAAATTGTGTTGATTATTCAGTTTAATTTAATTAGTTTAATATTTTAATTTACTTTCATTAGTTTAATTATTTTAATATATGTATATATATACACACACGAACACACAGGGACCAAATCCGATGACATTCTCAGGCGCCCCCCACCACTCCGGTGACCTCTTCTGGTCATCTTGTCTGACAAGACGCCGTATCCGATAATTGACCACTAAACACCCACATGTGACAGTGATACCACAGTTGGTATCACAGTGGTACCACATTGGTATCACTGAGGTTTCAAAGTTTGCTTAGTGTGTTTTGGGTATCACATTGTGTATTTTGGGTATCACATGAAGGTAGGTGTGAGAGAGAGGGGAGAGATAAAAAAAATTAAAATACCTAAAATGCCCTTTAACTATAATATTAAGTTAAATTACCAAAAATATTAGTTTTTTAATTTATCCATTGATTTGTGATTGAGATTGGATCTCACAATTATCAAAAACTATATCAGTTCTTCCTTGAATGGACCACTTCACGCACGCACGCGCACACACATATACACATATGTATATATATGTATAGAATTGGGATCATATAAGACCAGTCAAATTTCGTGAGACCCGTGAGTACACATTTTTACACTTGAAAATACACAGTAAAAAACTGTGAATGTAACTTTCACAATGTTTTTTACTTTCACAACTTGTTGCTGTGAAGTTTCAAGTGTAAAATTGTGATCTCAAAAAAACAGGTTGAGCTCACCTGAATCCAATCTCTTTCTCTCTCCGACTCTCTCTCACACACACATATATAAATAGAGACAGAGAGACTTGAGATCACATGAGACCAACTTGTTTTCGCGAGACCCGTAGACCACTTTTTTACACTTGAAACTTCACAGGACAAAGTTGTGAAGGTAACCTTCACAACGTTTTGCTGTGAAGTTTCAAGTGTAAAAAAGTGGTTTCACATGTCTCATAAAAACATGTTGGTCTCACGTGATATTATATATATATATATATAGAGAGAGAGAGAGAGAGAGAGAGTTTGGTTCAAATGTTAACCAAGATTATTGTGTTAACTTTGTTAACCAAGCTCAACCAATGAAAATTCATCTTTTATCTTGGTTCATATCCATCTCATAATTTAATGACAAGGGTAAATATGTAATTTTGGTTTGTATGTAACTCCCATATCATTAATTAAGAGTTACAAAATCAAAAAATCTCATAATTGTTGTTGATTTACTATTAATCTTGTTTTTCTATAATATTAATTTATCTATCTATAATTTTTTTGAATTTTTTATTGTTAAAGGAGACTCGATGGTAAAGTTTTCGAATACCGTTCAAGATAATATGGATAAACACATTGGAAAACAACTTGACAACAATGAGAAGGTTAAAATGGTTTACTATGACAATTGGACTTCGAGTTCCGAAACTGAAGAAATAATCAAAGCGTTTATATTGGTAATGAATTAATATGTTATTATATTCGTTTTAATTGAAAATATGTTGATTATGATGTTTTTGTGTTTTTTATAGTTCATATTGTGTTGGTATTTTTTTCTTTAATTATTACTACGAACCTAATTCATATGTTCAAATGAAATGAGTTCATCGTCAACTTAATTTGTTATGCAATCCAATTATGAGAACCATTCGGCTCCATCAACTGCTTGTGATGTTTGACCTGCCATAGACTGCAACTAGTGTTCATATACGTTCAAGTGTGTTCATATATGTTCTAGTAGAGACATGAATCAATGCATCTAATATTGAATTCATAATTTTTGTTAATTTATTATTGATCTTTTTTTTTATAATATTGATTTTTCTATCTATAATGCTTTCGAATTTGTGATTGGTAGAAGATACCTGGTAGTAAAGTTTTCGATATCGTTCAAGCTATTATGGATAAACTCATTGTTCATAATGAATGAACTATTGTTCCCAAGTGTTCACATTCTGTTCATATGTACACTAGTTGCATATTTCAACATTGGTTCGCTCCTGAATGTGTTCATAATGAAGAAACTATTATTCACAAGTTGTTCATATTATGTTCATATGTACACTAACTGTATATCTCAACATTGGTTCGCTCCTGAATGTGTTCATAATGAATAAATTATTGTTCACAAGCTGTTCATATGTACACTAGCTGCATATCTCAACATTGGTTCGCTCCCGAATATGTTCATAATGAATAAACTATTGTTCACAAGCTGTTCATATTATGTTCATATATGTTATTTATTTTCTTCCGTGTAGCAGGTATTCTTATTAATGCATGGAGTCATAGGGTTGGTGTCTAAACCTAAAATATAAATTCTCCATGTCCTAATTTTTTGATGTAATTAACTAAGCTACCTCAAGTTTAGTTAATTTATATGTCAAACGTATATACAACGTTTGGATGTCATTAACTTGTTGCGTATTAACAACGAATAAAAGAGAAAACCAACCATCTTAATTTTTACTCTCATTTTTAATGATGCATGTATAAATAGCTGGTAATTCAAGATTGAGCATCTCCAACAGCTATTGATCTTATTAATAGCTGGCAAGTCAAGATTGAGCATCTCCAACAGCTATGTTGTATTTTATCTATCATCTTCAAAAAAATTGAACATTTTTCCATTCCCTCTTTTTTTTTTTTCTCTATTTTAGATAAGAAGAGTTTAGCATAATTGTTGGAGATTTGTAGCAAACTTTTTTCCAAATCTCCATAATTTCTAAAATAGCATAGCTGTTGGAAATGCTTTAACTAACCCATCAATAACTAGTAAGCCCTATATATCTGTCAGTTAATGATAAGACGGCGGTGTCAAGAATTCTGCTCCGTCCTTTTTGACCCGTAATTAATTATAAGACGAATTTATAAAAGACACGTATTAAAGAAATAGGTTTCTACATTCTTCTTCTTGATTCTTTTTTTGGCATGGATTAAGACTTTCGCTCATCAAGCAACACATCTTTTAGTTCGTAAAATGGAATTTGATGGAGATGGAATTCATCAAAGATTTTTGTGTTTGAAGGAAACTTAGGTTTTTGGAATATAAAAGGAGTTGTGTTTTCACATATCTATACTATATTACTATATTATAAAACATTTGGATTAAACTTTTAAAAACTGATTTTAATGCATTAAGTACAATTTAATGATACATATTACTTAAAATTCAAGATTACAAGTAAATGGTTCATGAGTAAAAAAAACATTGAAGAGGGAGTGGAAAAATGTTTAGATTTAGAAGAAAGATAGATAAAATACAACATACATGTTTGTGAGAGATCTTTAAGTTTAGTTTTTTATTCATTAAAAAGAAATAAGTTGTTCTTTCTCCGTAGCAAATTTACAACAGATTATACATACATCGTTAAAAAAATGTGARTAAAAATTAAGAWKGTTGGTTTTCTCTCTTATTCGTCGTTGATACGTCACAAATTAATGACAGATACATGCATTATATATATGTTTGGCCTATAAATTAGAGGTAGCTTAATTACATCAAAAAATTAGGCCATGGAGAATTTATATTTTAGGTTTAGACATCAACCCTATGACTCCATGCATTAATGGAACCAAACGTTTTATATATATATATATATATATATATATATATACTTGGGATCGCGTGAAAACAGCTTGTTTTCGTGAGACCCGTGAGACCAGCTTTTTACACTTGAAACCTCACAGCAAAATGTTGTGAATGAAATATTTACAGTGTTTTTGTTGTGAAGGTTCAACTTTTTAAACCTTCACAGTGTTTTTGCTGTGAAGTTTCAAGTGTAAAAATATGGTCTTACGGGTCTCACGAAAACAATCTGGTCTCACGTGAACCCAACCCTATATATATATATATATATATATATATAATACTAAAGATAATAAAAAGAATGGGGAGCAATCAAATGCAAACCACTCAATTTGTACAAACCGTGCAAACTTCATTCAACCAATCATAATTTTTCATTTTGTTAATTTTTTTGTAATTATGAGAGGTTGATTAATCATTTTTATTGTAGAGGGTGTTAATCATAGATATTATCATCTTCATATTTTAATTTTAGAGAAATACATGAAATAGTTTAATTAAAATTTCATTAAGTATTATATGAAACAATTTCATAACCATATATGAAATAATTTCACGAAAAAATTTCATAAGATTAAACAATTTCATGAAAAAATTTCACAAGATTAAACAATTTAATGAAAAAATTTCATAAGATTAAACAATGAAATCAACGGATGAGGATGGTTTTGCACAGTTTACACAAATGAGTACGGTTTTGATTTTATCGCTGCTTTAAAAAATACCCTTACATGGACTTCAATAACTCATCTATAAACTTACCATTTTGCACACATACCAAACACATACTAATTAAGAATGTTGCAACCCGAAACCTCCTTGAAGTTCGTGGTCCGAAGACGTGCACCGGAGTTGATAGCTCCGGCTGCACCCACGCCTCGAGAACTAAACCCTCTATCGGACCTTGATCATCAGCCAGAGCTTCGCTGCCAACTCCATGGACTTCAGTTTTATCGTAGCCACCCAAAAATGGCAAACAAAAATCCAGCCACCGTCATTAGGGATGCTTTAGCAAAGGTACTGGTCTACTATTACCCTTTCGCCGGCCGGTTAAGAGAAGCTCCCACACAGAAGCTGATGGTGGATTGCACCGGCGAGGGTGTGTTGTTTATCGAGGCCGAAGCCGATGTTACGTTAAAGCAATTCGGGGCGAGTCTTCATCCCCCGTTCCCTTGTTTAGAAGAGCTCCTTTACGACGTTCCCGGCTCTAATGGCATCGTTGACTCGCCATTGCTATTGATTCAGGTCAACTTTTATATATCAACATCAAACACTATCTTTTTTACGTTTTCAATGCATGATTTGACCTAAAAAGGTACGTTTACGATACCCATATTTTTTTATCGACAGGTGACACGTCTCTTATGTGGAGGTTTTATCTTCGCTTATCGTATCAACCATACCATGTGCGATGGACCAGGAGTGATACAGTTTCTGACTGCATTTGGTGAAATGGCACAAGGCGCGTCTTCCCCGTCAGTATTGCCCGTGTGGCAAAGGGAATTGCTTTTCGCGAGCGAACCACCACGTGCGACGTTCGCTCATCACGAGCACGACGTAGAGGAAAAAACCAAGGCTATCAACGACATCGGAACGAAAGACTTGATCCAGAAATCGTTTTTCTTCGGACCTAACGAGGTATCAACCCTTCGTCGTAGGTTCGTTCCCGAACACCTACAACGTTGTTCCACGTTCGAGGTGATCGCAGCTTGTGTCTGGCGTTGTCGTACCATCGCTTTACAGTTTGATCCTAACGAGGAGATGCGTTTCTTGTTTCCCTTCAATGCACGTGACAAGCTCAACCCCCGTCTCCCTGTTGGGTACTACGGAAATGCTTTCATACTACCATCTGTAGTTTCGACAGCGGGAGACTTATCGATTAAGCCATTAAGCCATGTGCTGGAGTTGGTGACGAAAGCCAAGGCTTTAGTGTCTGAAGGGTACGTTAGATCAACGATTGACTTAATGGCTATCAAAGGGCGGCCATTGTTGACAGTTCCTCGTAGCTACATACTCTCAAATGTTGCAAGACTGGGGTTTAGTGAGATCGATTTTGGGTGGGGGAAAGCAGCCTACGGTGGTCCGGCTACCGGAGGAATCGACGCCATTCCGGGACTCTTTAACTTCTACATGCATTGGACGAACCAGAAGGGTGAATCAGGAGTATTGGTACCCATGTACTTGCCAAAGGCTGCAATTGAGAGATTTGTCAAAGAGCTTAATAACATGTTGATGTAAGATGATGATAATCAAAAGTTTATTTAAGATTTGAGTAAGGGTTGTTTGTTTACCTCTTAATAATTTAATTATGGTGTGTTTGATATATTGGATTCGATTGGACAGGACAGGACAGAGATCTTTGTCCCATGTTTGGTATATCTTTTATGTAAAACAAAGTGGAACATGTTTGTTCCACTCCTACCTCAGGGGATCGAACAAGGTGAGAGAGACTTATATTTTACCGATATAACCTCAAAATAAAATTTAATTCTCTTTTAAAACATCAAATAGGTCTCAGTTTTATATTTTTTTCATTCTTTAAATTTTATGTATTGTATTTTATGTTTCTTAAACTTTTATTTTACTGCCATCAAAATATTATTTTTATATAGTTTTTATATTTTTATTAATATATGTAATTTTTTATATATTAATAATAAAAAATAATGTAAAAAAGAGATAAAAATAAAAATTGGAAACTACACATACTTTTTTATTTGGTGTCATTTTAATTGTTTTGACGAAAACTTTCTAATGATATATGTTGTTATAAAAAATAATTATTCTATTATAATTTAATAAATTACGTAAACGATTAGGGGTAAATTGGTTATTTTACTTGTTTTGTTCTATCTTACCAAATGTTGAACAGTTGTTCTATCTTGTTATGTCATGTCCTGTCTAGACACCAAACATACCCTTAAGAGACAACCTCTAAATCGTTAAGAGGTTCTAAAATCCTCTGAATGATTTTGTATCTTGGGTCTCCCTTAACCATTCAGCACCCTAAAATCCATTTTTTTAATAATATATTACTTACTGAAAATATAACATCTAGTTAACCAAACCATTTAACCTAAAGGGATTGTTTATCTTTTAATAGTTTCATTAAGAGACAACCTCAAAACCTCTAAAATCATTAAGAGATGAATCTTGTTTGAAAAAAAAATGTCTATTAATAATTCTAAGACCCTCTGATTGATTTTGTATCATGGGTCTTTCTTAACCATTCAGCGTCATAATTTCATTGTAAACAATTACCAAACAATAATATTTCATTTTACACAATATCATGAGAGTCTCTTAATCACTCTGACCACTTAATCATTTTGCTCCAAACCATTCAACAACTGTCAAAGTTCATTCAATTTCGGTTTTTTGCTTTCAAGATAATGTGGGATAGATCGTAATTCTTGGGTAGAAAAGGTTGAATATTGTGGAATTGTTTACTTAAATTCAATTCGAAGTAAATTACATTTTTTTGGTTCTTATGGTTGTCATTCATTATTATGTTTGGTTCATTTTTCAAACTAATTACAGTTTAGGTCATTGTAATTGTCATTTTGTTTCAATATTGATCCCTCTGATTAATTCTAATAAAAATTGTTAACTTAAGGATGTTTTAGACATTTTAACTTTTCTTTGGCTTTTTGATTTTTTTTAACTAGAAGCATACTCGCGCAATGCAGCGAGATACATCGTATTTTTGATTATATTTATCCACAATTAGTTATACGAATTCAAAAATCGAGCTTTGATAAGTTGTATTTTTGCATAATTTACTTGTAATATTGAATTTTAAGTAAACATTGGTTTTATGAAGTTTTGAGAAAGTGGTAATATTTTTATTTTTGAATAAAACATAAATTTAAAAATATCATAAAATTTTGAAAAAAAATATCGATATCAGTATTAA
>NC_037537.1:25582918-25583350 GCF_001531365.2 Cynara cardunculus var. scolymus
ATATAGTATAGATATATTCTATTTTAAATTGTGTTCAAAAAATGTATTACTTTTACTTATTTATGTAAGATGAAAATCAAAATTTATCTATATTTATTAATAAAAAATATATCATATTTTATTTAATTTAATGTTTTCTTAATATGTATCAAATAAAACTTTTTATAATATAATTATTGTGGAGTCGAATATGTATCAATTAGAGCATCATGCATTAAACACATAAAATTGAGGTATGGATGTAACATACTAGTTTTTTTAGTTGATAAATCTCAATATTTAAGCCTTAAATGCAAATATTTATGTGTAATTCAAGTACTCCAGCGGTTGTTACATTTAGTGAAACATCTTAAATATAAGACTAAACAAGCTAGTTATGAGTTGTTAAGGCTAAAAGTGTGTTGGCAAGTCTAGTAAGCATGACTAAGCAAT
>NC_037537.1:25583460-25602093 GCF_001531365.2 Cynara cardunculus var. scolymus
TTGGCAAGTCTAGTAAGCATGACTAAGCAATCTAGTGATAAGTTGTTTAGGCTAAAAAAACATGAGTGGGCAAGACTATTGACTACAAGACAAGTCTAGGAATCATGACAATGAGTACTAGAAGCATGAGTTGTATAGATTCTCTTATCCTTAGAGATGAGTTGTCAAGATTCCCTTATCTTTATTGATGATATGTTAAACTCTAATAAGAGTACAATCTTGAGAGCAAAAAGAACAAGTAGTTAATGTAATGAATTTATCTATAAATAGGGATTGAAGGGTCACTATTTGTGCATACCAAAAATAAGAAATCTCTCTATATATACTTAATTAAGCTTGAAGAAAGGAATCAAAGAAAAAGTAGGCAAATCAAGGTGAGTACTTATGTGGTTTATGAGATACATGCATGCTATATATAGAAGTATTTTATGCATTACAACTTATGTTGGCATGTTTGGTTTTACATGGAAATATTGATACACATGCATATTCATGATATACATGATGACATGTTCTAATACAAGTATACACAAAAGAAACGAAAATAATTTATATGTTATCATATGTGTTACACAAGGCATGAAATTTTTTACATGTTATGTATAATCATAATATCCAACGTACGGGATATTACAAGGAGGGACGTCTTGCAAACGGACCTTATAGGACGGCCTTTTATGGACCCGGGGGTTAGCAAACCTCAAGACAAGTATGGTATACATGCATGTGACAAGTGAGATCTCAAAAGAATGTTTTATGCATGATAAAGAATAGTATGTTATGAATGTTTATGCATGATAATAAAGAATATTTTTGTACATGATCAAGAGCTTTAATGAATTATCATTTACAAAATATCATGAAAATTTCTCATTCATGAAACAATAAATACCCACTAAGCTTATAGCTTATATATCTCATGTATGTATCTCGAGAAAGAAGTAAGAAAGATTTGCATAAAATAGTATGGTTTTAGTCAATAAGCAAGTTTTGTTGAAATACAAGCTATGATTACGTTTCCGCTAAGTAATTTCTTAAGATATGTTATAAGAAAAGTTGAATTTCAAGTTCAGATTCCATGATGTAATAATTTTATCATGTAAAGTAACGGCACCCAATAACCTCACTTAAAAATACATCATTTGAACACAAAAAGTGAGGTTCATTTGCTACATTGTCTGAGAACTTTACATTCCATAACCTCACTTCATAATCAAATCCAATAATGACCAAAAACTACACAAATTTTCCTGTGTAAAACTTCCCTAAAAATCTACCCGAAAAAGATTCACAAACTCATCGATCGATATTTTCACGAGCGCCATCGCCAGTTGAATAAACGACCTCTGTCACTGTTTTCTACCAAATATCCATCCGTAGAATCTGAGCCACTCGCATCATCGTCTGAGCCATTATCAGGAAGAAGTTTGATTCTATTAGCGTTCTTAATCACCCAATCGGTGAATTCGGGCGAAGATGCCAACTCAGCAACCGATTCTCTCGTTGATTCCTCTGTGAATTCCTCCCATTCCTTCTTCGAGAACCTCTTTCTGTTAGGGGTCTTGTGAAATGTTGAGTAAAACTCATGTTGACTTCCTGTTGACTCGTTCTCCGCCCATTCATTCGCCATTCCTTCATCAACCAATACCGAATAGACAAATGTATTATTCATCCACTTAACAATGTACAATATATAACTTCAACTGATTTGACAAATATATTCATCACAAAAATTACTCGAATGATTTTAATCAATTTTGAAAGAGCGGAATGCATCAAAATGTAACAAAATTTGCCTTAATTCCTACTAAGTGTAACAAACTTCCTACATTTTACTTATATGACCGGAAAACCTATTGATCTTGTAACATTTGATGATGCGGATATCAAGTTTACCGTCCACTTCATCATGAACATCAGGTATCCACGTTATCAAATATTACAAAAGATCGACAGGTTATCAGTAAAAAATGAGTACAAAATAAATAAATAGGTAATTGAAACTAGATCGCATTGGTTAAGAAGAAAAATTCGTTATACTATATAAGAACTAAACCAAACTTTGTTGCATTTTGATGCATTTCCAAATTTTGAAACAAATATTTGAATTGATCAATCGTTACGAGTCATGATAGTCTAAGACATTGACAAGAGAAGAAAGGTTACAACTTTAAGAACATAGATTAAAACAAGTATCCGATGTCACCAACTCTTTGTAAAGAGCACAATCGGAAAATAAAGTAATTTTTGGTCTAAAAGATAGTCGAGAGAGGAACCGTGACCAGTAGTCGAATGCCTAGAATACCCTTTAGTAGTCACACTATTGTATGGGTATTAACCTTTCTTGAGGACCTAAACGATCTCATGATTTGCATAATGAAGATTAAGCAAGGTTAGTATCTATAGTAGTCAAAAAAAAATGCCACAACTTCTGTCGGATCGTTTAAATGTATTGACCAATGGTCAAATACCTCATTTACCCTTCAATAGTGACAATCTAAACCAAACCAAACTAACCACAAGGGTGGTGGCTGATTGGTTTGAGCTTGGCTCCAAAGGTCAAAGATAACAGGAGGTCCCAAGTTCAAATCCAAGGAGGAATAAAAATCCCTTTGTAGCCACGGAGGTTCAAATGGGGTGACTCCGGGCTATCTGCAAAGCATGTGGTCGCCCTGAGATTAGTCGACTCGCATAGCGGGTTGGATATCCAGGTTAATCCAAAAAAAAAAACTAAACCAAACTATCCACCAGGGGTCCCGGAGGTGGGGTTGTTTCCATGAAAACCCCTGGCTAGTGAAAAGTGTGAGCAAAAAAAAGCTTGTTGAAACATATGAACAACTTTTTTGACAATGTAGTGAGCCTAATTCAATATCATCAAATTCTTGAAATGATCACAATTGCAAAATAAGCAAGTTTAGTGTAAAGGTTGCAATTTTCACATAAAACGAATGCGTTTACGGAGGCATGTACCTTTGACTGGGGAGTCGGACCAAGCAAATGAATTCCTCGGACCATTCAACGGATTTCTCAAAGGGGTAGTCTTCTTTGGCCGGCTAAGGAATTCAGCCCGTCCAATCTTTGGTGTTCTTTGTCCACCCCTTTGCCAGAGCTTCGGCTTCTTAGATAATGATGGAGCTCTACGTGAAACCATAGCACCATATTTGTCAAAAATTAAGATCAGGTATCATTATGTCAAAAGCATAATGTAAACCGAAGCCAAAAAGACCTATAAAGTTTCATACATCATGATAGGCGAAATGGCCTCTAAAAACAACTTATGATACTTTCTACTCATTACTCTTTTCCTTTTGGGCAGAAAGTGGAAGAATTAAGGCTAGAAATACATTTGACGTTCGAAAAAAGTGACCCAGAATGAGAATATTGTGATAAAGTATGGTACTTGTTGTAAGTACCCTAAAGCCCAAAGCAACATGCTGGCCCAATAACTTCGAATCCAACTTAGAACCATGGTGGAAGTCATTGGTAGCCCTCACTTGACGCTTATAAGGAGCTCACAAATCCCATTTTCTATCCATGTGGGATGAGTTGTTACACTTGCAACAGGAGTTATAGACAGGAAAAAGGAGTAGAACTTACTGATGATCATGCCACTCGATAGATGTAATAGCCCAATATAGTGCCAAACAAGAACCAACTGCTACCGTAGCCAAAGGAGTGTCAATAGAGCTCTGAGAAGAAACCAAGAGCCTGATAAAGTCCAATGCAAAACTTATTTTTAACACACCCACACATATGTATAGGGGTAGGTTCAAACAACCGTAAATATTTTGAAAACCTAGGAACCAACCATTCATGAATTGTTCATGATGAATATTGTGATAGATATTCATGATCAATATCATGAATAATGAAAATCATGATGAACAATAAGCATGAATATCTAGAGTTACTTATCATGGATAACTCATGAAATAGGTAGTTCCCACATTTTCAGAAGAATATATTTTGAGAACCTGTCAACTATCTATTTCATTTATTATTGATGATGAATAACCCTGAAATATGATGTATTTTCATAATTCATGATATCATTCATTATTATCATGAATGTAAGGCATTTTCATTATGAATATCTTTCACAACATTCATCAGGAATAAAGCATGAATATTTGGTTCCCCCATTCTCAAAATATTTATGGTTCTCATTTGAACTTGCCCATATATACAGCACATCTTAACACCTTTTGGTAAATTCATCATTTTTACATATGAATACTTTCGCCTACACAATGTATTTGCTTGCCATCACAGGAAAAAATTGCATCAAACATCCTAAACCATGATGACAATTTGGATGCAAATACAAGCCAAAATGCAAACCTATGGCATTATTTATCAAAATAAATCAAACCATAAATATTGCTGCAAAAACGTGATCGAATTGGTGACCATAACTAACCAGAAAAATGCATGCGACTGCAACAACACGCATGGCCCATTTGATAAATTGGGCTACTCCAACATCAACGTCTCCATCTTCAGAAATAACATATCTGCGCACCAGCCAATATCCAAGACCGGCTCCCAAAAGAACGATAGCAAGTACCACAAATACCGAAACCTGCAAAATTAAAGAGCACAAGTACAACAAGTTTCGTATGTAAGAAAGGGGGCCTTCTGCAAAAATAGAAGAGCATGCTAAGGTCATGTTTCGTAACACTTGCACCGTTTAGTTTATGCTTATATTTTATTTTTTTAGTAATGCAAACTATGATGTGATTCGTGTTCGATAGCTAAATCAAAAAAGCGTTCTTATGTTCAAAAAAGTAAGATACTGAAATCAAAAAAAGAATAAAATTGTGTTTTACCCGCTTCAGCCTTCAGAAGTCCTCAGCCTTGATACAAACAGATAGTCAAGTATATTTTCGTAATAAAAAACATTTAAAGTGTTCCCTTTTGCTAAACTGAAGCAAGCCAAAGCATGGATGGCAACTTTTTTTTTCATGCATGCAATGTGGTTCTGCAATGTGCTACAGACAAATTGCTAATTAAATACATATTCCCTTCGTCCCAAAATAAATGCAAGAATTTCCTTTCAGGATGTCCCGAAATGGATGCTACATTTTACCTTTTTGGCAAATATTCAATCGAAAATACCTCTTTGCCAATCATTAATTATGACAAAATACTGATAAAATGATTTTGGTTGAGAAAATGCCTCCGATTTGGCATTGTTGGGGGTATTTTCAACATTTCGCTTGTAAAAACTGAAAACACTTCCATTAAGCTATATAGCGAGTAAAATATTGCATTTCTTTTTTGACATAGAGTGTATCATCATGAAATATCGATTCGGGAATCTTACTGGGTTCTGCATTTCTTGACTCAGTCCAAAGTTAACAAGGATTGAGTTGACAAACCCTGAAACATAATGTACCAGGAAAGATCCTGCTCCAATCTGAAGAAAGAAAAAACAAAGTAATTAGAAATAAAATAGTAACAGAAACCACAACAACAGAATCCAAATGCTACTAAATTCCCATGACACTATTCTATTCATAATTCATATATGAGAAAAATCGACAGATAGATTTCTGTCTCTTATAAATGCAATAGAGATGGAAGCAAACCGCAGAAAAGGGAACTTACTGCAGAGGTGTATATACTTAAATAAAAGGCACTTTTCCTGCCAGTAGGCAATAACCTCATCCCCTGTTCAAAATCAGAGATGGTATAATTAGAAATTATTCATGCAAATCGACAAAGAAAACAGCATGAACGTCGAAAGTAGAATTTACAAAAGAATAGTCTATTTGCAGTACAAAATACTGGTCTAAACCCGCATATTTAAGTCCATTATAAGAGACTTGTGTTCCTGATGAGACGTATCATGATAAGATTGAAAACATGCATTAAAAGAAGCAGAAATGATGTTCTAGATGCAAATCTTGAAACTCTTCAAAGAAAAGAGGATATATTGACTTTTAAGCATTAGAACCACGTGCAACAATAATAATGTTGGGAAAACTCTTATTATTCAGCATCCATTCCCAGTGAACGAAGCCTTTCTGATAATACTGTAAAACGATTAACAAGGTATTATTCAGCATCCATTTTTTAATTTTTGATGTCTTCAATAATGTGTAATAGCGGATGAAAACCCAATGTTTCACAACATTTTTCCTTTGCAAAAAACCCTGAACAGGAACATAATATTTTGCAAACACTAGTTACAAATTGCAAACTTGATACTGATGTTTTCTTGGTTTACCAAACTGACTTATGAAAAACACACATGTTGGCTATCTAACTTTAATGAGGTTGAGGTATCAAATTTAGTAAACCATCATTTCTATCTTTTAATAATTTTCATATCTTACTATTTGAAAACAAAAATAGAATTGTCTAATAAGGCATTGTTTCAGTATTGGGAAGAAAAATGTCAGCACCATGTACTCACCAAATATAAGCATAAAATGTATGTTTTACACTTTTACCAAATGAAACCTAAAACTCCATCACAATTGGTAAATAAACTAGCACACTAAAATACAACTTCTTTCTAGGGTGGGGTGAGGGAGGATACAGTTCAGTAAATCTTGTTATCGCAGTCTGTACATTTGGCAAATATCTCATGTGCCATGAAAGAGAATATATACCTGATAAAGAAGTATGATAACAACAGCTAAAACTCCAATAGCCATGGAACTGGTATAGTAAAAGGGAACCCACTGGCTAACAACGGGTGCCAAGAATAGTAAAGTAAATCCAAACGCAAGCAAGATGTAGCGCCATCCCTGTGACACTGCACATCACAAATTCTCAAACCGAATGTGAAAAAAGATCCCATAGAAAAAGCTAGAAATAGAGACAAAGACAAAGTTATGGCCTTTTGAACTAAATACTTGTCTTTTAATTGCAAGCTAACAATCTTTCTAGAGAAAATGACAAAAGAACACTATAATTTGCAAGTATGCACAATTTTGGACAACTTGTAGAAATACAAATACAGAAAAGGAAACAATCATGCTTGGCAGCACATGTTGTCTAAAATTGTTTATTCTTGCAAAGTGTTCTTTTTCTTTTGTGGCCGCTTGCAAGAATGATGGTTTCTTTACAACAAATAGCTAATGATGATTCAAGAAATCAATTAATCAATGAAGAAATATGAACGAACACCTGACCTTCATCAAGTGTGATAGTTACAGAACCAGAAACCCCACCAACAAACTTCACATCAACAAATCTTTGCTCATAAGGTGACATAACGGAACTCCAAAACCCCTTTTGAATAGATCTCCAATCGTCCTTTTCACACTGGCATAACCCGAGTGAAGCATTCCTGCAAACAACTTCCTTGGTGAACAAAAATCCTCCATGATCGTGAAATTTCAAAGATTAATGATGTGGGAAAAGAAAAGAAACAGGGACAACAACCAACAAAAACATAAAGTGGAACCTGAAGTCTCTTACCTGTGAAAGCAAATTTGAATCTTGTTGTGCCATTTATCAGGGATCACTACTGAAGGAACCAACATAATTCTATATGCTTTGGCATAACTCTGGAGTTTCATTCTGGAGATGCCATGTACAGGAACGCGTCCACAAAATACAACATCTTTAGATACTTGAGAACCATGAATTGGTGCTGGGGTGACATCTATAACAGGATTTTGCACATCAATCCCTGTGGTTTAAAATGCAGAGAATAATTAGTATCTTCAAATCTAAGTGCCAATTTGTAAAATTAACAACTACATTACATAATCCAGTTCAGTAGCCTCGGGGCATCTCCAATGGATTCTCCAAAATGGAGAAAATAGAGATTTTGAAGTTTTTAACCTATTTTTTGCTCCAACAGATCCTCCCAAATGGAGAAAGTATGAGAGGGAGAATAAAAATCTCCGAATTTGAAGAACTCTCCAAAATTAAATGTTGACCAGAAAGAAATATTTGTTATTGTTCCCAACTTCCCATCAATGAAGGTGAACGTATTATCATTTCATATAAGGTTTATTTGAAAGTTTAATGGGATACTATATCTATTGACTGATATAATAATACAATTTATGTTAAAATCTTCAAAATACACCCTGTTGGAGATGAATGTAAATTTCTTTGGAGATTTTAACTTTGCTTCTTCATTTTAGAGAAATTATAGAGAATCTTTTGAAGATGCTATCACAGGCCAAGGATTGACTTTGAATTGACAAGCCTTCTTTCAAATTGGAAACATAGATTACAGATGTAATCAGGCAATTCAAACTTACAGAACAAGATATTGCACGTAAAGAAAACCCAGAGAATACAACCCTAAAATTGAAGTCTAAGAAAATAACTACTTAGATCAAAGTTTGATCAGGACATGCTACAAATCACATTTGAAGCAAGGTGTACTGTTGAATGTAAACAAAACCAATACAAAAAGTAAAACAATAAACCCAATTTAACATTTTAATAAGCAAATCAACTTGAATCAAACTTGGACAAGCCATCCACTATGCCTTGATGCAAAACGCTTCTTCTTGTTCTCAAATTAAATCTTTAACATTTGCTTCATGTGAAATTTTCAATAATAAGTGGTGTTTTGCATGGAAAACATTAATTGTTTATCAATTTCTTGAATTAGATGAAGAAAACCCTAAGCCTAAGCAATTTGACTCTTTTTATCTATCAATCACCCACTAGAAATAACATGAGCCACATATCAATACAACCCCATCAATAAAATTATACAAAAGAAACCCTAAATATTCTTATTTGGAAGTAAAACTACTTGAATAAAACTATGGTCACCCAACAACTACAATCAGGTGTGCCTCGATGCCAAATTGCTGGTGTAAGTATTACTAAAGAATCGAATAAAACAAAATTTTCCCTGTTAAAGGTTGCTTCTAATTTTCTTATCGTAATTTGTGCATTTCCTGTGGATTTCAACGATGAATACCGGTACCAAATGTAAAGAACTTTTATAAAAATCACACCAAAGAAACCCTAATTTGAACATGTTACAAGAAAATTTACTTCCTACTTAACATCTTAACCCGCCACATGCTACATAACACGTACCTCGACACAAATCTGTTGGTGTAAACAAAATCTCAAGAAAATCTCAGTTCCCAGTGTAAAGTTCTTCATAGTTTTCATTTATTAATTTTTCTACAATAATCGAATACCCAAATTGCTCATCAACGACGATAACTACGTACCTTTAAGTACAGGAGGGCCATGATCGGAGCAAAACGAGACCCAAAAGAATCCGTATAAGTTGCAAACTAGAAGAAGCGTAGAAGTGGAGGTAAGAGTGAATCTAGTTGCCATTATCGTCTCTCTGATTTTCCTTCGAACACGAAAGAAGCCGACCTTTGAATTCGCCCAAATTTATGCATCCGATGGGGGTAATGCTCTGCCTTCCGTCAAACTTCCATTTAGGCCCCTCAATTATGAACTTATTTCATAAAGGACCCTCATTTTACAGGAATGTATATATTAATACTTGTCACATTTTCCATCAAAATATCATTTATCCCGGTTTAACCCAAAGATGTACAGGGCCTCGGTTTTTCAGGCCTAGGTTAACGAGTATAAAAAGACCTGACTTTTTTAGGAATGGGTCGGGCTTGGATTCGAGATTGAAAAAGGGCCTAAACAGGTTTTTCCAAACCAATCCTTTTTCAGGTTTAACCGGATTTTCCAAAGACTTTTTCATGTTGGACTTTTTGGGGCCGAACACATGCCTGCGTCTACCCCTAAGATTTCGGGTTGATTTGACGTTACTTCAATCTTGGGTTTAGGATTTTGTGCATCTCTAGTTTAACCATATACTAAAAAAAAATTGATTATATTATAAAAATATGTTTGTTACTATAAATTTGTATTGTTAATTTGTCGTGTCAACCATTTATAATAAAAAGAATTCATGTGATTCAGGTAAGACTAAGGGGTTGTATGTTTACCTCTTAATAGTTCAATTAACAGACAATTTTTGATTCGTTAAGAGGTGAATCTTGTTTGACAAAAAAAATATGCCTCTTAGTGGTTCTAAAACTCTTTGAATGGTTTTGTATTTTGATCTCCCTTAACCATTAAGCACCCTGATTTTATTGTAAACAGTTACCAAACACTAATATTTTATTTTGCATTATATCATGAGAGTCTCTTAATTATTCTGATCACTTAATCATTTTGTACCAAACTATTCAACAACTGCAAAACAGCCCATAACATAATTGTTGGTGCTAAAAAAAGGTGTGTACGTAAGCAATTTGTACTCAAGGGCAAACAAGTAACTTGCAACTTCGGTTGTTATATTTTATAGTCTACGTGGTTTACAAAATTTATGGTTTTCGCTATCCTACTTTCAGAATCACACCCACCACCCGATAGTTTGCATCAGGTTACGAGTTTTGTCTCTCAATCTATCTGGAATTATTATTATTTTTTCCGCTAAGTTCCCCACGTGCTAATTACACGATGAGCAATTTGGTCATTTTGCATTTTCTTTTTTCAAATTGTCCACGCATTCATTACTCATTGAATAGTTTAGCGTAAAATGACCAAACTATCTTCATGTAACTAGCATGTAAGGGGTTACCAAAGGGCCTTCGCCCTAATGATATTTAAGCCTTTTTGCTTTCCAATAGGCCATGAGTTCAAATCTCATAAAATCTGGTTTGTAGTGACATCCCCTCATCCCCAGTCAAACCTTATGACTAATATCCGTTAGTTTGAGTCTACTAAGGATCCCCGCCCCCTGCCCCAGTTTAAGTAACAACCCCCCGCCTGTCCCCAACTTGAGTCTACTAGGGATCCCCGATCCCGATACTTATTTTAGCAGAGAATTCTCATCCCCGTTCGGGTTTGGTGTGCCGGATTTTCCATTGGGTCGAAGCAAATCACCATCCTTAGAGCAAAGGAAACTCTGGCGAAAGGCCACAACGATACTGATGTGCAAATCCCACGTGCAGAGAAACCCTGCCATGGTGCGAGGAACCAAGTGGCGCATAGGTAATGAGGCGCCCTTCGCGAGGGATCGTCACTAATGGTGTTAGCTTGTGAGACTTTAATTGGTATGAATTATGAAATAATAGCAACTTGGATTAAAATTGCAAAAACAAATTAGTTGATGGGGTAAATGTATATACTATTCATAAGATTAGGGACCAAACTTGTAACTTCCTAAAAAAGCCAGAATTCGGGTCATTTATTATAAACCGACCCGGCCCATTCATCTTCTGATATCTTCTTGTATGGGCTGATTCCCTAGGGTTTGCAGGTTGCAGCTGCCATGGTTCCTGTTATAAGCAAGAAAATTGATGCTTAAACCAATGAACTACAATCGGAAGAAACCCTCACGAATCGAGCAATTATCCGATGTCGCCGCTTACGTCCTTCCATATCTACTTCCGGCCGAGTTATCGGCGGTCGCATTAACCTGCAAAACACTGCATCTATTTGTCAAATCCGTCACCGCCGTCAGATCATCTGACGCTTGTAGGAACTATGAGAAACTCCCCGTTCCGTTCGTTAACTCCACCGTAGACAATCACCGATATGCCTACTTTATCTATAGTCCTACTCAAGTGCTAAGCTTACCCGACGACCCGCGTCGACAGCCGTGGGGTTTGTGTTTTGACGGACGACCCGATTTGAATCTGGTTCTACCTCCGACGGTGGAGGACGGTGGTAAGTGTGAATGCGAGAGATGCGATGGGGATACGGTGGCATGTCCGTGTTCCAGGCTGAAGCTTCCTGGGCTAAAATGGGAGTGTGGGTCGTGTTGCACGTGCGGGTTGGAGTGTGGGAACCGGGTGTGTCAGAGAGGTCTCTCGGTTCGATTGAAGGTCGTTAGAAGTCGAAGGAAAGGTTGGGGTTTGCATGCAGATCAGTTTATTCGAGGTGGAGATTTCATTTGCGAGTATGCAGGTAACCTGTTTGTCAAAAATGCTTGTATAAATTTCGGGGAAATTGGTAAAAGTAGTCATTTAGCTCTCATGAATCGATCTCCCTAAATTTCAATCTAGTTTTTATGGTTTGTGTCATCCTGGCTTCCCCTTTCTGGGCTTTTTTGCCTTTGATTGTCCTAATTCTTGGCAGGCCACTTAAGTATTGTGCTGCTTGCTGTAAATATGGACAGATAGTAATAATATGTTGGGTTTTTAGGTGGGCATTTCATGAAGCAAAGGATGCCCATAAAGGACCTTCATACATTTGTTATGCTTTGATTTCATAATTTCATTGCGACACCTTTTTATTGGCATTCACAGAACAACTAAATGGTCCTAATTCTTAGCAGGCCACCTGAGTATGTGCTCCTTGCTGTAAACATGGACAAACAATAATTATGTGGTCTTTTAGGTGGGCACAATGAAGCGAAGGATGCCCATGAAGGGCCTACATACATCTATATACATATATCTTACCTGTAAAAAGTTTTTTGTTACCAAAGGGTCTTTGGCGTAACTGTATCCCGGTAAATCCTGTAAAGATAGAATGACACAAATCACATAAAGTGGATTGAAATTTATGCATACTCACAAATGAATTCTCCACCTCAAATAAACCGATCTGCGTGCAAATCCCAGCCTTTATTTCAATTTCTAACTATCTTCAATTGGACCAAGAGACCTCTCCACCACACCTGGTTCCCACTCCCTAACCCGCACATGCAATCCAACCCACACTCCCATCTCAAACCAGGAAGCTTCAGCCTGGAACACGGACACACCACTTAGAACTGTCTCTGACCATCTGTTCATAGTCTTAAGAAGAAAATGGTAATGGATATAAAATAACTTTATTCTGAAAGGTCATTATATCTGGACCATCTTTTTGGGCAAAGGAAACAACAGACTTAAAAGTCTTATTCTTTACCCCCTTTTTTCGCAGACCAAGAACATTGGAAATATCTTATGCACTTACTTCCGATCCTTTATGCATTGCAGGTGAACTGTTGACGACAAAAGAAGCAAGAAGGCGTCAACTAATATACGATAAACTTGCATCCACTGGCAAGCATACATCCGCTCTTCTAGTTGTTAGGGAGCATCTTCCGTCTGGAAATGCATGCATGAGGATCAACATTGATGCCACAAGGATTGGAAATGTTGCGAGGTTCATCAACCATTCTTGTGATGGTGGGAATCTTTTAACTGTATTAGTACGAAGTTCAGGTGCTTTGTTACCTCGAGTTTGTTTTCTTGCTTCCCGAGATATATCAATAGACGAGGAGCTTACTTTCAGCTATGGAGACACTGGTTTAAATCCAAATGGCTCACAGTGTTTTTGCGGTAGCAGTTGTTGCTCCGGAATCATGCCTTCTGAACATACATGATAGCAGCAAGGTATGAGGCTTTCTTGCAATCTGAGTATCAATTCACTTGTACCTTTTAAGAGTCCAACTTAAGTAAGCACAAGGGTGCCCAATTCTCAACAATCTCGACTCCAATTGACAACCCTTTATCGCGTTTTCAAGTGTGCGTGTGTGTTCTATCTGTGGTGTCAAACTGGACTGGTTTTATACCCCAATGGGCCTTTGTGATGGAAGCTGATGAGGGTTGTCAAGTTATTAGAAAGACTGGTAAGGTGAATACGAAAGTAAATAGAGATTCTTATTGGTAGTAGCAATATTATATGGTTAGTAAACAGGTTCAAAATGAGAAGCTTGTATGTTTTTAAGAACTTGAGAACCAACTATTCATGTTTTATTCATAATGAATGTGAAAATGTCACTATATCATGAAATATGAAAATGGATGATATTCATGATGAATAAATGTACATGATTATCCAGGATTATTCATCATGAATAATACATGAAAGTGTTTTGTTTCCAGGTTCTCAAAATATTTTATGGTTCTTATTTGAATTTCCCTTATGGTCTTTATTCATTTGTGAATATGTAATATATCATAAATAATTATTTAAATATTATTTTGACCATTCTGTCTGATCTGTTTTGCTGGCAATGAAGACTCTACTGTTGTTTCTCTTTGTATGATCATACCACTGCATGACAAAAGACCAACTTATTTCTAAGAAAATTTTGCAGCTTCATTTATCAGAAACAATGGGAGTTATCTGGATTGAAGCATCTGATTGGCAAATGCTAACGGATCCCCACTCTCTTCCTCGTCATCATCCTCATCGTCATTACAAGGTTGGCAAAGTTGAAGAGGATTGAAGCTCTGTTGTGAAAGTGTATCTCTGTGATGGTCATCTGCAAGATTATTCAAACTTGAATCAAAGCTGTTCATGTTAAGTATGTTGTTATTCGAAGCAGATGAAGCATTTGAATATGCGGGTCGCAGCAGTGAAAGGTGGTGCACTGGCTCAAGTTGCTGTTGTGAACTTTGAAGGGAGTTTGCCACTAGGAGCCTGTTGTTTATTAGCTGGTTCTGCACCATTGTGAGCTCGGTCTGCAATGCTGCTACCTGTAAGTACAAACATCATAACACATTGTTTAATTATATTGCACAACCTGATGACTGTTCTCGAGGGTTGGCTCAAATTGCAAATACTCCCTCGGTCCAAAATTAGGGTCCACTTTCAAAAGTAAGAATAATTATGAGATGAAGAAATTCATTTCTCCCTCTATTATTAAAGGTGAAAATGTCTGTTAATAAAAAATGTAATGGTTACATATCTTCAAAACTATGTCATTTTCATTATGGACGTTTTTATTTCGGGACTGAGGGTGCGCTTGGGAGCCAGGCAGGATAGAACGAAATTGGACAATACAGAATGGCACATAAAAGTTGTTCAGCATTTGGTAAGACAGAACAGATACAATGATCAATTTATTTTGAATTAGTTGTTTATATATTTTGATTAATTTATGTAATTGATTAAATTATGATAAAATAATGTTTTTAATAACAAAATATATTATTAGAAAGTTTTCGTCAAGACAGGTTAAAATGACACCAAAATAAAAAGTTTATATAGTTTTCAAATTTTATTTTATACCTTTTTATATTATTTGTTTATTATTAATATTTAATAAATTACATAAATTGTTCAAAATATAAAAACCGTAATAAAAATAGTATTTTGAGGCCAGGAAAGTGAAAGTTTAAATATATAAAATACAATAAATATTTTTTAAAGAATGAATAAAATGTAAAGAGGAAGATGTATTTGATGTTTTAGAAGAGAATTAGGGGTATTATTTTGAGGTTATTTTGATAAAATATAGGCGGAACTCGCTTGTTCCACTTTGTTTCTGTCTGTTCCACATAAAAAACCTGCCACACGTGAAAGTGGTCCCTATTCTGTTTTGGCCTGTCCAGTATACCAAGCGCACCCTAAGGGACTAGAGGCTAGGCCTTGGGAAGAGTCCCCATAGGTCGTCAGTTCACGAGTCTCCATAGGGTCACTGGGATTATACTAGCTGTCACCTTCAGGACCCTATGAGATTAGTTGAGGTGCATGTAAGTTGACCGTGACACCCACGGCTACCAAAAAAAAAAAAGCTCAATGTATTGCATGGGTATCTTGCAATTTTGTACCTGTTGTTGCAAAGCTAGGACGGTTGAGACACAGCCGTAAACAGGGTCGGACAATCTAGCTTGGGCTTCATAAGAAATGGTGACTACTGCATGTTGTCGACGGTTGACCGGAATGTGCATTAGGAGTTTCGACACATTACTGGCTCCAAACACCTTGTGCACTGCAGCGAACCGAGCAGCACCCTGGTCAGATCCAAAGTAGGGTGCGAAGATACACCCGTTAACACACTTCCTCCTCAAGAATTTGCACGCCCCACAAGGTGGGTTGGGAATCGACCCTGTTTCTGATGTTGCTGCCTCAAACGAGGCAACGGTCCTTTTTCCGACTCCGGGTCCCTTCCGTCGGGTGTCTGATGACATCCCATCGGCATGTGTGTCGGCCATGCTAAAATGACGAGTGGTGATGGAAGTGTGAGGGGATTTAGAGACAGTGGAGGAGATATTAGGAGACGTAGTTATATGAATGATGGAAGGGAAGGGAGCACATAAATCTCGTGAAAGGTTGGGTAGCGTTTTCGGTGTGAGAAGAAGCTGCAAAGAGGGTGCTTTTTTTGTTGATGGGAATACTAAAACTTATATAATAATATTTCAAGTCTATTCATTTTTCCCATTTAATATATTATTTTTACGGATTTCATTCGTATAATTTCGGCAAGTGGTCAATCCCTTGTAGGGGTAGTTTCGTGGGTCCCAAACCAAACGAGCCTAGTATATCCCGCTCGGAGGTGGGATGTATGCAGTCTGACATCAACCTCCAAAGATTAGAGTGGCTGTTTCCGAGAAGACTCATGGTTTGTGTGTTTAGTTTTCTGGGTCTTTTTGCAAAAGTAGTTTCCAAGGTAACTAACGAGCCTAGTATATCTCGCCTGGAGGTGGGGTTGGGAGTGTGAACGAGCCTAGTATATCTCACCCAAAGGTGGGGTCGGGAGGGTGAACGAGACCAGTTTTTTGTTTAGTTTCCTGGTCGAGCCCAATATATCACCCGGAGGTGGGGTCGGGAGTGTTAACGAGCCCAGTTTTTTGTTTAGTTTTCTGCATCTTTTTGCAAAAGCAGATCGGGACATCTAAAAAGGAAGATTTCAGTTGGTTCCCTCGTGGACATGGCTCGGTCGAAGCCGGGCATGGACCATTAGTTTGAGTTGAGATCTTAGTTGCAGAATCGGTGAATCTCTGTATGCAGAACCCGGGGGTAAACATGTAAATTGCACAGAACGTCGGCGAGAGAAGATCGAGTGGGATAGACTGTGTTAGTTTTGGTTCGTTTAAGTATTCTTGAGAATGCAGGATAATTTGTATTATCGTTTTGAAAAGACTTGCGATTTTCCCTACATTTTCTGCTAATATTTGCAGGTCTTAAAGGCTAATCAGAGATTCGGAAATCAAGTTTTCTAAAGCGAGTTTTCACGAGAAGAAAAAATAACAATTTGAGCATTTAACGAGCTACTCATCTCGAGCCTAGTATTCTTGAGCTTGAGTTCGAAAACAAAGTAGAGCGCATTTAACTTGATGTTTGACGTTGACTCCTGAATTTTTTTTCGAGATTTCAAGCCAAGCCGTGCGAACAATTAATCGTTCATATGTTCATGGTATAAAATCAAAATAATTAGCACGAACTAATAAACGGGTTCAAGCCGTAAACTTGTAAATTATTAATCGAACATCGAACATAAGCTCAAACATTGAAAAACCATTCAAACTTTGAGGTCGAGCATTGTTTTGAATTTGAACTTTAGTCTGATATTATTTTCTTAAGTTGAATTTAAACAACTTGATACATCATCTTCAATAGATTCCATAAAATAGAAATTATGTTCTTAATTTTGTTCCAACAGATCATCTAAAATGAAAATTATTTTATATTTTGCTCTAATAGATTCTCTATATTGTTCTCTGAAACAAAGGGAAAAAAAATAGAAAACTCAAAGTATAGAGGGTACTTTAAAACTTGATGTGGGCAAGAGAAGTGACTTTTTATTCATTTCTACCGGTAAAGCTGAATTATTATTATTTTATACTAGTTGGATACCCGCGCAATGCGGCGGGATGCGAATGTTTTTTGTAAATCGAAGGTATGACGTTTATGATCATTATAAACTTCAAATTTTATTACGGTTGATTGAACGAAGATTTGAAAAGAGAATTGCACGATTAACGGATTTCTAAACACATATCAATTGTTATTTTTATATTGTTTAATAATGATTTTCACTTAATGCAACTCATGATCAACAACAACAAAAAAACAAAAATCATGTTTAAACAAAACAGAGATATAATTATCTAAAATAATATAAATCGACACATACAGAGTATGAGAAGGTACCACTTGAAGCATCCATATGTTAAATATACCCTGTAAGAAATGTCTTATGATTAATATAGTATAGATATCAAACGTAATTGTAAAAAATGTGTAACAGTAACTACTCGTTTGTACCTTATTAATCGCGTAAAACTTCTTGATACACCACGTTTGATGTGTAGACTCCGTCACACTTGAATTTTTTGGCAGGCTTTACTAATACCTTTGTATTTTCACGTGATGTCCCTCTTGATAACGCCACATAAAGTTGTCCGTGAGAGAATACTGATTCCGGTAGATACACACCTACATTAGGAATGGTCTGTCCTTGAGCTTTATTGATTGTCATAGAAAAGCTAAGCCGAACTGGAAACTGTTTTCTCTTCAATTTGAAGGGGAACATGTTATCTTCAGATGGACAAAGAGGAATTCTCGGCAAAAATACTCTTTTTCCAGCATGCTGACCAACAGCTATTTCTGCATCAATTACGTTATGTTGAAAACCTCTACATATCAATCTCGTTCCATTACATAAGCCATTAGAGGGATCGATATTCCGCAATAGTATTATTGGGCATCCAATTTTGAGCCGGAGGTAATGCGGGGGCAAACCACTGACAGTCAGCGAGTTTAAAAACTCCATTGGATAGAAGTTATTTCTGTCATCTTCTGCTTCATCGAAACTGTAGTAAACTTTTTCATCGCCGCAGAATCTATCAATCAACTGATCATTAATTTCATCGACATTTTCATTTTTTGTTGATAATATCGCCCTCGAAATAATATAGTTTGAATCTGCTCCGTTGATTTGCAGAGATGGAAATATTGCGTCAATCAAATCATGCTTTGATTTATCTTTAT
>NC_037537.1:25602193-25607068 GCF_001531365.2 Cynara cardunculus var. scolymus
ATGATCCCAAATCTCTCTCTCTCTCTCTCTCTCTCTCTCTCTCTATATATATATATATATATATATATATAACTCTAATCAAATGAGAACTAAATAGTTTATGGTAACTGTGAGGTCTAATATGAGCCACTCATTTTAGATAAATAATGTTACTTACTAAAATAAAACAAATGGTAAATTAGTAAATTGTGTTGATTATTCAGTTTAATTTAATTAGTTTAATATTTTAATTTACTTTCATTAGTTTAATTATTTTAATATATGTATATATATATACACACACGAACACACAGGGACCAAATCCGATGACATTCTCAGGCGCCCCCCACCACTCCGGTGACCTCTTCTGGTCATCTTGTCTGACAAGACGCCGTATCCGATAATTGACCACTAAACACCCACCTGTGACAGTGATACCACAGTTGGTATCACTGAGGTTTCAAAGTTTGCTTAGTGTGTTTTGGGTATCACATTGTGTATTTTGGGTATCACATGAAGGAAGGTGTGAGAGAGAGGGGAGAGATAAAAAAATTAAAATACCTAAAATGCCCTTTAACTATAATATTAAGTCAAATTACTAAAAATATTAGTTTTTTAATTTATCCATTGATTTATGATTGAGATTGGATCTCACAATTATCAAAAACTATATCAGTTCTTCCTTGAATGGACCACTTCACGCACGCATGCGTGCGCGCGCACACACACACACATATGTATATATATGTATAGAATTGGGATCATATAAGACCAGTCTAATTTCGTGAGACCCGTGAGTACACATTTTTACACTTGAAAATACACGGTAAAAAAATGTGAATGTAACTTTCACAATGTTTTTTTACTTTCACAACTTGTTGCTGTGAAGTTTCAAGTGTAAAATTGTAATCTCACGTACAGGTCTCATGAAAACAGGTTGATCTCACCTGAATCCAATCTCTTTCTCTCTCCGACTCTCTCTCACACACACATATATAAATAGACTTGAGATCACATGAGACCAACTTGTTTTCGTGAGACCCTTAGACCATATTTTTACACTTGAAACTTCACAGTACAAAGTTGTGAAGGTAACCTTCACAACGTTTTGCTGTGAAGTTTCAAGTGTAAAAAAGTGGTTTCACAGGTCTCATAAAAACATGTTGGTCTCACGTGATATTATATATATATATATATATATATATATAGAGAGAGAGAGAGAGAGAGAGAGCTTGGTTCAAATGTTAACCAAGATTATTGTGTTAACTTTGTTAATCAAGCTCAACCAATGAAAATTTATCTTTTATCTTGGTTCATATTCATCTCATAATTTAATGACAAGGGTAAATATGTAATTTTGGTTTGTATGTAACTCCCATATCATTAATTAGGAGTTACAAAATCAAAAAATTCCATATTTTTTGTTGATTTACTATTAATCTTGTTTTTCTATAATATTGATTTATCTATCTATAATTTTCTTGATTTTTTTATTGTTAAAGGAGACTCGATGGTAAAGTTTTCGAATACCGTTCAAGATAATATGGATAAACCCATTGGAAAACAACTCGACAACAATGAGAAGGTTAATATGGTTTACTATGACAATTGGACTTCGAGTTCCGAAACTGAAGAAATAATCAAAGCGTTTGTATTGGTAATGAATTAATATGTTATTATATTCGTTTTAATTGAAAATATGTTGATTATGAAGTTTTTGTGTTTTTTATAGTTCATATTGTGTTGGTAGTTTTTTCTTTAATTATTACTACGAACCCAATTCATATGTTCAAATGAGTTCATCGTCAACTTAATTTGTTATGCAATCCAATTCTGAGAACCATTCGGCTCCATCAACTGCTTGTGATGTTTGACCTGCCATAGACTGCAACTAGTGTTCATATACTTTCAGGTGTGTTCATATATGTTCTAGTAGAGACATGAATCAAGACATCTAATATTGAATTCATAATTTTTGTTAATTTATTATTGATCTTGTTTTTTTTTATAATATTGATTTTTCTATCTATAATTCTTTTGAATTTGTGATTGGTAGAAAAGACCCGGTACTAAAGTTTTCGGTATCGTTCAAGCTATTATGGATAAACTCATTGTTCATAATGAATGAACTATTGTTCCCAATTGTTCACATTGTGTTCATATGTACACTAGTTGCATATCTCAACATTGGCTCGCTCATGAATGTTTTTATAATGAAGGAACTATTGTTCACAAGCTGTTCATATGTACACTAGCTGCATATCTCAACATTGGTTCGCCCCTGAATGTGTTCATAATGAAGAAACTATTATTCACAAGCTGTTCATATTATNCCCCTGAATGTGTTCATAATGAAGAAACTATTATTCACAAGCTGTTCATATTATGTTCATATGTACACTAGCTGCATATCTCAACATTGGTTCGCTCATGAATGTGTTCATAATAAAGAAACTATTGTTCACAAGCTGTTCATATTATGTTCATATCTGTTATTTATTTTCTTTCCTGTAGCAGATATTCTTATTAATGCATGGAGTCATAGGGTTGGTGTCTAAACCTAAAATATAAATTCTCCATGTCCCAATTTTTTGATGTAATTAACTAAGCTACCTCAAGTTTAGTTAATTTATAGGCCAAACGTATATACAACGTTTGGATGTCATTAACTTGATGCGTATTAACGACGAATAAAAGAGAAAACCAACCATCTTAATTTTTACTCTCATTTTTAATGATGCATGTATAAATAGCTGGTAATTCAAGATTGAGCATCTTCAACAGCTATTGATCTTATTAATAGCTGGCTATTCAATATTGAGCATCTCCAACAGCTATGTTGTATTTTATCTATCATCTTCAAAAAATTTGAACATTTTTCCATTCCCTCTTTTTTTTTTTCTTCTCTATTTTAGATAAGAAGAGTTTAGCATAATTGTTGGAGATTTGTAGCAAACTTTTTTCCAAATCTCCATAATTTCTAAAATAGCATAGCTGTTGGAAATGCTTTAACTAACCCATCAATAACTAGTAAGCCCTATATATCTGTCAGTTAATGATAAGACGGCGGTGTCAAGAATTCTGCTCCGTCCTTTTTGACCCGTAATTAATTATAAGACGAATTTATAAAAGACACGTATTAAAGAAATAGGTTTCTACATTCTTCTTCTTGATTCTTTTTTTGGCATGGATTAAGACTTTCGCTCATCAAGCAACACATCTTTTAGTTCGTAAAATGGAATTTGATGGAGATGGAATTCATCAAAGATTTTTGTGTTTGAAGGAAACTTAGGTTTTTGGAATATAAAAGGAGTTGTGTTTTCACATACCTATACTATATATATTATAAAATATTTGGATTAAACTTTTAAAAACCGATTTTTAATGCATTAAGTACAATTTAATGATACATATTACTTAAAATTCAAGATTACAAGTAAAATGGTTCATGAATAAAAAAATTGAAGAGGGAATGGAAAAATGTTCAGATTTAGAAGAAGATAGATAGAATACAACATACCTGTTGGAGATGCTCAATCTTGAATTGCCAGCTATTAATTAATCAGATCAATAGCATTTACTAAATGCCATATTTATGTACGATAACATACACCAAAGTCCATTATACAAACTATGGGTTAAATGATTTCTGGTTAAACGGTTCAGTTAACTGAATAATAATTCTTATTCGGTTGATTTTTTTTCTAATTCGATTAAAACGAATAAGCTCTTTTAATTATTTAGCAACGAGTTTGTGAGAGATCTTTAAGTTTAGTTTTTTTATTCATTAAAAAAATAAGTTGTTCTTTCTCCGTAGCAAATTTACAACAGATTATACATACATCATTAAAAAAATGTGAGTAAAAATTAAGAATGTTGGTTTTCTCTCTTATTCAATGACAGATACATGCATTATATATATGTTTGGCCTATAAATTAGAGGTAGCTTAATTACATCAAAAAATTAGGCCATGGAGAATTTATATTTTAGGTTTAGACATCAACCCTATGACTCCATGCATTAATGGAACCAAACGTTTTATATATCTATATAGAGGCACGTTCAAATGAAAACCGTATAATTCTTAGAAACCGTGTAAACTAATTTCGACCAATAGAAAAATTCAATTTTTTTTTGTAATTAAATTTAATCATTAAGGGTATATTGGTCATTTGCATTGTTTTATATTAAATATGGAAGTTATTAATAAATATTAATTAAGATAACATAATAAAAGAAATTTTATAAATGGTAACATTTAAATATTTAATTAAATTATAATATTAAAATTTAGATTTTGTTATATTGTGTCTCGGTTTATTATTGCCAAGATTCATGAAAATCGTAAGTTATTAGATTAATAAATCCATGAAATTATTAATAGAAAAAAAAAATATTCATGAAACCGATTTCATACATGGTGAAATTGGTGCATGAAGTAAGTAAAAAATGATTATGAAATGGGTGCATGATGAAACCGGTTTCATACATGGTAAAATTGGTGCATGGAGTAAATGAAAATGATTATGAAATGGATGCATGATGAAATGAGTACAACATAAAATGGGTGCATGATGATATGAGTGCGTAAACAATCTCATTAGACAAGTGAAACATGGTGCATGATGAATATGGTGATGAATAGGATGATGAATTTACCATAATAAGGTGTATGATGAATAGGGTGCATGATGAAGATGTGGTTGGGTTTACCATTTTGCCCTTCTTGTTATTATAAAATAAAAAAATTAATATTTTTTTAATTTTCTAAAGTAAACTAAACTAATCTTGACCATTGATCAAAAAAATGGATAAATGAGATTGGTTTACATGGTTTACACAAATGAGGGCGATTTTCATTTTATTGCTCTTATATATATATATATATATATATA
>NC_037537.1:25608253-25609896 GCF_001531365.2 Cynara cardunculus var. scolymus
GTGAGAGAGAGAGAGAGAGAGAGAGATTGGATTCACGTGAAACCAACATGTTTTTATGAGACCGGTACATGAGACCACAATTTTACACTTGAAACTTAACAGCAACAAGTTGTGAAATTAAAAAACTCCAAACCTTTACAGCAAAAAACATTGTGAATGTTGCCTTCACATTTTTTTACTATGAATTTTCAAGTGTAAAAATGTGTACTCACGGGTCTCACGAAAATAGACTGGTCTTATATTGTGTGTGTGCGTGCACGCTCACGCATACGTGTAGGGGTCCATTCAAGTAAGAACTGATTAGTTTGTGATAATTGTGAGATCCAATCTCAACCACAAATCAATAGATAAATTAGAAAACTAATATTTTAGGTAATTTGACTTAATATTATAATTAAAGGGCATTTTAGGTATTTTAATTTTTTTTATCTCTCCCCTCTCTCTACACCTACCTTCGGCCTCCGACAAACATCATGTGATACCCAAAATACACCAAAATACACAATGTGATACCCAAAACACACCAAGTAAACTTTGAGACCTCAGTGATACCAACTGTGGTACCACTGTGATACCAACTGTGGTATCACTGTCGCAGGTGGTTGTTTAGTGGTTAATTATCGGATACGGTGTCTTGTCAGACAAGATGACCGGAAGAGGTCACCGGAGTGGTGGTGGGTGCCGRAGAATGAGAATGTCACCGGAAATGATTGGCTCATATTAGACCTCACAGTTACCACAAACCATCTACTTCTCATTTGATTAGACCCATATATATATATATATATATAGGGGCTTAATCAAATGAGAACTGAGTTGTTTGTGGTAACTGTGAGAACCAATATGAGCCAATCATTTAAATAATTAATGCTATATCCTAAAATAACATAAAGGGTAAATTGGTAATGTTATAATTATAAAACCCTAGATGCTTTAGGTACTCTTCTCCTTCGCCTACTTCTTCTCCGGCCACCCCCACCACCCCCATTTACTTTTTCATTGACGGTTTCCCCTGTTACAACCATCTCATCTTCTCTTTTATTAGAAAACCTTATCTCTCTTCTTTGATTTGGCTATATGAAATCAACAATCCTTTCTGGTTTTGCTTTGATTGTTTCTTTGATGGCTTCAAAGCATTGACTGGGACTTGCTGGAGTGGTTCACGAGGCATACGACGGAGACGAGACACGACAGAGGCAGTACGAAGGGGAAGGTTCGGGTGTGCTTTGCCTATTTCCTCGTCCCTGTGTTTGTGTTAGTTCGTACGGTGGTGCAGGGGTGCGTGCGTGTGTTGCGGAAGGTGAAAGGGAGAAGGGAGATAAGGAGATGGTGGCTGCAACAATGAAGGGGTAGTCGGAGAAGATGGATTGAGAAAGGAGGAGACGGGTAAAAATTATGTGGTACATGGTGGTACCCAAATTGGTAATACATTGGGTAATGGGTATCACAGGGTGGCCAGAGAAGATGGATTGGGAAAGGAGGAGACGAATGAAAATTCTGTGGTACATGGTGGTATCCTAATTGGTAATACATTGGGTAATGGGTATCGGCCGGAGAAGATGGATTGGGAAAGGAGGAGACGAGTGAAAATTCTGTGGTACATGGTGGTACCCCAATTGGTAATACATTGGGTAATGGGTATC
>NC_037537.1:25612128-25616941 GCF_001531365.2 Cynara cardunculus var. scolymus
GCGGTCCGAAGACGTGCACCGGAGTTGATAGCTCCGGCTGCACCCACGCCTCGAGAACTAAAGCCTCTATCGCAACTTGATCATCAGCCAGAGCTTCGGTTCCAACTCCAAGCACTTCACTTTTATCGTAGCCACCCAAAAATGGGGAACAAAAATCCAGCCRCCGTCATTAGGGATGCTTTAGCAAAGGTACTGGTCTACTATTACCCTTTTGCTGGCCGGTTAASAGAAGCTCCCACACAGAAGCTGATGGTGGATTGTACCGGCGAGGGTGTGTTGTTTATCGAGGCCGAAGCCGATGTTACGTTAAAGCACTTCGGGGTGAGTCTTCATCCCCCGTTCCCTTGTTTAGAAGAGCTCCTTTACGACGTTCCCGGCTCTAATGGCGTCGTCGACTCGCCATTGCTATTGATTCAGGTCAACTTTTATRTATCAACATCATACYGTATCCTTTTTACGTTGCATKATTTGACCTAAAAAGGGTTCATTTCACGATACCCATATTTTTTTATCGACAGGTGACACGTCTCTTATGTGGAGGCTTTATCTTCGCTTATCGTATCAACCATACCATGTGCGATGGACCAGGAGTGATRCAGTTTCTGACTGCATTAGGTGAAATGGCACAAGGCGCGTCTTCGCCGTCAGTATTGCCCGTGTGGCAAAGGGAACTGCTTTTCGCGAGCGAACCACCACGTGCGACGTTCGCTCATCACRAGTACGACGTAGTGGGAAAAACCAAGGCTATCAACGACATCGTAACGAAAGACTTGATCCAGAAATCGTTTTTCTTCGGACCTAACGACGTATCAACCCTTCGTCGTAGGTTTGTTCCCGAACACCTACAACGTTGTTCCACGTTCGAGGTGATCGCAGCTTGTGTTTGGCGTTGTCGTACCATCGCTTTACAGTTCGATCCTAACGAGGAGATGAGTTTCTTGTTTCCCTTCAATATACGCGACAAGCTCAACCCCAGTCTCCCTGTTGGGTACTACGGTAATGCTTTCATACTACCATCTGTAGTTTCAACGGCGGGTGACTTATCGATTAAGCCATTAAGCCATGTGCTGGAGTTGGTGAGGAAAGCCAAATCTTTAGTGTCTGAAGAGTACGTCAGATCAACGATTGACTTAATGGCTATCAAAGGGCGACCATTGTTGACAGTTCCTCGTAGCTACATACTCTCAAATGTTGCAAGACCGGGGTTCAGTGAGATCGATTTTGGGTGGGGGAAAGCAGCCTACGGTGGTCCTGCTACGGGAGGACTCGATGCCATTCCGGGACTCTTTTATTTCTACACGCATTCGACAAACGAGAAGGGTGAATCAGGAGTCGTGGTATCCATGTACTTGCCAAAGGCTGCAATTGAGAAATTTGTCAAAGAGCTTAATAACATGTTGATGCAAGATAATGATAATCAAACACTATCAAAGATCTGAGTGAGGAAGGTGACTACTTTTACTTGGTTAAATGTTTACCAAGTAAATTGTTGCATATGATGTGATTCCGTTTTGATGTACTACAATCTTATCCGATAAAATAAATTATGGTGGTGACTCCGATAAACGCTTACTCGATAAGCATTTGAGTAACCCTAAATGATCGAACATGCATCTTATTACCAATGTGAGATGATGAAACTCAACTACATTTCAGAGAATTACTCAATTCTTTTGTTGCACAAAGTCATCATCATTGATTTCTCCTTTAATATATCTAGATACAAGTCACTAAGCATGAGACATTAAAAGGGGGGTTTACCACCACCTACCCCCCCCCCCCCAAAAAAAATACCTACGACATTGAATGTAGCTAGGTGTTTATGTTTAAACGAAATAAATGAAAATGAAAACATATGAAAAAGACTAACAAACTCACAAAAGAAAATTGAAGGTCTATGTAAATAAGAAAGCAAATTACGATTGAAATTGTAATATAACTTTGAATATAGTAAATTAGTTTATTTAATGTCTAATATACATATATTAATCAAGGACTTAACAATCATATTAAATYCATAGTATTTAAAGACATCAGATTCATCGAGTTGGGTATAAATCAATTGTTCGGTCGTGGTGGGATTTTTTTTTGGCAGGGTAACAATTTTAAAATAGAATGAGTTTGCTTTTGCTTTTTCTCTTTCGTGAGCACGGGACTGATTATTAATTTCAATTTTAAAATCTTTACATTTTTAACATTTAGGGTTGAGTTCATGTGAGACCAGACTGTTTTCATAAGATCCGTGATACAACTTTTTATACTTGAAACTTCACAACAAAAACACTATGAAGGTTACCTTCACAACGTTTTGCTGTGAAGTTTCAAGTGTAAAAAATTGGACTCACGAAAAAATGTTTGTCTCACACGATCCCAAGTCTTAATACCTATGTAAAAACACATTGGCAATTATTTACTCTCGAGTAAGATACACTGATCATTGAATTCTCAATCCTCTCACCAAGTCAATCTTCAAGTCAAGATTTTAAGAATCAGTGTTTGTTATTTTGTCTAAAGTTATAACTTTTGACTACGAGAGATGTCAAAATACGGACTTTTCGAGAAATTCAAAGTAACATTTTGATTAATTATTTAGTAACAAGRTCATACAATACAACAAAATTAGAGAATCGATCACGCARCCACTTAATTATACATATACACATAAGATTTTATAAACAAAATCCTCTTAAAAGCGTATTTTCTAATCGTAAGTTGAATCAGAACGTGCGAACTATAACCTTGAAAGGACGAATTGGTCGTTTTCTTGGCGAACGTGGTCCTTTTTGTTTTGCATCAACATGTTATTTAGTTCCTCCACGAATATCTTCATCGCTGTGCTCGGAAGACACATGGGTACCACGATTCCAGACTCCCCTTTGTGGTTTACAAACGGAATATAGAAACTAACAATGCCGGGGATAGCGCCTACTCCGCCTTTGGCAGGCCCGCTATAGGCAGCTTTCCCCCACCCGAAGTCGACTTCATCGAATCCGGCACGGGTCACATCTGACACGACGAAGCTTCGCACAGCTGCAAAATGGGGTCGTCCTTTGAGGACCATTAGGTCAGCCAATGATCTCATGTACTCTGCATTGACGTCGTTTTTGGCCTTCATCACCTTCTCTAACGCGTGGCCTAATGGTTTGTTCGTTAGGTCTCGTGCTGTGGAAATGGCAACAGGGAAGGCGAAACCGTTTCCGTAAAATCCTTTGGGGAGGGGAGGGTCGAACTTGGCACGTGCGTTGACGATGCATATAATACGCATCTCCTCTTCAGGATCTGGCTGAAGAGCGATAGTACGACAGCGCCAGAGGCACGCTGTCAGCACCTCAAAGGTGGAGCATTTTTGCAAGTTTGTTGGAACAAACCTACGAAAGGCTGCCACCTCTGCTGGTCCAAAGAAAAAGGACYTGTGGGCCATGTCATCCAATACGATAATTGTACCTTTGGTATCTTCCACTACATCATACTCACGATGAATGCATGTTACACGTGGTGGGTCCCTTGCACAAAGCAACTCTCTTTGCCATACGGGCAACGTCGATGGTCTTGACGCGCCCTGTGCCATTTCACCCAACCCTGTCATGAACTGTACGAGTCCGGTTGCATCACTCATCGTGTGGTTGAGTCGTAGAGCGAAGATGAAACCCCCACATAACAATCGCGTCACCTATTAATAAAAACCAATTACCATACGTTAATTATCATATCAACAAATCATTCAGYAACTGTCAAACAGCCCTGAGTTTAAGTAATTTTAAAAGGTACATCATAATTATTGAAGGTCGGACAAATTACTATTTTTTTGATGTGATAGCTCTTGTATAATAATGTTCGATTGAGGAAAGGCATTTTAAACGTAAAAAAGACTAATCGATATAAATCTATACTATATTATAAAGTTTTTGACAAAAACTACTAAAACTCACTTTTTATGCGTAAAATACTGTTTATTAATGCATATTATTTAAAACTCAATATTACAAGTRGATTGTGCGTAAGTACAACTTATTAAAGATTCATATCTGAATTGTGTAACTAACTGCAGACACTACTAAAAAAAGGGTATAACCGATGGATTTTTCTGGCTGAATTTCCGTCGGAAATTTTCCCGACGGATCCCAAAAAAGTCAAAAAAATTCAACTTTTATCCATATCCGCCACAGATCCCCCACTAAATTTTTTGGAAAAAAAATTAAAATTGTTTAAAACGGTTTTTCAACGGATTTGTGACGGATTTTTTACTTATTCAAAACCTTCACAAATCCGTCGCAAAATTTGCCTAATTTATTTAAATAATTTAATTAGCGTTAATTACAAACAATTTCCGACGAAATTTAATTTTTTAAAAAACAAATCGATTTCCGTCGGAAATCTTTCGGAAATTGTTTTTGATTAACGGTAATTGAACTTTTATATATATATATATATATATATATATATATATTTTGTAAGAAAAAATTCTTTTAAAATTTCCGACGGATTTCCGACGGAATTTAAATTTTAATAAAAATTAAATTCCGTCGGAAATTTTAAACCTTTATATATAGATATCTTGTTTGAAAAAAATTTAGAAAACATTTTTTAAAATTTCCGATGGATTTTCGACGGAATTTAAGGAAAATTTAAACCTTTATATATAGATATCTTGTTTGGAAAAAAATTTAGAAAACATTTTTTAAAATTTCCGACGGATTTCCGACGGAATTTAATTTTTATTTAAAAAAATTAAATTCCTTCGGAAATTCGTCGGAAAGTTTAAACGTTTATACACACACACACACACACACACACACACACACACACACACACA
>NC_037537.1:25618226-25619950 GCF_001531365.2 Cynara cardunculus var. scolymus
TTTTTTAAACCTTGCACAGTGTTTTTGCTGTGAATGTGACTTTTTAAAACCTTCACAGTGTTTTTGCTGTGAAGGTTCGACTTTTTTTAAACCTTCACAGTGTTTTTGCTGTGAAGGTTCGACTTTTTTTAAACCTTCACAGTGTTTTTACTGTGAAGGTTAAGTGTAAAAATGTGGTCTCACGGGTCTCACGAAAACAGCTGGTCTCACGTGAACATATATATATATATATATATATATATAGAGAGAGAGAGAGAGAGAGAGAGAGAGTTTGGGTTGCCATTTGTTGGACAAATGTTAGGATTGTTTTAGTTGGAAACGTCTCATTTACAGTCGTTATGCTGTTGAAATTGACTAGTAGTATTTTTTAAAACCACAGGGTACCTATTCAAACAATATCACCAAAAAGTACGGCGAGGATCCCTCGGTCCATCCCCTAGTTGATACTGACTTGTGGAATGAGGCGGTTGGAGGATCCAAGAAAGGCCGTCTATTTGGGTTTGGGTACAATGAAGATCCCAATTTGGTCTTGACCGGGACATCCTCACAAGCAAACTCGAGTGGATCGCCTAATGTAGATAGTGAGGTGTGTACATCTTAAACCTTTGATGTTTATTTATTTCATTTATACTTCTTATTAGAAAGTTTAACGTTTTATTTTATTTGTAGTTAATTAACAACTTACAGTCCCAAATTCAAGAAATGCGCACTCGAGATGAAATCCGACAAAAGGAGGTTGAGGAACTTCTTCGCCGAGAAGAGATCCGAAACAGGGAAGATGAGATCCGGAAGAAAGAGCATGCAGACATGATGGATATGATGAAGAGGTTTACAAAATCTCAACAGTTTCCGCCGACCCCGTCGCAATAGATTTGATATAGTGTATTTATAAACTAACGTCATCAATCGAATTTATATATGTATATTATTTCGTCCGGATAATCATATTAGGTATTTATGACATATTTATGTATTGTATATTTGTATTTAATGACATGATCTTTATATTTTAGGATTTTATATTTTGGTTTTTTTGTTTTTTTTTCCTGTACCAATTAAATTTCCGACGGATTTCTGGTAGAAAATCCGTCGGTAAATAATTAGATATAAGTTTTATTTAAAAAATTTCTGGCGGATTTTCCGACGGATTTCCGACGGAAAATCCGTCGGTAAATATTTTATGTCCATTAAAAATAAAAAAAATATTTTCATATTTTAAATTAAAAAAAATTTTAAATAATAATTACCGACGGAAATTCCATCGGAAATCCGTCGGAAAAATGTTATTTTTATTTTTGAAATAAAAACCGGTTATTATTTTGGAAAAAAATGGAAAAAGTTTACCGACGGAAATTCCGTCGGTAAATTTAATCTCATTTTATATTACTTCTAATTAACCCGGGTAATAGATAACATATTATAAAATTGCACGACGGATTACCGATGGATTTTTTCGTCGGAAAATACAAATCCGTCGGAAAAACTAGATTTTTTAGTAGTGAGATAAACATAATCAAATACGCGATAAACATCTCATTTTAAATATAAAAAATCTAAAATATAATTAGGATAATAATTGGGTTCTAACAAAATATTTAATTATTATCTTTATAAAATGTTATATTATTAAATCAAAAATAAATTATTTCGTTATTAAACTTAAATTAAATTATAATAAAATAAATAAATTAAAGAAATTATATAAAAAAATAAGAACTTTTAAA
>NC_037537.1:25620190-25624982 GCF_001531365.2 Cynara cardunculus var. scolymus
ACCAGATCCAGGAACATCGTAGAGGAGTTCTTCGAAACAAGGAAACGGAGGCTGAAGTGCGTCTCCGAATTGCTTCAACGTCACATCCGCCTCCGCCTCAATAAACAACACACCGTCGCTGGAGCAATCCACCATCAGCTTCCTCGCCGGACCTTCCTTGAGCCTACCAGCAAACGGATAGTAGAAAACCAATACCTTAGCCAGAGCCTCCCTGATCACAGTCGCCGGATTCTTATTTCTCATTTTTGGATCTCGACGATAAAACTGTATCACCGGAATCTGAAACCTAAGYGCTTCCTGATCGTCAATGTCGGAGAGAGGCTTCAGTTCTCGAGGTGTTGGTTCAGCCGGTACGATGAGCTCCGGTGCACGTCTCCGGACGGCGAAGGTCAGGGGAGTGATGATTTGTGCCATAACTAGTGCGTGTGTTGTGTGTTTTTGAGTTGGTGCTTGCAGTTGGTACTTGGTACCAACCCAAATTTATAGGAGGTTTTGGTGAAGCGTGAAACGAATGTCTCCACACATTTTTTTTATTACGTCATTATAAATTAAATTTATTAAAATAAATGAAAAAATTGACCAAAATAATTAAATGATTTATTAGTGTTTTACGTTTTTCATATGTTTTTTGTATTCATTTGACAGAAAGTTGATTATTGGCATTTCCGATTAGCCCCACACGAGGGACGGACCCACTTTGGTGTCACTACTGGCACGTGTCATCATATTATTCTTCTGTTGAAGAATAAAAAAACTTAGGTTAATGAAAGATGCAACCGTATCTATTTGTTGTGTGCCACAATATATATTTTGAAACAACCTAAAGAACACAAGTTTTTCTTAGTAGAGTTGGTTTGTAAGGTTTTTCTTCCAACCTGAACACGAATTTGAATCCTGCTGGTGTCATTTTCTTAGTTTTCTTATTTGTTCAGATTTATTATGTTTTTTGGGAAACAAAAATTGCAATAAAATACTTGAACACAAGACTTCACATATGAAAAGTAATAATAAACTAACCAGCACACCAATTATGATGTTATGAAAAATCTCCGGTGTCTGTTTTTTTTAGTCAAATGGTGCTACCTTTTGAAGAAAAAAAATTGGGTCTATACCTACCCCACACGAAACCTGCCTCCAAAGGGAACATTGTTGAMACTACTAGAAAATGGACTATCACCGACAGTGTTTTCCGTCGGTAATTTCCGATGGAATAGTGATCCAATAATTTCGAAAGATTTGAACGAAGAGCCGTATGAGGTGAAAATCTCATGTATGGTTTTGCAGACACCTGTTGGCATTCCATCATTCCTTCGCCTTTCATGGCCACATATCTTTCATGGGTCAATATCTGTAGTTATTAATCCATTTATGGAATTGACGTAGGACCCTATTCTGTATGGCCCACGAAGAGCAATTTTGAAAAATTTATAATCCGTCGGTAATTTTATTTATTACTGACAAATTACCGATAGACTTTWAAAAAAATCAACRACGGATCCGACTTTTTAGCGACGAATTACCGAGGGATTTCTTTCATCGGTAAAAGTCATTTGTTTTGTACTATGAGGCTAGCGGTGTGTTCAGGGTCAAATCTAGGACCTATTTTATATTTGAACTAAGTTAACTCGCTCATTTATCAGCTGAGTTACATGCCATAAGCATTTTGTAAGTTTTCATTTCATAATTTAAGAAATACATTTTTTTTTCTGAACCAAATACAGTTGTCGTGCAGTTGGCTTGTAAAATGTGTGTGACAGTTTGCGATGACCTACCGAAATCATTTTCTAAAATGAAAAATACAGTTTCTAAGTTATGAAATGAATACTTATGAAATCTTATGGAAAATGAATAAACTGAAACCATTTCGTTGATCTRGTCAATTTTCCTGGTAATAATCAAACGTTTTATCAATTTATCTGGTCAAATTAAACATAAAATTTTTATTTTTAAAAAATAATTCGAACAATCAGATATTTTTCTTAAYCATATTTTTGTGGTCCGTAAGAGCAGGCTACGAAGGTCCCACCGAGGTTTCWTGTATTTGCTCAACCAATTCTTATAAATAATTTTTTAGGTATATATAAAAGGTGCATGTGTTAAACATTGTGAAGTGTTCCAAGAAAATACAAGAGACATTAAMAGAAAAATAGAAAAAATATCTCGAAATCAACCAAAAATATCTGTTAAAATCAATCAAAAAACTTTTAAAAAAATATTTTATATGACTTTACGAGCTTTTAGACCACTTTAAACTTTAAAGGTATACCCACTCAATAAAAATCGTGAATCTAGCCCTTAAAATTGGTCATATAGGGGTTGTTTGTTTACCTCTTAATAGTTCTATTAAGAGGCAACCTCTTAATCGTTAAGAGATGAATCTTGTTTAGAAAAAAAAAATGTCTGCCTATTAATTGTTCTAAAACCCTCTGAATAATTTTGTATCATGGACCTCTCTTAACCATTCAGCACCCTAATTTCGTTGTAAATAATTAGCAAATAATTATATTTCATTTTGCACTATATCATGAGAGTTTCTTAATCATTCTAACCACTTAATCAATCTACACCAAATCATTCAGCAACTGCCGAACAACCCCTTACTTGGGATTGGCTCATTAGAAGCATGCAATGATTTCCATTTGGTCTAATCCAAGGGTTGATAATTGGTCTTACGGGTCTCACGAAAAACATTTGTTCTCACATGATCCCAAGTCTACATATATGAGAAGTCTCGTGGCGTTTATGAATGTTTAGATTCTCATATTATAGATCTAATCCAAGGGTTGATAAATTGGTCTTACGGGTCTCACGAAAAACTCTTGGTCTCACGTGAACTCAACCTTCTATAATTACCTAAAATGTCCTATTAAAAGTTTTAATTCAAAATTATAAATTTTCTAATTTATCTATTGATTTGTGGTTGAGATTGAATCTCACGGTTACCACAAACTAGTCAGTTCTCACTTGAATGGGCCTATATATATATATATATATATATATATATATATATATATAGAGAGAGAGAGAGAGAGAGAGAGAGAGAGAGAGAAAGAGAGAGAGAGAGATAGAGAGAGAATTTCAAACTTACATCTTCTCATCAATGTGGGATGATAAAATCAACCACATTTGAAGATTTGAGAATTACTCAAATCTCATGTTGCAAAATCATCATCTTTGGTTTCTCCTATAATATACATACATACATACATTCATATATATATATATATATATATATATATACATATATATATATATATATATATATTCAAACTTACATCTTTCTCACCAACATGAGATGATGAAACTCAACCACATTTCAAGATTTGAGATTACTAAAATCTCATGTTGCCAAGTTATCATCCATGGTCCTCCCCCCCATATATATATATATATATATATATATATATATATATATATATATATATATATATATATGTTGGTTATTATACAACCCTTGACATTTATGCAACCAATACAACTTAATCTCAACCGTCCATTTCATTTGATTAATATATAATTTCATAGAAGTTTTGATTGTTTCCTAATATAAAGTATTGATCATAATTAATGAACCATATTCATCTTCCATAAATATTCAAATCATAATAAATGAATTCTCATCATTTCCATAAATATCTCAATTTATTGGGTTGCATTGGTTGTACAAATGCGACGGGTTGTATTTGAAACAAACTCTCTCTCTCTCTCTCTCTCTCTCTCTCTATATATATATATATATTCAAACTTACATCTTTCTCACCAACATGAGATGATGAAACTCAACCACATTTCACGATTTGAGATTACTAAAATCTCACCCCCCCCCCCCCAAATACCCACTTCCTAATATCAAACATGCATCTTATTACCAATGTGAGAAGATGAAACTCAACCACATTTCACGATTCGAGAATTACTCAAATCTCATGCTATAAATTCATCATCGTTGATTTCTCCTTTAATATATCTCGATACAAGTCACTAAGCATAAGACATTAAATGGGGATTTACCATCACGTAGCCCCCTTACTACCTACGCCATTGAATCTAGCTAAGTGTTTATGTTTAAACGAAATAAATGAAAATGAAGACATATGAAAAAGACTAACAAACTCACGAAAGAAAATTGAAGGTCCATGAAAATAAGAAAGTAAAATTACGATTGAAATTGTAATATAACTTTGAATATTGTAACTTAGTTTATTGAATGTTTAATATACATATATTAATCACAGACTTAACAACCATATTAAATTCATAGTATATAAAGGCATCAGATTCATCGAGTTGGGTATATATGATGCTAACACAATTCCAACCTAATAAATACGGTTTGATCTAATTTTATATCAACCATATATCTGTTACCTTGATAGAATTTTTTTTAGGTTTTTTTTTTAATTTAGGTTAACAGGATTGGTCGGTTTTTAATCACCTCTATTCCAAACACCCATGAATTGTTCGGTGGTGGTGGGATTTTTTTTTGGCAGGGTAATAATTTTAAAATACTAAAAGGGTACTCGTGCCATGCAGCAACATACATCTTGATTTTAATATTTCATTTTATTATTTATCTTAGTCGATTTTATAGTATGGTTTTATGTGATTTTAAAAAAACGATGATGTTTTTAATTTTGAATAAAATATAAATTTGAAGATATCATAAAGTTTTGACAAAAATATATCGATATTAGTATCAAATTAATTATTTAAAATTCTTATTTTTTGTGTAATTTTTTAATTCATTTATTATAATTTAATTTAGGTTCAATAACAAAGCAATTTATATTTG
>NC_037537.1:25627097-25635805 GCF_001531365.2 Cynara cardunculus var. scolymus
TGTATGTATGTATGTATGTATGTATGTATGTATGTATGTATGTATGTATGTATGTATGTATGTATGTATGTATGTATGTATGTATGTATATGTATATCTATATGTATATGTATATGTATATGTATATGTGTATTAATTTTTCTTCTTCGGATCATGGACTTGGGATAATGTAAGACAAAACTATTTTCGTGAGACACATGAGACAATTTTCGTGGACTATCAGTGTAGATAGTTTGTTTTAGGAACCAAATCCAAAATTTAAGCAACAAGGACCACCAGTGTAATTAACTCTTTCTTAAATATTGATTTCTATTTTTTCTTTTAGTTACGCGCTAATATAAAAGAAAAACTTTAGTAAACTACAAAATATCATTCTTCGTTCCCATAATTTAGAAACTACAAGATGACCATCGTGGTTTGTAAAGTCGTCCGCATTTGATCTCTTCCACTAACATGAGTTAGAACTTAAAAGGCTTCATTATGTGAGGGATATTTTAGTCATTTTTGCTTCTTTTTTTCTTTTATTCAATCAAAACCCACAATGACCAAAATCATAAAATCGATTTTAATTGAGTAAAAGACAAAAAAAAATGATAAAATGAAGCAAATGCATCTCATTTAACGAAACTTTGCAACAGTCATTAGAGGAAGGACCTATATCTGGACGTTTTTACAAACCATCATCTTGTAATTTCAAAACTAAAAGATGAAAAATGTATTTTAACAAACTATAGGGACTAAAATTGTAGTTTACTCAAAATTTTATTACTCATTATATAATCAGTTATCATTTTTTTTAAAATTACAAGACATAAAGCTATTTCCGTTTAATTTTTTATTCAAATTTATATTTATAATTTTTGCAATTTGTAAAAAAAACATTTGATGAATATTCCAAAAACCTAAGGGGCTGTTTGGATCATGAGAATTGAAAGGAATTGGAATGTCCAATTCTTTGAGCAAATTCTAAATAGAGTGTTTGGTTCATGGATTAAGACTATGGAATCTTTTCAATTCCAGTCGATTCTTTTACGCACAAATTTTACAATTCCAGGGCAATATGCTAGGATTTCGATTCTTTTTCTACAGATTCTTTCTCTAATCCAATTCCGTTAAGAATTTCATTCCAATTCCATGCAACCAAACGTAATCACAAGGCATGGTCAAATTCCATTAGATTTCATTTCATTCCCTCAAAGTCAAATTCATTTGATGAATTTCAATTCCATCGAATTCTATTCTACGAACCAAACGCCCCCTAAGTTTCCTTCAGACACAAAATCTTTGATGAATAAAACAATTTAATGATACATATTACTTAAAATTCAAGATTACAAGTAAAATGGTTCATGAATAAAAAAATTGAAGAGGGAATGAAAAAATGTTCAGATTTAGAAGAAGATAGATAGAATACAACATACCTGTTAATTGGAGATGCTCAATCTTGAATTGCCAGCTATTAATTAATCAGATCAATAGCATTTACTAAATGCCATATTTATGTACGATAACATACACCAAAGTCGATTATACAAACTATGGGTTAAATGGTTTATGGTTAAACGGTTCAGTTAACTGAATAAGAATTCTTATTTGGTTGATTTTTTTTTCTAATTCGATTAAAACGAATANACTGGAATAAAGAATAAAATGAAATATTAAAATCACAATGTATCTCGCTGCATTGCGCGAGTACGCTTCTAGTATATATATATATATATATATATATATATATATATATATATATTCAAACTTACATCTTTCTCACCAACATGAGATGATGAAACTCAACCACATTTCAAGATATGAGATTACTAAAATCTCATGTTGCCAAGTTATCATCCATGGTCCGCCCTCCCCCCCCCCAAAACAACCCACCCAATACCCACTTCCTAATATCAAACATGCATCTTATTATCAATGTGAGATGATGAAACTCAACCACATTTTACGATTTGAGAATTACCCAAATCTCATGCTATAAAGTCATCATCGTTGATTTCTCCTTTAATATATCTGGATACAAGTCACTAAGCATGGGACATTAAATGGGGATTTACCACCACGTAGCCCCCCTACTACCTACGCCATTGAATCTAGCTAAGTGTTTATGTTTAAACGAAATAAATGAAAATGAAGACATATGAAAAAGACTAACAAACATACGAAAGAAAATTGAAGGTTCAAAGACTTAACAATCATATTAAATTCATAATATACAAAGGTATCGGATTCATCGAGTTGGGTATAAATGATGCTAACATAATTCCAACCTAATAAATACGGTTTGATCTAATTTTATATCAACTATATATCAGTTATCTTGGTAGAACTTTTTTTAGGTTTTTTTTTTAATTTAGGTTAACATGATTGGTCGGTTTTTAATCACCTCTATTCCAAACACCCATGAATTGTTCGGTGGTGGTGGGATTTTTTTGGCAGGGTAATAATTTTAAAATATTAGAAGGGTACTCGTGCAATGCAGCAAGATACATCTTGATTTTAATATTTCATTTTATTATTTATCTTAGTCGATTTTATAGTATGGTTTTATGTGATTTTGAAAAAACGATGATGTTTTTAATTTTGAATAAAATATAAATTTGAAGATATCATAAAATTTTGACAAAAATATATCAATATTAGTATCAAATTAACTATTTAAAAGTTCTATTTTTTGTGTAATTTTTTAATTCATTTATTATAATTTAATTTAGGTTCAATAACGAAGTAATTTTATTTGGTTTAATAATATAATTTTCTTCTAAAGATAATAGTTAATTATTTTGTTAGAACTCGATAATTATCATGATTATATTTTAGATTTTTTTTAATTTAGGTTCAATAACGAAGTAATTTTATTTGGTTTAATAATATAATTTTCTTATAAAGATAATAGTTAATTATTTTGTTAGAACTCGATAATTATCATGATTATATTTTAGATTTTTTATATATTAAAATGAGATGTTTATCCCCTATTTGATTATGTTTATCCGAAGTTAGTTACATGAATTCAAACATGAAGCTTTAATAAGTTGTACTTATGTATAATTTACTTGTAGTGTTGAATTTTAAGTAATATGCATTATTAAACAGTACTTTACGCATAAAAAATGATTTTTAAGAGTTTTTGTCAAATGCTTTATAATATAGTATAAATAAAGAGTTTGCTTTTGCTTTTTTTTTTTCATGAGCACGAGTACCATCATCACGAGAACCATGATGGAACTGATTATTAATTTCAATTTTGAAATCTTTACATTTTTAAATCTTTACATTTTTAACATTTAGGGTTGGGTTCACATGAGACCAATCTGTTTTCGTAAGATCCGTGAGACAACTTTTTATATTTGAAACTTCACAGAAAAACACTGTAAAGATAAAAAAAAAGTTTAACCTTCACAGGAAAAATACTATGAAGGTTACCTTCACAACGTTTTGCTGTGAAATTTCAAGTGTAAAAAAATTGGTCTCACGAAAAAATGTTGGTCTCACACGATCCCAAGTTTTAATACCTATGTAGAAACATATAGGCTATTATTTAGCTTCGAGTAGGATACACTGATCATTGAATTCTCAATCCTCTCACCAAGTCAATCTTCAAGTCAAGATTTTAAGAATCAGTGTTCGCTATTTTGTCTAAAGTTATAACTTTTGACTACAAGAGAAATCAGAATATCGACTTTTCAAGAAATTCAAAATAACATTTTGATTATGTAGTAACAAGACCATACAATACAACAAAATTAGAGAATCAATCACACAACCACTTAATTATACATATACACATACGATTTTCTAAACAAAATCCTCTCAAAAGCGTGTTTTCTAATCGCAGGTTGAATCAGAATGTGTGAATTATAACCTTGAAAGGGCGAATTGGTCGTGTTCTTGGCGAACTTGGGCCTTTTTGTTTGGCATCAACATGGTATTTAGTTCCTCCACGAATATCTTCATCGCTGCGCTCGGCAGACATACGGGTACCACGATTCCAGACTCCCCTTTGTGGTTTATAAAAGGTATATAGAAACTAGCAACGCCGGGGATAGCGCCTACTCCGCCTTTGGCAGGCCCGCCATAGGCAGCTTTTCCCCACCCGAAGTCGACTTCATCGAATCCGGCACGGGTTACGTCTGACACGAGGAAGCTTCGCACAACTGCAAAATGGGGTCGTCCTTTGAGGACCATTAGGTCAGCCAATGATCTCATGTACTCTGCATTGACGTCGTTTTTGGCCTTCATCACCTGCTCTAACGCGTGGCCTAATGGTTTGTTGGTTAGGTCTCGTGCTGTGGAAATGGCAACAGGGAAGGCGAAACCGTTTCCGTAATATCCTTTGGGGAGGGGAGGATCGAACTTGGCACGTGCGTTAACGATGCATATGATACGCATCTCCTCTTCAGGATCCGGCTGAAGAGCGATGGTACGACAGCGCCAGAGGCACGCTGTCAGCACCTCAAAGGTGGAGCATTTTTGCAAGTTTGTTGGAACAAACCTACGAAAGGCTGCCACCTCTGCTGGTCCAAAGAAAAAGGACCTATGGGCCATGTCATCCAATGCGATAATGGTACCTTTGGTGTCTTCCACTACGTCATACTCATGATGAATGCATGTTACAAGTGGTGGGTCCCTTGCAAAAAGCAACTCTCTTTGCCATACGGGCAACGTCGATGGTCTTGATGCGCCCTGTGCCATTTCACCCAACCCCGTCATGAACTGTACGAGTCCGGGTGCATCACTCATCGTGTGGTTGAGTCGTAGAGCGAAGATGAAACCCCCGCATAACAATCGCGTCACCTATTAATAAAAACCAATTACCATAATTATTTTAAAAAGTATATCATAATTATTGCAGGTCGGACAAGTTACTATTTTTTTATATGATTGATCTTGTATAATAATGTTCGATTGAAAAAAGGTATTTTAAACGTGAAAAAGACTAATCACTATAAATTAGTATTTAGTATAAAATTCATATGTGAATTATTAAAAAAGATGACAAATTAAAGAAAAATCCAAAAACTAGTATACTAAATTTAGAAGTTATCTAATCAAATTAAGAAATATATTTTGATGAAATTTTGTATTCTGAAATCAGAAGGCAAAATTATAAATCTGAAACTATAAAATTCGCCACAAAATTTCACCTGAATCAGTAGCAATGGTGAATCGAGGACGCCACCAGATCCAGGAACATCGTAGAGGAGTTCTTCCAAGCAAGGAAACGGAGGCTGAAGTGCGTCTCCGAATTGCTTCAACGTCACATCCGCCTCCGCCTCAATAAACAACACACCGTCGCCGGAGCAATCCACCATCAGCTTCCYCGCCGGACCTTCCTTGAGCCTACCAGCAAACGGATAGTAGAAAACCAGTACCTTAGCCAGAGCCTCCCTGATCACAGTCGCCGGATTCTTATTTCTCATTTTTGGATCTCGACGATAAAACTGTATCACCGGAATCTGAAACCKAAGCCCTTCCTGATCGTCAATGTCGGAGAGAGGCTTCAGTTCTCGAGGTGTTGGTTCAGCCGGTACGATGAGCTCCGGTGCACGTCTCCGGACGGCGAAGGTCAAGGGAGTGTTGATTTGTGCCATAACTAGTGCGTGTGTTGTGTGTGTTTTAGTTGGTGCTTGTAGTTGGTCGTTGGTACTTGGTACCAGCCCAAATTTATAGTTGGTTTTGGTGAAGTGTGAAACGAAGGTGGTGGCTTGACCAATCATATTTCTCTCCACACATTTTTTTAATTACGTCACTATAAATTAAATTTATTAAAATAAATGAAAAAATTGACCAAAATAATCAACTGATTTATTAGTATTTTATGCTTTATATATATATATATGTGTGTATATATATATATATATATATATATATATTAGATCAAAATAATCGAGATTTTGTAAGGGGCCGTTTACCAAACACTTATCCGGGTAAGCGATTGCCAAGTAATATTATTTCTCCGGATGAATATAGTAAGAACTAAGAATCTTACCTGGTAAGAGCGAGAGAAGGACCAAGAATCTTACCTGGTAAGTGAGGGCGACGACTCTTACCACGGTATGCGCTTACTGGATAAATTGTTGTATACTATGTCGTTTTAGTGGATTAAAATCTTACTCAGAAAGTACATAATAGTGTTCAATTTTATCAGTAAGCACTTACCGGATAAATGTTTGATAAACGACATTTAACTGTTCGTTTGGCAAAAAGTTGATTATTGGCATTTCCGATTAGCCCCACACCAGGGACGGACCTACTTTGGCGCTGGCACGTGCCACCATATCATTCTTTTGTTGAAGGGTAAAAGAACTTAGGTTCATGAACGATGCAACCGTATCTATTTGTTGTGTATCACCATATATATTTTGAAAGTACAATAAAGACATAAGTTTTTTATAGTTTAATTGGTTTGTAAGGTTTTTCTTCCACCTTGGACACGAGTTTGAATCTCGTTGGTGTCATTTTCTTAGTTTTTAGATTTGTTCAAAGATATTATGTTTTCTGGAAGAAAAAAAATTGCAATAAAAGACTTGCACGCAAGACCTCACATATGAAAAGTAATAAACTAACCAACACACCAGTTATGATGTCATGAAAAATCTCCGGTGTCCATTTCTTTTAGTTAAATGATGCTACCTTTTGAAAAAAAAAAATTGGGTCTATACCTACCCCACACGAAAGCCCATTAGAAGCATGCAATGATTTCCATTTGGAAAAACATTTCTATAAGAAAAATGGTTTAGTAATCATTGTGTTTTTTTATTTTGTTCGAAAAGAAATTATGTTATTTAATTTTTATTAAAAATATTTAATATTTACTCATTTAAATACATAATAAATCTAGACAAACGTTACAACTTTTTATTAAAATTTCAGTAACTACTTCAATTCTTTTGAAAACTTAACGTTGCGGGTCATTTTATGACACTTGCCTATGTCTATTGTCACGTGTTCTTTGATCATTAGAGTTGAAGGGTAATACCATATGCTATTTGATTCAACGATATCTGGTTTACCTATAAGATTTCAACTTCCCTAAAGATTAAAGGTCTAGACATCATTCCTTTTGAAATCGAGGATGATCCTCTTGATCAGGATGACCTCCTTGGTGAGAATGATATGATTGAGGTTGAGTCGGATGATGGCGACACCACGCGATTTCTTACCAGTGATATCTCTCCCTCCCAGGTTGATCCAAAGACATCTCAGATGTCTGAGCATACGAACTCCTCCCCCTCCACTGGTGTTCATTGATGTTCTTTGCCTTATGGCCTTCCCTTGGTCTTGTTTTGTTCATGTCCTTTGCCTCTCCTTGTGTTCTTGGTTTCTTAGGTCGGTCTAGGATGTACCTGTTTTAGGCCCTTTTTATTGCCTTTGTTGTTTTCACATTTGCTGTCGAGGCTTGGCCCGCCTAGGACTTTCCCTTGTGGTTGGTTTGTCTCTTTTCTCCCTCTGTTCTTTTCCCTCCCTCCCCCTCGGGATGCCTTGGTTTCTATTCCGGTGGATGTGGTTCACTCCCACCCGAACGCGTATTATGTCCAGTGTTTTTGGTTTTTTTACTTGATAGGAGAAGTCTCCCCCCTCCATATAAAAAAAAGAGTCTAGACATCACTAATAGTTAGAAACGTGTGAACAGTTATCATACGTTGTATATATTCAGTAAAATTCTCGATTTATACGTTCTAGAAATACCCATTAAGAACTGAAAAATGTATAATTACATCAAATCAGATAAATATTCAAGAAATAAAAATAAGAAAATATGATTAATTTAAAAATTATCCATTTTCCATATATTTTTGTCTTTATTTCTTGTTTGGTATTTGGGACATATGAACCTTGCAAGAAGCCACCATGATTTTGCTTGTAAATAACATAATTTAAATATTAATTAAAATTGGTCAAATCTTTTTTATTTATTTCTATCAATCTTATCTTTTGACACAGATAAAATAATAATTTAAACAGTTTGGGGTAAACTAACACGTGGTATTTGTCTTTTTATCAATTTTTTGTCATTTACCCGATCAAAATCCATATGAGTCGAATTATAAAATCGATTTTGATCGGTTAAAAGACAAAAAGACGTAAATGCCCCTTATTTAGCAGTTAGAATCAGTGACCAAATCTAAACGTTTTCACAAATCATGATAATCATCTTGTAATTTCAAAACTATACGAATGAAAAGGGGTATTTTCGACAAATCACGGGACCAAACTTGTAGTTCTACTCAATAGTTCATCGTTATCTAAATTGTTATGGATAAGAAGTGATTAGAGCATTTTATAATTAATGATAAGTTAAATTAAAATAAATATTTTAAAATAAATCGTTGTTACTGTTTTCAGTTATAAATCGATTTAAAAAACAGTAGATGAGTTTGTATTTCACAGTATTTTATATATAATAACGGTCGCTTTTATATGTTATATTCAATATGTGTAAAAAAATAAGTAGTTGTAAAAGAGGGGTTATCCACAATTACGTAATGAGTACTATATTTTTGTATTTTATTTGAAATATTTTTTAAAAGAAATTTAATACACAAACATCTTAATATAGAGAGAAGTCTTGTGTCAATTTTGTGATTATGAATGTTTATATTATAGATCTAATCCAAAAATTGAGAATTGGTTTTACAAGTCTAACAAAAAATCATTGGTTTCACATGATCCCAAGTCTATATATATATATATATATATAT
>NC_037537.1:25637130-25638396 GCF_001531365.2 Cynara cardunculus var. scolymus
CGATTATAATGGTGTAACTTGTTAAAATAAAAATGTATTTTTTAAATATGTTTTAATTGATATACGATTATGTATGTTAATTTGATAAATGTTTAAAATGAAAYATTTAAAAGTAAARRACGTAAAGTAAATTAATTAATTAATTATAGGGATATAAAGTGTAAATTTAAAATTATAATTTAAAAAAAAAATCGGTTGTGAGAGGGTGAGTATATGTGAGGGGATGAGTGTATGTGAGGAGAAGAGAGGGTGAAAAAGTAAAAAAAATGAGTATAAAAGGTATTTTGGTCATTTAGTATTTTAAGACTTTAAGACTTTTGCTAAATTTGCTTAATAAAATGGTAGAAAGAGAGAAAAAAAGAGGAGGAGGAGATGAGTTTTCAAATACAAACAAAATATATAATTATTAGAGCATTTGTAGCCATGAACCTCTAATAAAAATCTATAATAATAAAATTTATAATAGTTAAACGTTATTTATTATAATTAAATACTTATTATAATAAAAATTATAATAATTAAAAATCATGAAAAAAAAAATATTATATTAATAAAAATCATAAAAACTGAATAAAAATCATGTTAAAGTATATATATATTTTTTTTTATGTAATTTATTACTTTAAAAAAATCTTTAATAAGTCATTAACTCCAATAAAAAAGATTTTCAATAACTTATTTAAACAGTAAAAACCATTATTGTAAAGAGTTAAAAGAGAGGTACGGAATTGGAGAAGGTGGTGGGACCCACAATTTAAGATGGAGTTTTGTGGTTCCGCCCTTTCTTTGTCCATGTCTTTTATACCAGTTTTCTATAATGGTTTTAATTTGTAAGGAGCCGTACATAAACCCGTTTATGTTATCATCTTGTTATAAATTATACAAACTTATTAATTGAGATCAAGGGTTTTTCGTGAGATTTGTCAGACCAATTTATGTTTATTGATTAACTTTATAAGTTAATGATCTAATGGTCTAAAGTTGTACAGTGGCAATTTTATGATTATTGAGAAGTCTCGTGACGTTTATGAATGTTCAGATTGTCATATTGTAGATCTAATCCAAGGATTGAGAATTGATCTTACGGGTCTCACGAAAAACCTTTGGTCTCATATGATTCCAAGTGTATATATATATATATATATATATATACATATAATATGCATTATTTTTTTAGGGAAACGATCAAATGCAAACCACTCAATTTGAACAAACCGTGCAAACTTTATTCAATCAATCATAATTTTTTATTTTGTTCATTTTTTT
>NC_037537.1:25638436-25733695 GCF_001531365.2 Cynara cardunculus var. scolymus
AACGAAATAATTTATTTTTGGTTTAATAATATAACATTTTATAAAGATAATAATTAAGTATTCTGTTAGAACTCAATGATTATCCTAATTATATTTTATATTTTTTATATTTAAAATGATATGTTTATTTTATATTTGATTATGTTTATCTGGAGTTAGTTACACGAATTCAAATATGAAGCTTTAATAAGTTGTACTTATTACAATCTATTTGTAATCTTGAGTTTTAAGTAATATGCATTAATAAACAGTATTTTACGCATAAAAAGTGGTTTTTAAGAACTTTTGTCAAATGCTTTATAATATAGTATATAGTATATATATATATATATATATATGGGACGTTTCATTTACAAATCATCCAATTCTAATAAACCATACAAATCAATCTTAGCAATCCATCTAGTCTAGTAAATATCTTATTTTATTTTGTTTCCTAATCTGAAGTCATGATTATAATGAATGAATTTTTATCATCTTCTATATTATATATATATATATATATACATATATATATATACACACACACACACTACAATAATAAACATTTAGACCAAAAGTCTTAATTACAAGCCTCAAAACATAAAGTAATATCAATTTATGCAAGAGATTCACAAATCTCTTAAGTACAAACTATTATGCATAATGTACAAATGCTTAAAACATACCATTTGTTTGGTCAAAGTTTCATATTTAAATAAACCATATTTACATGTTTGGTCTTCCCAAAATTGTTTGATACTTTGTTGTTTCATATTTTAAACCCAAATTCAAATTCAAAGTTCTTATTTTTTTTGAAGTAAACTGAAATTTGAAGCAACAATATCTAAAAAGGTTTCAGATCCTGCATGTGCCCGACCCCAACCCTTCAACTTTATTTGGGTTTAGAAACTCAACATGTGTGCAATTATTTTTCCAATCGATCTCACTAATACATCGTATTAACCTTCAACTTTATATATTATTTGACTCGTAAAATAACTACACAAACTCGTGATTCAAAACTAAACTAACATTTCAAAATTGTGATTCATTCATATTGTATGGTACAGTTACATCATTAGTATATATATTATATATATTGAGTGGACCATTAAATAAAGAAGTCAAGAGTCAACACGATCTTTTGACCGAAATGACTTTAGTGCCCTTTTCAAAGTAACTTCCAAGCAGCCACACCTTGTCTCCTATTTTAATATTTAATGATAATTTATTTTATTAAAAAGTCAAGTTATTATTTTTTAAATATTTTTGTTTATTCCATTGCTATCAGCTTCTACATTAAATCATATGGAAAATATTGCAAATAATAATTTTCAAAATCAAATTATTTTTTATTTTTTTTCATAAATAATTTTCATAATTATTTATTTTTTTATTCAAAAGAAATAAGAAATATGATGATGCATGTGTATCATAGAAGCAAAAAAAACGAGGTCTATGTTCACACATTAACAACCATTTTATTGATAAAAACGTTATATTACCTAATATTTATTTTAATACATTATTTATATTTTTATATATAGGGTTAGGTCTACGTGAGACCCGTAAGACCAATTTATGTTCATTGATCAACTTTATAAACTAATGATCTAGAGTTGTATGGTGACAATTTTGTGATTATTGAGAAGTCATGTGACGTTTATGAATGTTCAGATTGTCAGATTGTAGATCTAATCCAAAGGTTGAGAATAAAGTCTAATCTAAAATTTAAGGCTTGGTTTTCATATCCGAAATCTAATTGGGTTTTTGATTAATCCACCTAAACCCACCCAACCTGCCGATACACACCCGTAAACTGTCTCGTATTTACATAAATCACAAACGTTCTGGTTTAAACCCTTGTCTGCTACCCCACAAATTGACAAAAGAGCATTCTCTCTTATTGTTATGAGAATTTCACACTCATTTCTTGGAAAATCTTGAAAACCTTGACTTGGTCACATTCCAATCATAAATCACAACAAATTCTAAAAAAATAGAAATCTTTTTCTTTTCTATTTTTCTCTATTTATTTGTGTTTTCTTTATTTAAATATTCTCATTATTTTGTAGTTATCATATCAATGATAACTACAAAATGTAATGTATATAATATTTATATCGGTAAATGCAATAAATAAATTCACACATTTTTTTCTCATCTTTGGTGAAGTTTGAACTCCTAACTTTCTAAGAGATCAGAGGACCAAAAACCCTTTGGTTTGGTGTTGGAAAAATAAATTAGTGCTCTTTTATGTCCAATTATAATGGGGCCTCTCACCTTTTTATCCTTTTGGTCTCTTTAATTTATAGCAAATGATATTTGTCTTAATGGTATCGTAGTCTTCGATCTCCTAAAAGGTTAAGGGTTCAGATATCACCAAAGATGAGGAAGGTGTGTGAGTTTATTTGTTGCATTTGTCATATATAAATATTATATATATTTCAAAAAAGTTATTGATTTATTTTTCTTTTTTAGTAAATACAACATTTTTATTTTGGTTATTTTTTAAGTAAACGAGATTGTGTTATATGATGGAGAGAGTGTTCACTTGTTAACAACCATTTTGATGAAAAGGTTGACTTTTGGAATTTCATAAATAATTCTTAAGAAAATGAAAGGTTGAATTTTAATTGAATATTTTTTTTAATTAATTTGGATATTCAATTTGCTATGCGAGCCGATTAATACTAAGACAGTCATTCGCTTCGCGAGTAGCCGGGAGTCACTGCATTTAAATCTCTGTGACCATAAGGGGATCTTTTTAAATCAGTAATTATATGGGTTTGAAATTTATAGTTTAGACAGTATATGTTTATATCTTAACCAAATACTGATATCCTATCAATGAAATTATATTTAGCGGAAATATAATATATGTTATAAGAACAAATCAATATTTGTTCTGTTTTCATAATCGAGGGTTTTAACATAAACAAACGGTCCATTTTTTTAATATAGACGAGAGAGTTATAGACTCATAATTCGTTGATTATTTTATTATTAGATTTATAAATTCATGTATTGGTTAAATTAAAATGATATAACTGATATGATTTCAGAGTTGAAGTATACAATCAATCTTTTTATTTAAGAATACACAAGTCATATAACTACTGAGGGATGGGTTCACATGAGATAAGACTGTTTTCATGAGACACGGTTTTTACACTTGAAACTTCACAACAAAATGTTATGAAGGTTAAAAAAAACTGGATCTTCACGTCAAAAACACTATGAAAGTTACTTTCACGATGCTTTGTTATGAAGTTTCAAGTGTAAAAAAGATGTCTCACAAAAAGAGTATTATCTCACATGATCATACTACTACTTTCATATTTTTTGCCAAAAATATATAAACAATATGAAGCACCAACTACCCTCCTCACTTGCAATTTAGTATTTGTCCTTTTCTTATTCCTTGGGTGCATTGGCACATCTCACTCTTTTCATGGAAATTTTTCCACCATTTATGTTTAGATAATTAAATATATAAACTACCGAGGGATAAAACAGGTTTAAACGAGAATAATAATCAAATAAAATAATATGAAAACTATTAAATCAGATATAAGTTTATATTAAAATCACGTATAAAACTACATGTGGGGTCATGGGCCAAGTCTCCACTTTGTTTGACTATGTTCCATGATCACATGTGATTTCAGTGTAAAATCACATTAATTTGGTTGTTCTCATTTTCATATTTTTGTTATATCCTCTACTATAAAAACAATTTTATTATCTTAATATTTTTTTAGATGGTAAAATATTCGGTTGTCGAATACTAATTGAAGATAAAGATGTCCGGATTTTGTGAAAAAGTTATCTTCTTTATCTATGATTCCTATTTTGGGTATCGTACTTTCAAAACTTTCATTTTGGTACCTAAAATGTAAAATTTTAAACATTTAAGTACTCAGGTAACTGGTTGAAGCATTAACCGGTTACCATGCTGATGCGACGAGTGATGTGGTATCCGGTTAATGCTTCAACAAATAATACTGAGTTGGATACTACATCACTCGCCACATCAACATGGTAACCGGTTAATGCTTCAACTGGTTACCCGGGTACTTAAATGTTTAAAACTTTACATTTTAGATACCAAAATAAAAGTTTTGAAAATACGTAATCTAAAATATGAATCAAATTAAAGTAACTTATCAAACCTGCAAAAAACGAGGGATTAATTTTATAAGATTTTTCAAAATAAAAAAACATATATAAGATTTTGAAAATTCAAGACAGTTTTTCTTTTCAACGAATTTTTTAATATTTTTTCAAATTCGAAAAACTCCCGAAAAATGTGTAGTATGAGAGAAATAAATTTCTATTATATTCCATATTTAAGGGTCATTTACAAAACACTTATTCAGTAAGAGTTAAACAGATCAATTTATCTTACCAGATGAACATAACAATAACCGCAGAACGATGACAAGGGCGATGTCAATTTACTTTACCAGTAAACGCTAAGCGGGTCAATTTACCTTACATGGTAAGAGTGATGACAAGATCTAAGACCTGGTAAATGAGAGTGACGACTTTTACCCGATAAGCGCTTACCGAATAAATTATTACATACGATGTCGTTTTAATAGATTAGAATCTTAAAATTAAAGCGTTTGTTTAAATAGAATGGTGGGGGTGTATAAATAGAATCAACCATTGCAATATTGAGATTACAAAATATACCATATATAAACGGGATACTTAAACATATTTACGATCCAATAGACACACACACACACGATTATACCTAATTAAATCGAATATGGCCCTTTCAAGTAAGTTTAGTCCGAAGTGGATTCACCCGTCTTTTAATCTCTCCAACCTGGAGAGATTTCAAGAATGGGAGAAAGTGATAGTACTCTTAACGGAGTACTACACCACCAGGACAAAGATACAGGATAACTCACCAGGATCCATAGCATTAGCAGCTCGAAAGATCCAAAAGTCCAACATTATCGACTGCTACAATGTTAAAGACGATGATGCCCATGATACCCGCTTGCACTTCAGTACATGACGGATGGAGCCCACATGGTGCCACGTCAAGCATCCCTCGTAAAAATCATCTGTCAAATGGTCGATAGATGATTATCTACCCATACTCAAAACTTTCAACTAAGTGAGATTATTTCAAGAAGGTTAAGCTTGCTAGTTTCCTAAATCAGACCAAACCAACCAAACTCGGTGTATTCCACCTGGAGGTGGGGTCTTGTGGGGTAAGATATATGCAGACCTGACCTCTCTAACTGGGAGGTCTCGGGTACTAGAAATTTTGTGCACTCAAACCTTCAACTAAGAGAGATTATTTCAAGAAGGTTAAGCTTGCCAGTTTCCCATCAAAGGCAAATTCCTAAATTTTGCCTACTGCAGCCCAGAAAAGTCATCAAGAATTGGTAGACAAGGGGGCCATATGGAGCATGAAACTAAGGGGCTGTTTACCCAAACGGCTTACCGGTAAGAGTCAACACTCTCACTTACCTTACTGGGTAAGATTCTAAACCATTAAGATGGCATCGTATGCAATAATTTATCAGGTAAGCGCTAACTGGGTAAGAGTTGTCACCCTCACCTACCGAGTAAGACTCTCGGCCCTTTTCATCACTCTTACCAGTCAAGATTTACGGTCCTTGCCACGTTCATCCAATAAGGTAAAATGACCTGATAAGCGCTCACCGTGTAAGCGTTTAGTAAACGGTCCCTAAGCATCATTTAAGTTGTGTATTTCAACCCTAACCCATTGGAAGTCAAATAAGACAATTGGCTTAATATGCTATGCATATTTACCTAAGGGCATCTCCAACGGTACTGCAAAAACACCATTTTACAGGTTTGGAGGCTCCACCTGGCAGGCAAAAAGAACGAGAAAATGTTGGAGTGGGAGAGAAACAGCATATATGCCATCTGAGTGGAGTGCAATTTTATGGTGGTGTTCATGGGCCCACCAATTTGGTGTTCTTTCTGGTGTTGTCGTTGGAGATGGTCAAAGGCGCCCCTGATGGAGTAATGGTATCACTTGAATCTTTTACCAACTTTACACAGTTTTGGAGACTGGCATTTATAGAATGAAACAAGTGCCATAACCAGAAACGTGCTAGGATTAATATACATTGGTGTACTTACATTGAAGAGTTGATAAAAAGTAGAAGTCTGGGGAGGTTCTCAAGAGCTAACGTGAAAATTGCACCGAGCACAAAAAGCAAGACAAAAGCCAGCACGACTTTCGCTATGTACCCGACACCGATAACCGATGGTAATAGTCCTTTTGTTGAATGTAAGTCATCCAAGCCCTGCATATAGAAATGACAAACAATAGAATGAGATATGACCTCCAAGTATATTTAATCATGGAACTCCATTGTCCATAACTTTTGCCTTTGTAACCAAACTAGAAACAAAAACCCAAATCCAGTGTCCCCTCCCTGGCACCAATCACGTTAAAACACATCATCGTTTTATTGAGGAAAGACCATAACAAGATGAATTAAATAAATGTATACTTAAATAAAATAATGATGTGTTTTCACATGATTGGTGGAACAAAAGGGCGACGAGAGATTTTAATTCACTAAACTAGTGCTTCCCAGGAGAATGACTAAAAATCATCCAGGTTTACCAATTAAGTCTACAGAACTCTTATGCTTCATATTAGTATAAATTCAAGAAATACAATCTCAAGTGTCACAGAGTACCAATGAAGATGTCAAACACAAATGAAAATTACTGGGTGCGATTGCATAGCTCAGATGTGGGGAACCCACCGTTAGAAAAGCACCGGTTTTATATTTAGTGACCCTAAAAGGCGAGTATGAGTTTCGTTCGTTTCTTGGCAGAAATGCCGAAACTGAGCTCATCGCATAGTAATCCCCAACTGGTGATTGTTTATACAGCCCTGGACTGTCAGAAGTCCCAATGTTTATGCATTTCAGATCAAGTGGCGAAGATTTATACATTCAGGATGCGGTACAAAAGACATCATCAAACCAGGCAAGTACGTATAAATTGAAATATAAATCTATCTAGTCAAAGGTCCATAACATCTCGTTAACCATGAAAAGAAGCATATAGCATATGGACAGTTTTGATAGCTGCAATTTGATGTTTGTAGTTTGACTATAAGCCCACGATAGAAAAGAAAGATCACTGTTAATTTGTAATGGCAAATTTTCAACTTATATCCTGAAGATTGCCAACTGCTAGAAGAGATAAGGGCTTTGCTCACGTTGGTTTCTCCTCTGTAGTAGAGAGATTTATGATTCAGTTGGAACTTTCAGAACTATATCTACCCAGTTTCCTTTGTGGATATTTACTGCCACTAGTATCACATAGCTTGATGCTAATATTGAAGCTTCATCAGGTTTTGCTATTCTGGAAATAGAAACTGAAACACTAACAGAAAGACACATACCGGTGGAGATGATTCATATTTATCTCTTCTCCTGGCACTTGCCCTAGCTCTTGCACCTCCTTGAAGACCCAAGAATACAAAGTTATAACGAAGAAATTTCTTGAAACACCTCTAAAAATGAATCAAATTATAAGAAAAAAGGTTTTAATACTACACCAATTTTGAAAAGATATACACCCTATGAAGTTAAAGATACATTTGACCTATAAAATCAATATGCAAAAACCTAAAACTCGAATCATCATACATTCAAGCAGTTGATAGCATAAAATTATTCATACATACTACAAACCATCTCTTATTTTTTGCAGAGGCAAAATGATTCCATATCGATCTTAAGTGTTAGGATCTCATAAATTGACAAACGAAAAATTCACGGCTTGCCAACCTAGCAGGATTGTCCAAAGTGTTTGAAATTTCCTCATGGTAACTTAGGGGCTGTTTGGTTGGTTTTCCATTAAGTCCTGTATGAATAAACCGTCTGTATGGATTAATTTGCTTGTATAGATTGGGAAGGTTTTTGTTTGGGAGAGTTTTTTCATAGATGATATGAGCATGTTTGTTATCTGGGAGGGGCAGGTTTTGAAAAAACTTGACTTTTTGCATAAAGCTCCCCTTAAAAACTATCTGAATAAGTCACTTTCGATATCATTAAGCCACTACCAAACAGTCATGTATAACTGACCAAATAAACTTCGAGTCTCACTAAGCTCATTGAGCTCATTAAGCTGCTAACAAACAGACCCTTAGTTGTCTAGAATTTCACCCTTTGTGTGTCAATTTATGTGCCAATGAGGGGCCCTAACATGTGGTTTCCCTGGCCTTCCTAAAAAACTCAAGAATGTACCTCTAGCTACATATTTATGAGGGAACAAACAAACCTTACTTTGTAACCTGCTGTATACTCATAAATTTCCCAATACTTATGGTTTTTCTGATGATTGCTTTAAAAAATTTGTCAACATGTTTTTCCCAATGAACAAAAAACATCTTCACAATTGAAAATAATATATGAAATCAAGAGTCTAGCTGCACCTTCTGGTTCAGTAACTGTCTGCAGCTTCCAGCCATGGCCATGGCATATAAGAACCGAATTAGGACCAAAACTGATGGGCTCTTCCCCTTCTTTAACTGCTTCAATATACAAAGCCAGCGGCAATCCATCATTTATCTTTCTGTTGATTAAATTCAATGCAAATCCGGCCTCCGTACCAACAGAAAATCGCCTGATCTTGCTTGAACTTATGCAATTTACTTCCAGATACTGTAAGTAAACATCGTGATTTGTAAGACAAATGTAATTCAATTTAAACGTAATTGACTGGTTTATTACCTACATATGAAGAGAAATACTGAGATAGAGAGGCTTACAGATGCTGAAACTGATGGAGAATCTTTGACTTCCGAGTTTTGGTCATTGTCCGCCATGGGAGAGTTGATATCGCAGAGATTTGAAACACGCACAGATGGGGATTAGTTCGATGTTCATCGGATTCAATGGTTGACTTTTCTAAGTGCAGAAATAGTTTGGAGAAAAGGCCATTTTGGCCCTTCTAGTTTTTTTATTTTGCAATACGTCCATTCTTTTTAGAGCAAATTGCATGAAAAAAGTAACGTACTTTTACTTGATTTTTATTTTGGGTAACGCACTTTTAAAACTTCTATTTTGATACCTAAAATGTAAAGTTTTAAACATTTAAGTGGTTTAAGTGACCGGATAACCGGTTGAAGCATTAACCGGTTACCATACTGATGTAGTCAGTGATGTGGTATCCAACTCAGTATTATTTGTTATTCAACCCAGTTTCATTTCATCACTCGTCACATCAGCATGGTAACCGGTTAATGCTTCAACCGGTTACTTGGATATTTAAAAGTTTAAAATTTTACATTTTAAGCACCAAAATAAACGTTTTGAAAGTATGTTACTCAAAATAGGAATCAAGTTAAAGTACATTACTTTTTCATGTAATTTACTCTTATTTTTATGTTATTTTGTATCATCGTTCACGAATTTGAAAGATAATTTGAATTTTAACTTAGATCGATTTGTATCTAACCCAACAAATTCATTTTATAGATTTTAGATTTTGATTAGGTTTTAAATTGGTTGAGTTGGATTATTCGAACTATTTTTCGAGTTAGATTTAATTGAGTTGTCGAGTTTACATATAGTTTGGAAATAAAACTGATGGTAGACATATTTTTGACCTTCCCAGTTTTGGAAACAAAGTTAACTGAACTTATGAACACATTCCTAAATCATAGTAGTCCGCAGATTCACAAACACGTATGGTTCATTGAACCTCTCTTTGAGGCAACGTCCATGTCATTACGTATTTTCATGCGGATTGAAACTTGCCCAATAAGAAATTTTGCTACCTTAGAACCTTTACAGTACAGTCGTAAGCCATTTAACGAATGTTAGGTTTAATTTTTCATCAAAAGCTTAAATTGCACAAACCGTCAACAGCATGCACTTCCATTGTACAAAGTACATGACAGAACAAAAACATGTCCCAGATTTGGTGTAACAAATTAGAAAACAGTATAAGACCGAGTAGGATCGAAATGCCCCTATTCCACCATAATAAGTGGAACAAAAATTAGGAAGATGAGATAAGATTGATAAATTACTTAAGACGAAGAATCGTGTGAGAATAGGAGTTAAGATGAGAAGTATAAGAAGAAATATGGACCCTTGATCACTTTCAATCTCACCCCCATCAAATGAATTGCGCTTCTCATAGGAATTGATCCGGTACATCTTGATGCATCTCATTTATGATTTTCATTTATAATTGATCCAATAGTGGAAATCTCTTCTGACCCTTATCGTCATAACTTTCATTCTCACGGAACCGAACTCTATTACTTAAACGATCCGATGTTAAATTAAAACCATAAAACCTTCAGCATTTCTTTCACCCACCTACCTCACTTTCGTCCATCTAGTCCTGTCGAATCAAGTCTTGTCCACATACCAAACGCTCCCTAAGCCAACTTACAAGGCGAGAAAGTCAAATAGGATAAACGTACGATCAATAAGAGCGTAAATTCCTCAAGGAACGCAGTGCGAATAATTGAATCAAAATGAGCATTTCCATCCATTTGCAGATTATATTTCTGTAAAGATGACCGATCAACTTCTAGCTGATCGAATAATACATATAAACTAACGGTGAAACCGGCAAGAGAACAAAACATAAATATTCAAGGTCCCTCGTAAAGGTTATGCTAGTTCTATTCCGACTTTGAAGCAGGATATCAAATACAGATAAAGATCGATGATCACGTGCTAAATGCTTACATATTTCATTAACTCGACGACCTCGTAGTTTCAACGAGATTCCCAATCCTTGATCTTTTTACCTTTAGGTTTTGCTATAGGCGCATTCATACCCGCCATTTTGGTGTTGTATTTTGCCCGAAGCGTATCGTTGTATGTCCAGCTGCAAAACATTAAAAACATGTTAAAGGGGTTTTGGGAAGTAGTATATAAGGTTCCATGGCATATGAATTTTAAGATTTTGGAAAAACTATGACCGTTCAAGAGACAGAAATATCATCATAAAACCAAATGAAACCAATATATCGCCCTCGGAGATGGTGTCTAACGTAAGATGTACACATAACCTAACCTCTAACCCAAAGAGTAGAGCAGCAATTTTCGTGAAAACCCCACGCTTGTGAAAATTGTGACAATTAGGAGACTCGGATATGATCGCTCAAGAAAAAGAAATGTAGTCATAGAACCAATTGAAACCCGGTATATCACCCTCGGTGATGGGGTCTAGCGTAAAATGTACGCAAACCTGACTTCTACCCAAAAGAGTAGAGCGGTAGTTTCCGTGAAAACCCCAAGCTTGTGAAAAGTGCGACAAAGAGAGAAAGTTAGATGAGATAAAGATACCTATATGCCCACCATATTACAAGTAAATGGATGAGGTTAAGTTGGGTCCAGAGCATTCTTCTGCTTTGTTTTTGTTATAAAGTTATTATAGACGTTTGAAAAATATCCGTAACATTTTTTCTTGAATGGGAGGGAAGGAGTAGTCATTGCACCCGAAACAAAAGTGAAAATCTCAATCTAATTGCAATATGAATCAAAGTATTCAACAAGCTGCAGATAATTCCGTCATAAATACATTTCGTTGTTTTCCTATTCACTTCATGCAGAATAAGTTTAAGCAAATGAGATTTAGCTCGTTATTTACCTCTGAAATTAAGAAGACACTCGTGCATACGTATTTTTTGATTTGTTACATAAAACAGAGCAAACTTGAACCATTAAGACCATGTTTCGTAACCATAAGCTAGCCAATGACCAAATGTGAAATGAGGCATATTCATCACCAACAAATAAGCTCCCACTACTAAGACCAAAGTAACCATAAGCTAGCTTATTTTTTGGGCTTATTGAAAAAGCCCCATTTGGTTAGCCATAAGCTACGCTTTTTGAAAAGCTACTTTAGATAGCATTTCAATAACCTCGGGGTTTCTTTTCCACTTCCTTTTCCGATTTTGCCACTTATATTTTTCCAATTAATTCTTCAACATGCCTTTTTAGGTCATTTTACATTGTCATCTAGCTTATCAGCTAGTTTTTATCAAACATGATTAGTTTAACAACTGGTTTATTAGCCAACAACTAGCTTATGAGGTAGTTTGCCAAACATAGCCTAATAAGCTTCTCAGGTGTCATGGATCATAATAGGTATCAAGCATTTCCAAATGGTTGTCCCCTTTAAATTTTGTTTGCTAGAAAGTACGAATGAATATGATTTTTAGGCCTAAAATACCATAAGCAAAGGTATAAAGTTATGATTTATTAGGTCAAAGATACCATATAAGCAAAGGTATAAGGTTATGATTTATTAAGCCTAAACTACCCTATAAGCAAGGTATAAGATGTAGTAGAAAAATGGGATCATTACTAGCTTAAAAGGCAGCCAATAATGCTTTAACACTACATGTTTGGTTAAGGTTTTAGCTTTAAGGGGTGAAATGTTAAATACTTGGCTTGACTAGCAAAAGTGAATTTCACACTTGGATATTTTCCAGGTATACCACGTTCGTTACCTTCAGTTCTTGAGATAGACTTCATTTTTCAGTTTTACATAAAAAAAGGGAAAAGTGCATCAAAATACAACAGAGTTTGTTTTAGTTCCTATTTAGTGTAACGAATATTTTTTCTCTCAATCAATGTAAAAAAAGCTTCAAAATTTCCTATTTTGTACCCATTTTGACAGATAACCTATTGATCCTGCAACATCTCATGACGTGGATAAGGGTTTATGAAATAATTACGAAGGGGTTATAGCAACGAGGACAATAAACTTGACATTCACGTCACCAAAAAGTAGGAATTTTTTAAACTTTGTTACATTGACTCAAAAATTTTGAAACTTTGTTACATTAAATAGGATATTTTGAAACTTTGTTATATTGATTGACCAAAAAAATTCTTTCCATGTTGCACTTTGCGGCTTTGCCATATAAAAAAGTTAAGCTAAGCTTGTGTTGAACTTCTGCAATTTTAAGTTTTCCTTTAGGTATCTCTCAACTCGCTAAAGGAGAGAAGGGGAAGATTATACCACTTAACTTCCACAAACTACTGACTGTATTATGTATTTGTTCATACCCTTCTTGACCATTTCGTAAAATGTAGGTGCTTCAAAAAAAATGATCTGCCAAACACTGTGCATGGCATTAGGGCTTTCCAGCTACTTGGCCAAAAACCCAAAAACTTTAGAATTAGCAAGTAGCCCTCAAGGATGTAGACCATTAAACCCTAAAACGTATTTGATGATTGTATAACATGATTCTATGTGTTCACTAACCAAAACTCTAAAAACGATTTGGTCTCCTTAATCATAAACTTCTTAACATCATGACACACATTACTAGAAACTACTAAACTTAACAAAGTAAACAGGAATCATGGGAGATACAATATGATACATGTAAATGCTTTAGCATGATTGAATGAATGTAGGAAAAATTTCCTGTTATCCTTGGAAATGTGGCTGTAAAGATGTCAGGCAATTTGGTTATGCACGATACACTACCCTAACAATAAGAATAAAACCAAAAAGAGTTGATAATCAAGGCCTAGTGAACTCCATCCTGAGAGCAAGCTTCAAGCTCTTTGACATCCTTGAATTACCTTATTATTCGTTACATCAGCAGTTATGTGTCATCACTTTATTCATCAATCAACTTATGATGTACTAATTTACTACCCATCAATTTGCAACTAATAAATATGAAATAAAGATTGACAATATAGATAGGCATAGAAATTTTTACATTCACAAGCTATAATATAGAGTTGCTTTTGTAAGAACTCAAACAGAAAGACTATAATATGAATCACGTGATTACATTAGCAGTTATCACATAATTACCCTGCATTTATCAATTTCATTATGTGGTAAGCAGGAACAACCTGGCTTTATGTTTAAGTAGGATTTCCGAAACTTAATCAAGAGTCACTCGTATGATATTTTCCTTGGAAAGTGTGGTTTACAGAACAGGATTCAGGAAGTAATTCTAAGAAGAAAAACATTTACAATGAACAAGAAAGTGAACACTGTGCCTTTGAACATAAAACTTGTTATGGATGAGCACATGGGACCAGACTGAATCATACTTTGGTGTCTGCTGCTATTAACAGTACACAAACGTCTATGAAGGAGCCTAAATGCTAATACTAAAAGATTTCATGTAGCTTGAGAAAGCTCTGAGAAGTCGCACAAGGCTTTTATTTACAACTTAATGACCTTAATGATCTGGATGGCTTAATCGCTCATACAGGAGTGTTTCTTTATGACCTGATAGTTAAGCCATTAAGCCAAAATGGCTATATGGAATAAGCCAGGACCCCTCACTTGTCCCCATTAAGCCACATCAAACAAATTAATGCCAGAAATGATCCAACCCTCTCTCTTTGCCTCCCTCAGAACCATCGGTCCCTTGTCCCTCAATCAGACATGCTTATCCAGACAGACAACTTAACCATATAGGGCTTAATGAAAAAAGGTAAACATCCCCTGAGAGACTTGCTGAACTGATTAAAACATATTAGTTTAGAAAACTGTTTCTTTTACATGTTTTCACTACAAGCTGACCAATCAAAAAACAGACTAGAATTATTTTAAAGAAAATTCCATCCAACCTGCAAACCGCAAAAAGCAATTTCTAGAACCCAACACCAAAATATTTGAGCATTCACCAAATAAACAAGTACTCTCACACAGTCACACTACAGCATCAAAATAAAAGTTAAGACAAGTTGGGAGATGAGAGAAACAAAATTCAGCAGGTCAACCTCATTGATGCATAAGACAGAAAAATAAATGCAAAAAGATGCAATGTATAGAAGATAATGTACTTACGGATTGTTCCAATCAGTGGTATCCTCATTGACAAGGTGAGTCCATTTTGTTCTTCCACTACGACCGAAGTGCTTGACCTGCATAACTTTCGGTAAAATAGTCTTGTCCATCTTATCCTCTCCAGTTGGTGCAGAGAAATCACGGTGGAAAATGCCATCAGAACCAACTGTTGCGGCGGTATCATCAGGATCGTCCTGGAAGAAAGCACCCTTGTGATAGTATTTCTGCATGAACCTCCATTTCTGTTTGGGGGCAGAAGCAGGTTTCGGGTTCTTCCTCTCCCACTCTCTCCTCTCTTCCTCAGTCATATTTCTAACTCTCTCAATTTCTTCCCTCTCCTTCACCAATGCATCCCGATCCTCTCTATCTCTTTTAATTCTAGCAATCTCCCGAGCCTTCCATGCTTCATATTCTTCCGCCTCATTCAACTCGTCATCTGTGTCTACATCAGCAATATTAGCCTCGGCTTCCAAATTCTTTTGGATTTCCATATCTTTACGTATTTCCTCAACAACTATCTGTTTTGTCTCCACCTTCCTCTCCTCCGCCCTTCTCAACATTAACTCCTCAATTGCCCGTTCTTCCGCCTCAATCTTCTCACGTTCTGCAATAGTATCTCTTTCTGATTTTGGCACAAACACAGGCTTCACCATAGCCATACCCATTTGCTCTTCCTCTGAATCCGTCTCGTACTCAGATGATTCCTCTTCTTCCTCCTCTTCCTCCTCCTCCTCCTCTTCAGGAATCATTGCAGCTTCCTCTTGCTCCCTCTGAAGCAACTTTTCCCTAATCCTCCTCCTCCTTTCATCCAAAGCATCCTCATCATCTTCCTCAAATTCCAACCTTTCTTGTCTCCTCTGCTCCTCTTCCTCAGTTGAAATAATTTCAGCTTGTCTAATTCGTCTATGATCAGCTCTTATTTCTTCCTTATTATCCAACCTATTCTCCGCCAATCGACGCAGCCTAGGATCATCTCTTTTCATGATATCAGAATCTTCCCTGCTAGGAAAAGCCTTCTCCAATGCGACTGACCTCGCCATTCGTATATCACCCTCTTCATCGCCATCATCTGCCCACTCAGGAGCTTTACCAGGCCAATACCTCTTCACTTTCGTCTGCCCAATTTTACCTCTAAGCTTATCCCTAACCGCTATAACAGTATCACTAACACCCGCCGTTACCGACATCGTAACAGATAAAATCAACCAACAAAAACCCTAGTTTTCCAAAACCCAGAAAACCTGCAACAAAAAATAAAATAAAACCGAAACGCATCTGAAAACCAATTGGATTTAATTCGTATAATATTATCAATTAAACGTTCTCAATCTAGACTTGATGAAGGAAATCGACTGATATAGCTGTAAATTAATAAGAACAACTTACGAATTAACGTGGCGAGCTCGATCGCCTCTGAAAAAAACCCTGATTCAGTGATTCCTTTTGAGATCAAGTTTATTTGCAGAAATTATGCGCAATTACGCAGAGAGAAGCAATTCAATTTCGAGCCCTAGACGATCCTATGCTATAGAATAGTGAATACACGCACAATTTTTCATGTATGTACCTTTTTGGCCCTCCAGTATGTGGTGAATCAACTTTTAACCTATTAACGGGTTGTTTCAGTCAACTGGGGGTCTTATATGATAAGGGAATATCATAACTATTATCCGATTAAACATTTATCGGATAAATTGTTATATATGATGTCGTTTTGATTGACTAAAATCTTATCCGATAAGGTAAATGAAAGTGTAGACTTTTACCGAGTAAGTGTTTGGGTAAACGGCTCCTTAAACTAATTTTAACTATCTCTTAAGTAATGTTTGGTATACAGATTGGAGTAGACTTAACAAATTATATCAAAATATAACAGATTTTTAGAAACCAGTGTCAAAATCTCTATTTTAAGTTTCAAATGGCTTCCCATTTGGGAAATAAACTTCCCACGCTTCTCGTTTTAAAGAATCACAATGAAATTAACTTTGATCTCGTTCATATTTTAAAACATGAATTTAACCATTGAATCCCTTAAATTAGAGGCTCGGATTTTTTTGTTTTTAAAAAACAAAGGTTTTTAAAATCGGTTTTCTAGAATAAATATAAACGCGGAGTTGGTTTGATTTTAATAGAATATGTATTTAAAAAGATTTTTTAATTAATAAATTGAATATTAAAATATTATCCGGTGATGAATGAAAAAATTATGAACTTCAATAAAGACAAAAAAAAATCGCTTTATAGCGATCGTTGATGGCAAAGGATTGCCACATCCTGCTTTCTCGGAGTAGTGACGACTATTGAACTATGGATCAATAACATACATATTCTACAGTTATTTGCAACATATAATTTACGGATAATTTAAACAACTGAACAGTCTAAAAACTAAATGTCCGGTGTTGAAATATATTACAAACTGAAATACTGAAAGCTTATCACAAATACTGGTGTCAACTTAACAACTACGATCCTTGGTTACAAACAACAACTCAGCAAATAGGGATGGTGATTTGTCCCGACCCGGTGGGGAACCCGGTTCACCCGACCCGAACGGGGACGGGGATTCCCCGCTAAAACGGGTCCCGGGGCCGGGGCCGGGGATCCCCGATAGACTCAAACCGGGGACGGGGAATATTACTCAAAACGGGGCCGGGGTCGGGGCTGGGGATCCCCGGTATAATCAAACTAAAGCATACTTTTTACCGGGTTTTGACCGAGGTTTACCGGGTTTTGACCGGGGATTGCTAAAATTTGACCGGGGACGAGATGATAATCCCCGTACCCGCCGGGGACCGGGGCCGGGGCCGGGGGACGGTATTACAAACCGGGGCCGGGGATTACAAAACCCGGCCCATCCCTGCCCCGTTGCCATGCCTATCAGCAAACGCTTGGTAAATCTGATCACATTCATACAAGAAATGATAAAGCTTGGCCTTTACGATAAGATTAGGAAACATGAGTGATCAACAGAGACAAACTACCGCTTATCTACCACTACCGCCCTTACATGGGTATGGCAACGGGTGGGGATGGGGTGGGGGTTACTGATCTTCGGCCCTGGTTTTTAGTAACGGCCCTGGCCCTGATCCCCGGTAGGTATAGGGATTAACATTATGTTCCCGATTTATTTTCTGATCAAATCTCGATTCTCATTCCCGGTCCACCGCCTCTGCCACCCCTACCACCGCCACCACTTCCTTGGCTCCTCATCAGACAGTCTACCACCTTTGTCCTTCCCTGTAATCTCACATTGGTTTCAACCATTTTTTAACAACACACATATGCACACCAATTTTAAATAGACATATATTATAGAATACATAAACACATAGTACCACAAAAAAAAAAAAAAAAACAACTGATGTCATATCCAACTGTGAAACAAGATGAATGTAAGAAAACCTTGTAATAGTGAAACTATATATGGCCAACATCTATATAGATTCATAAATGTTTTTTTTTTTTTGGAAGAGTGACTCATACTATACTTGGACTAATCCTGACAAATCGTAACCGCAATAAATCTACTCTCGTAAACCCAGTGGCCACAATTATTGTGTACACCTGGAATTGAACTATGGGCAAATGGAATATTCAACCACTACACTACGCCACAACACTTTTATGGGTTTGGTTCACAAATGTTGCCAACTTGAGTCGATACATCATAAGAACAATATTGGGTTGTCGATAAATACTTCAAAATAAAATACATGGTCACACGTTACATGTTTCCCCTGTTATTAAAATGGCCTCTTGTAGAGGGTTATCTTATAATCTTGTAACTTCACCATGGTAGTTCGTCATATCGAACCATTGACTTGTTTTGAAAAAGAATTATGGGATATAAAATTTGTCGTGTTTGGTTATGAAATATGAGTTTGAAATACGTTTATTTACCATATTTGCAAAAAAGAAACACAGTTGTCAGGAAAATGACCATATTTGTAAGTTCAATGGTTATTATGGACTGTATTTTTCTTTTTAAAAATGCTGGTTACCTCTACGCAAGAGTTTTCATGCGTTATAATTAACAACCGTCTACAAAACAATGGTGCAATACCATAAAGATTTTTAACAACTATATTTTGCACAACTCGTCTAAGAGACCGTTTACTAAACGCTTACTTGGTAAGTGCTTACCAAATAGATTTCTTTATCGGATGAACACGACAAGAGCCAATAATCTTACCGGGTAAGAGCGATGAGAAGGATGAAGAGTCTTACCTGGTAAGTGAAGATTACGACTCTTACCCAAGTAAGCGCTTTTCCCGGTAAATTATTGCATTCAATACGTTTTGACATACTAAAATCTTACCCATCAAAATAAATCACAGTGTTGACTCCTATAGGCAAGCACTTATCGGACAAACATTTGGGTAAACAATCCCTAAGTAACACTGTTTGATGTTTTTATGGGCGGGCCTCTTGTGTGCATGAGTGTACCCGTAATCACTGCGTACGTTTCATTACCAAACAACTACGATAAATAAGTTCAACCATGATTCTCTTATTCTTATACTTTAATCGCCGTTGCATTACAACTTCACATGCCTAATAAATGCGATTTCAGACAAAGATTTTAATGTAGCATTGATGTTGTGACGCAAAATAAATACCCAAAAATTTTCAAGGAAAGAAAGTTCGGTTATTTACCGTTAGTCTATGTATTTTGTATATCCACACAATAACACTATTTATAACAAAACAATGTTAAAACCCTGAATTCAAGTTAAACTATACATGTAAAAATAATTATGGGTCTGTTTGGCAGTTGCTGAATGGTTTGGTGTAGAATGATTAAGTGATCAGAATAATTAAGAGGCTCTTATAATATAGTGCAAAATGAAATATAATTGTCTGATAATTATTCAGAATGAAATTAGGATGCTGAATGGTTAAGGGAGACCTAAGATACAAAATCATTCAGATGATTTTAAAACCATTAAGAGGCAAATTGTTTTTTGCCTAACAAAGATTCACCCATTGGTGATTCAGACTTTAAAGACTGCTCTTAATGAAACTATTAACAGGTAAACAAACAACCTCTATCTATCAGACGTCTCTTAAAATTTACAAAACAACATATATTTGATTCATCATTTAGTTGTATAAAAAATAAAGTAACTTATAATAATAATACATTTTTACAAACAATTATCGTCTATTTTTGGAAAACTTAAATACCAAAATGACGAATTTATCCTTGTGAATAATATACCTTTGACAACAATAAAAACGATGATTTAAATGGTATCATCATTATGTATTTCATCTGAATCACGAACAAACTAACGCCAATGATAAAAATTTCATTTATCTTATCGTAACCCGCTAAAACGAGTTTATTAAATTATGTATTAAATTAGACGATGAAAATAAAATCTTCATGGATATTTATGTAATTTTACACTCTAGAGTTCTTTTTGGTAAATTGATTTATTCTCCTTTAAAAAAATATAATAATAATAATACTAATAAACAAAACCTCAAAAATTTAAGCCGTCAAGATTTTACTCCGTCAATCTCCATTCGTTAAATCATCGCACGCCTCTTGCCCTAACAAAATCCCTTCTCATCGAACCAAGATTCACAGACTCCTTCTCTTCGCTTTTCCCCAAAATTATTTTCTTTAAATTTATAAAAATTAATTCAAAATTCATAAATTTACCGGATCTGAACTACTCGTCGGCGCTTAAACCCGTCTCCGAAACCCTAAAAGTTACCAGAAAAACCAAACAAATCTCTTACCGATTGCTCCTTGAGGTGGGTTTGTTTCGGTAGAGATCGAGGAGCTTTTCTTTTTCTTGTTCTACAGCTGGTGAGTTATTGAATTTCTAGATACATATATTTGTGTATACATGCATGCAATTGTTGTTGGCGTATGTGGTTCGGAGCAAGATTTGTTGTTTGTTGTTCGTGGGTTTTACTGGGAATGGAAGAATGGACAAGAAGAAGGAAAAAGAAAGAAAAAAAGAAGCTCAAATGGGTGTCTTATGTTTTTGTTGCTAGACAAGTGTGAAATTTGATTTTTGAAGGTTTTAGTTTGGTACATTTTGTGAAGAACGTTTATGCATTTTTGTTGTTATTTTTTCTTCTTGAACTTAGGACCGTAATTTACCACATTGGTATCATTTTTGGCTATTTCCTCTGTACATGGTTTGTATCCTTGTTTGGTTTTCCTATAGTTTGTTTAGCCAATTATTCTTACATTTTTTGCAAATCTCAGCTGGGCATGGCTGTACTTTAAACTTTCTATGCTAATTGATTGAGGGAATTTAGTAAGAGAAGTGATTATTCTTGTTGGTTTTTGATGCAGAATTATTGAAGTAATGCCCTGAATTCTGAGGAAGTAATGGCCTCTAAAGGTCCAAGGTCTAGACTTGATCATGAGACGAGGGCCAAGCGGCAAAAGGTGAGTTTGGGTACATTTTGCATGAAGAAACATGTACTAGTAGCATTTTCTTTAGGTTGCTGCACATGTTAATCCTTAGATCTGTCCCTGCAAAATCTTTAGACCATTTGGTTGTAGTTGCTTTACTTAACATTATGTGGAAGTGACGGTTTTATTTGTTATTTATGGTTGATTGAGGATATGCTTTGCAATTTGCATCTTTGTATTCAAGCATGTAGCCAAGTTGAAATCCTACTTTGCATAAATATTTCATGTATTAAAGGTTGCTTTTGTCTCTGTTTTTTTGCCAACTTATTGATAGATTAGGTTGCTTGTACTCGAAAGATGAGAAAGAAGAAATTAAGTAGAAGATGATAAGTTTGAGTACAGTGAAGGGACAATGTATGTTGATACAGGGAACTTTGGGATTGCAAGGAATGTAATTATATATATTAATATATATATACACACACACATAGATGAAGCTATTTTTATGTACCATGGGTGGATAAGAATCCTTAGGTTGCATAGTTGATGGAAGTTTTGATAACACCTTCATCCGGTATCCCAGGCTTTTGGTGCTTCTGTCTATACCTTTTCTTTTTAGGGAACTTCCATTAATTCCGTTTCCTCTCAAACTCCCATGCTCCCCCTACGATTGTCTCGTTGTTTAAAATATTCTCAAACCCAAGAGTGAGAATAAGTGAATAACCAAGCCAAATCAAACAAATCCAATATATTCCATCAAGAGGTAGGGCCTGAGAGGGGTAGGATGTATGCATACCTTACGTCTGGCTCAAGAGACAGAGGTGCTGTTTCCGAGAAGACCCCAAACCCAAGGGTGAGAGTATAACCCCTTAAAATAGTAGGTTGACATGCATCGTTGGATTTAGCTCTTCATTGGTTTGGGATTTCTAATGCATATATCAGGGTTTCAAGTAATTAAGGTGTATTGTAGCTTATGCATGTAATGATGGGAAGAGGCCTGACCTTAAGACTTATGCTGAGTTCGAATATCGAAAGAGAAAAGGTTATGCACATTCTTATGAGCTGAAGGACAACACTTACTTTTATTTTGTAATGTTTTCAAACACATAAATGGATGACTATAGTCGTATTTTAGTCATTTAAAAGGCGGCAACTTTTCCTTTCTCTAAGCAACTTCTTTATAGATGATTTTCGTCTTACATCATACAAGGAATGTTTCCAATGATGTTGCTACAATTTTTTTAATTTGATGTCAATTATAGATTTAAGGTTGATACACTTTAGCAACACCTGCTTGGCTCTGATGAGATATCATACTTTGCATATTTGTAACTCATAACTCATATTCAACACATTGTTAAAACTTGAAAGAGGTAAGCATCTGCCACTGGAAGAACTGTCGGTATGTTACCATGTACTTTGATGAAACATGTTTTCTTCATTTTTCACATTTATGTAATGATATATACTACTGCCAAGTTGCGGACCATGCTCAAACACATATACATTATTGACCATCAATCCTATTCTAGGCACTTGAACCACCCAAAGAACCCCGGCGGCCCAGAACTCATTGGGACCATCTTCTAGAAGAGATGGTGTGGTTATCAAAGGTATGATTTTGTTCTATATCGGCCGTTGTATTTTGGCATAAATGTTAGATATTCTCACGGACTTGTCATTAGATTAATGAATTGTGAACATTTTGTTGCAAAATACTATTTACTATCAGGATTTCGAGTCAGAGAGAAAATGGAAATTGGCCCTGGCAAAGAAGATTGCCACAAGGGCCAGCAAAGGTATGGTGGATCAGGCCACAAGAGGAGAAAGACGAGTGAAGGTTGGTTGTTCTCCTAATCTTACAAATTTTATCATATGGAAACTCTAATTAGATATTGATTTGATCTTCAAATTGTCAATGTTGCGTTGCAAATGATCAGGAGGAAGAGCTCCGGATGAAAAAAGTTGCACTCAACATTTCCAAAGACGTGAAGAAGTTTTGGACGAAAATTGAGAAGCTGGCAAGCCATTTTCATAATTTAATATATGGGGGAGTTGCAGGTTACTTTTTAATTTGGATACAAAATTGTAATGCTTCATGAAATATCATGTGACTGCAGGTGCTATACAAGCATCGGTTAGAGCTTGATCAAAAGAAGAAAAAAGCGCTTGATAAGCAGCTTCAGTTTCTTTTAGGACAAACAGAAAGGTAAGATTATGCGTCTAATAAAGTTTTGCCTTTTTGGATACTCAGCCTTAAACGCCTACTTATTATGCATGTTTACGAAACAATGATGATCTCAGGTATTCAACAATGCTGGCAGAAAATCTTGGGGATTCATCTCCTCGTCAGCATGTGCATTCATCCTTGGTGCAGGAACAACCGGCAATTCAATATGAAGATCATACCGATATCAATGGGTGTGCTGAACCAAATGTTGGTATGAAGAAAGTGTTTCTCCGAAGTTCAAATTATATCTCGAATTCCCTTGTTGAGGACGTTTACATGACCTGATTTATTCCTTTTGGCAGAGTCCCAGTCAGATATTTTAGAAATTGACGAAGACTATAAGTCTGAAAAGGAACCAGTAAGTTTTTGTTCTCTTTCTTTTTAACTGTAGGGGAGGTTTAGGGGGAAACCGTCAAAAAATGAAAAACTGAGGAACACCCTGGTAACCATTCATCTCGATGATATACACATGTGCATACAAGTAATTGAAGCTGTTTCTTGGTTTCTATGCACTTGTGCATACCAGACAAATTACCTCTATGCACATGTGCATACCTTACAAATGAATCATTACTAGGGTGTTCCTTAGTTTTTCATTCTTTTGCGGTTTTCCCTTAAACCTGACCCTAGGGAACTCATTTATTTTATTCTCAAACACACCCCACATATGTCATGTTAAGATAAGAAGTATCTTGTATTAAACAGTGGAAGGAATAGAATCACACATATACACAAGGAAGTTACAGGGTCGAAGTTACTCATCCAAAAGTTTACTAGACACGGCTATACAGCCGGAAAACACAAAGAATCTCCATTTTATTTAGTTACACACTATATTCAACTTAGAAAGTAGCCATCTCTTCAGTCTTCACTTCCTTTTCTTTATAGACAGTTAAGCCAAACAATGCAAATAATATAACCTAGTCTTCTTTGAAGCATCACCATCGGTTCTTCAACTTTTAGAAACAGAATTTACCCAAAAGATGCTCAGGTTAGAACGGAAATGGAATAGTGTGTCCTGGATCAATGGAGGTAGTTTTGCCTAGGACAACGGGCGAAACTGCACCTTCACTCATTTCTGAATTTTCCATACAAGTGCTTGTGGCCCAACAATCGCTTCAATTGAACGATAAAAGGTAGCAGCTCAGCCACACCAGCTGTGCTCCCTTTAACATACATGGGTCTATAGTGGTTCACATATGCAAATCGAAGGATTAAGGTCTTGGGTTGGAGGAAACGTAAGTTGGCGTCTACTTACATATAAAAGGATAGAATTATTTAAAAGGGAGACAAACGTAATTAAACAAATAGTTTCTGAACTCTATATATATTGTTAGCAAATTGCAGCCACCCTAGGGTTTAAAAAACCTATAATCAAGGCCTATTTTCTTGGTTTCGTTAGGGATGGGTTGAAATCAGGAAGCAATCTCTTTGCAGAAGGCAAGGGGAATGCTCTGTTCAAGGACTTCCCTTCCCAAAGCACGCATAGCCGAGGAGCCTTAGGGCCTGTTTTTTAGCAGCTTAATGAGGGACAACTTATTGGGTCAGCTATACATGATTGTCTGGTAGTGGCTTAATGATAAAGAAAGCGGCTTATTCACTAAGCTTCTAAAGGGAGCTTTATGCAGCAAATCAAGTTTTTTCTAAACCCGTCCTCCCAATTAAATAACACGCTCCTTCCATCATGAAAAAACCCTCCCAAACAAAAACCTTCCTAATCCATACTCCACATCGACAGGTTTATCCATACAGGTCTTGATGAAAAACCAACCAAACAGCCCCTTAGTGCACTTGGGTTGTGAAATGCTCGATCAAGACCACAATTATTTAAATAGTGCATATGAGCTGAAGTTAAGCTCAAATGTCTTTTTCTTGTTGCTGCTTTAGGAAGATGATGAGCATACGATTGAGGAAGATGAAGCCCTCATAACTGAAGATGAAAGACGAGAGGAACTAGAAGCTTTGCACAATGAAGTAGATTTACCCCTTGAGGAGTTACTCCGCCGTTATGCAGTTGGAGAAGGTTAGTCATTCTGAGCCTCTTCTGCCTCAATTTATCTTCCATTTGGTTGAAGTCATTTGCAACTAGTTAGCTTGTCATTCAATGTGGTGGGTTTGATTCGAGAATATGCTTCCTAGATTGTTCGATGAAACTTGTTTTCTTTTTATAATTTGAAGTAGGAATTGTTACCTTTATGAATCTGAGGCTGCCGAAGTACTTTCTGCTTCGCTGCCGGAGTTTACATTGCATGATCTAAGATCTTCTATACAGTATTTAGTAGAAGTTTTCATAACTTTGAATGGATTGTATGAATGTTAAAAAGAACCGAAAATGCGCATTGAAAATGACAGTAAAACCCCCCACCATAATGCTAGATGAGCTCGGGAAAGCGATCTCTCTTTCACCTCACTTTTGTCTCACTCTCTCGAGATTAAAGTTCTGAATTGGTCCTTTATCTCTGCACCCGAACTAATCTTAATCACTGAGTATCTTCAGATAATACAGAAAGTACTCCAGGAAAGACTGATGGTGTAGCTGAACTAACCCAGGCATCGGAAGATGACTCTCGGTGTAAGTAATGTGGTTTGTCTTTATTGTTTCAATCATAAATGGGTTCACTGTTGATTACTTTTCTTTGCAGGTAACGGAAATGACAGTTCTGATCATATATTAAGGAGAAAGAGTACTCAACCAGCTCGGAGTCGTCATTGTGTAAGTTGTAGGTCTTCATTATGGTTACTAATATAAATTGTGAAGTAAGTTCACTGCAGAGCATGATACATTTCCTTGGTCTTATTACAGGCTGAAAGTAATGGCGGCTTATCAGTTTCAAAAAATCATCATTCAGAAGTCGAGAAACATGGCATTAGAAAGAGGAAAGGACTTCAAGAGGGGCGCAAAAAATATTTGGAATTAGACTTTAATGATGAAAATGTAAGTTATCAGTTAACTTGTTGGTAAACTGGTTTCTGCTCGTGTTACAAAATTATTTCCGCCTTTTAGCCGAGTTCATGGATTGTGTCAACTACATCCCAAGTATTTAACATACACGAAAATTGATCAACAACATAAACCCTGCCTCTCTTGACTGGCATTTTCACATGGCTGGGTTAGTGTAGGTGACAGCTTCTGGATTCAGATGCTCTAAGCCGCACTGTTTACTTGTTGACTATTATATATATATATATATATATATGGCTGGATTAGTGTAAGTGACAGCTTCTGGATTCAGATGCTCTAAGCCGCACTGTTTACTTGTTGACTATTATATATATATATATATATATATATATATATATATATAGGTTCAGGTTCAGGGGAAAACCGCAAAAAATAAAAAATTAAGGAACACCCTTGTAACCGNGGCCAATATATATATATATATATATATATGGCTGGGTTCAAATAAAAATCACTCAATTTGTAAAAACCGTGAAAACCTCATTCAACCAATCATAACTGTTTACTTGTTGACTATTATATATATATATATATATATATATATATATATATAGGTTCAGGTTCAGGGGAAAACCGCAAAAAATAAAAAATTAAGGAACACCCTTGTAACCGTTGCATACAAGTAATTTGTAAGCAATTTGTCCGGTATGCACATGTGAATAACATGCACACGTGCATAACATGCACACGTGCATAAAAATCAAGAACCAGCTTGAACTATGTGTATGCACATGTGCATATCGTTATAAATGACTGTTTACCGGGTGTTCTTCAGTTTTAAAATTTTGTGGGGGTTTTCCCCTGAACCTCCCCCCCCTTCTCTCTCTCTCTCTATATATATATATATATTTCTTCGTTGTTGTTGCTGCATGATATCTACTAATCTTGTAATCCTAAATATCTGTATGTATACATGATGTTTATGCAGACATATAATTATCATTTGAATAACCACTTCTCATTTGATTTCTGTGTGTGGAAGAGGATTTTCTTGCGACTTACAAACGAAAAACCTATAGTTGTTTGCAAAAGATAACTTTGTCACACAAAAGGGATTATTTGTTTGCATGTTTATAAGCATGGCATGGCCCTTTCTTTAGTTGGATTTTTGTTATCAGTATTTTGCAAGAAATTGGCACCCGCCATTCAATAATCCTGTGATTTGCCTGCTTTTTTAGTAAAGCGATTCAGTAATTGGCAATGTCACATTTGTGGGTCCTTACTTTTCATGCACACTTATCCTCCTCAAGTGGCCTTGCTGTTTTACTTTTAGCTTAGTAGTTGTGCACCACTTCCTAATGACGACTTGCTCATTATTTGTCTGTTCATGGTTGACTGGTTGAGCAAATTTGATGGACATTGAGTGGTTTACCATGCAATATAGTTACACACACCCATGCATTCTTACACACACACACACACACATATATATATATATATATTCATATCATTTCATGGTTTATGTAGGAGGATGGCGACTTTATACTTGCAAATGGAGAGGAAAAGGTATGTTATATTAAATATGATGTATTATAAAATTCTGAAACTTGTTATCTTGTGTCTGTGTTGCCTTATAAATTTGCTTGGGTACAGGAAAACTTCTCCCACTTCTTTTTCTGCAAATTAGGATTTACACATTTATTTTTCTCACCCTCTTGTTCACATTCAACCACTATGTTATCTTGCAGTTCTTAGGTTCACAATGATTTACACAGCCATTTTATGGTATTAGGATCTTGTTATGTGAAAGTGCATGAAATGTATATCTTTCAAAGAAAAGCTACTTTAAGTAGCTTTTCAAAAAAATAGTTTATAAATAACCAAACTGGGCTTTTTTAATAAGCTAAAAGGTAAACTACTTTATAAGCGCTTTTATGGGGTCAAAGTCAATAGCAAGTCTATTTTGTCAAAGGCTGCAACTTCTTTTTGATTTGAATTTACCTAATATATCCATGTTATTTCACTATTTGTTTTTGGATGCAGGATGATGAAACGACCTTGCTGGAGGAAGAAGAACTAGCAAAGGCCGAGGCTGATGATACAGTAGATGAGGTGAATAGATTGCCTTTTGACTTTGAGATTTTATCTTTCTGTCATATTCATGGTGCATCTTTCATACCAAGTATCCACACGAGAATATTGGATTTTTTTCTTCATATGGGCGTGGATATTCTCCAAATCTTATGTGGGATTATAAATATTAAGTGTTGAAAATAATATCTTATGAACCAAGCTATTGTTTTGCAGATTGCATTATTGCAGAATGAGAGTGAAATTCCAATAGAGGATTTGCTTGCAAGGTATAGACAGGTATGTTGATAAGGGTGACAACTTGTTGCTTGTAAGTTCTTGCTATTTTCTAATATTATTTTCCCTTATTTATAACAGGATTCTGACATTAATAGAAGTACAGAGGAGGATTCAGAGTCTGAAGGTGCGTCTGAATCTGTAGATTTGTCTGATTCTTCGGCACATCAAGAGACTGAAGTTGATCTGCAGCATGTTCAATTGGATTTGGATGAAGTTCATTCACCTATTGAAATCCCGGTCAACTGTTCTAGAGATATTCAGCATGTTTCCATGGCTGAAGCCGATTTACCTACCGAACTCCATTCAGTCAAATGTTCTACTAGTGAACAGGAAGAAAAGCCAGATCAAACGGTTGATGAGGGTGGGGAGAATGAGGACAGAATTGCTGATGCAGCAGCTGCTGCTAGATCAGCACAGCCAACAGGCAATACGTTTCTGACAACTAAAGTGCGGACAAAATACCCTTTTCTTTTGAAGTTCTCTCTCCGTGAATATCAACACATTGGATTGGACTGGCTAGTGACGATGTACGAAAAAAGACTTAACGGGATTCTTGCCGATGAAATGGGGCTTGGGAAGACAATTATGACGATAGCTTTGCTTGCACATCTCGCTTGTGAAAAGGGGATATGGGGTCCCCATCTCATTGTAGTACCGACTAGTGTCATGCTCAACTGGGAAACGGAGTTTCTAAAATGGTGCCCGGCTTTTAAAATCTTGACGTATTTCGGAAGTGCAAAGGAGCGTAAACACAAGAGACAAGGATGGCTGAAACCGAATTCTTTTCATGTATGCATAACGACTTACAGACTTGTTATTCAGGATTCGAAAATTTTCAAGCGGAAGAAATGGAAATACCTGATCTTGGATGAAGCCCATCTCATAAAAAACTGGAAGTCTCAGAGATGGCAAACGCTTTTAAATTTTAACACAAAGCGGCGTATTCTTTTGACGGGTACCCCTCTGCAGAACGATCTTATGGAACTGTGGTCTTTAATGCATTTCTTGATGCCACACATTTTTCAGTCTCATCAAGAATTTAAAGATTGGTTCAGTAATCCGATATCTGGAATGGTTGAAGGTCAAGAAAAAGTAAATAAAGAAGTAGTTGACCGACTGCATAACGTGCTCCGTCCTTTTATACTCCGTCGCCTAAAGAGGGACGTGGAGAAACAGTTACCGATGAAACATGAGCATGTTATATACTGTAGACTCTCGAGGAGGCAGCGGAATTTGTACGAAGATTTCATAGCTAGCTCAGAGACGCAAGCTACTCTTGCAAGTTCTAATTTTTTTGGGATGATAAGTGTTATAATGCAACTCCGTAAAGTTTGCAACCATCCTGACTTATTTGAAGGTCGTCCCATTATTAGTTCTTTTGATATGAATGGCATCGACATCCAGTTTTGTTCTTCTGTTTGTTCAGTGCTTGCTTCCAGTCCGTTTTCTACTGTTGATCTTTGTGAATTAGGGTTCATATTCACTCATCTTGATTTCGGCATGACATCATGGGAGAGTGATGAAGTTCAAGCCATCGCCACACCCTCGAGCTTAATTGAGGAGCGTGCAGAACAAGTTCAAAGCAAAATCAAGTTTGGGAAAGAGTCGAGTGGGTTTAATATCTTTGAAGAAATTCAAAAGGCACTTATAGAAGAGAGACTAAAAGAAGTTAAGGAACGGGTAGCATCGATTGCATGGTGGAATTCTTTGAGGTGCAGGAGAAAACCCTTGTATTCAACGGGTTTACGAGATATCGTCTCTGTCCCAAATCCCATTTCCGTCTCTACGCTTACAGACATTGTACTGTCTCCGGTTGAACGGTTCAAGCAGATGGTGGATCAGGTCGAGAGTTTCATGTTTGCAATCCCGGCAGCAAGAGCTCCTTCGCCTGCTGGATGGTGCAGCAAATCCGGAACTTCCGTGTTCATAGACCAAAATTACAAGGCGAGATGTTCAACACTTCTATCACCCCTACTAACACCTATTCGTCCTGCTATTGTCCGGAGGCAAGTTTATTTTCCCGATAGGCGGTTAATACAGTTTGATTGTGGCAAGCTGCAAGAGCTTGCTGTTCTTCTTAGACGACTGAAATCAGAAGGTCATCGAGCACTAATATTCACTCAAATGACGAAAATGCTTGATGTTTTGGAAGCTTTCATAAATTTATATGGATATACGTACATGCGTTTAGATGGTTCCACCCCGCCTGAAGAGAGGCAAACTCTAATGCAGCGGTTCAATACGAACCCAAAATTTTTTCTTTTCATTTTGTCAACTCGTAGTGGCGGTGTAGGTATCAATCTGGTAGGTGCAGATACTGTTATATTCTATGATAGCGATTGGAATCCTGCAATGGATCAACAAGCTCAAGATCGGTGTCACAGGATAGGACAGACACGTGAAGTAAATATTTACCGTTTAATCAGCGAGAGCACCATTGAAGAGAACATTTTAAAAAAGGCAAAGCAAAAGCGGGCTCTTGATGATTTGGTGATTCAGAGTGGAGAGTACAACACCGAGTTTTTCAAAAAGCTTGATCCGTTGGAATTGTTCTCGGGACACGGAACGGTTCCTGTAAATAATATACAGAAAGAGAAGACTCGGACTAATGGGGTTGAAGTCCCGGTGTCTAATGCGGACGTGGAGGCTGCATTGAAGCATGCAGAAGATGAAGCGGACTACATGGCGCTAAAGAAAGTTGAACAGGAAGAGGCGGTGGACAACCAAGAATTCACCGAAGAAGCCATCGGGAAACTGGAAGATGATGAGTTATTGAATGATGAAGATGTGAAATTTGATGAATCAGCCGATCATGGTGGATTAGTTACGGCACCAGTAGAAGACAATCTGCAACATGTAAATTGTAGTAACCCGAATGAAGAGATGGATATGAATTTGGTCAAGGATGAAGATGATGTTGACATGCTGGATGATGTCAAACAGATGGCTGCAGCAGCTGCAGCCTCGGGTCAGGAGATCTTATCGTTTGACGATCAACTTCGTCCAATTGAACGTTATGCAGTACGTTTTCTGGAGCTCTGGGATCCTATTATTGACAGTGCCTTGATAGAGCCCCAGGATAGGTTTGAAGAAGCTGAATGGGAGTTGGATCATATCGAGAAGTTAAAGGAGGACATGGAAGCAGAAGGTGATGACGATGAGGAACCTTTAGTCTATGAAAGTGAGTTCCTTCTTTTTGCTGTCATTGTTTACGAAGTTCTTATTGATTTATATTTTATTCAAATTTTCATACGTTGTTAGAGAAGTCTACAAAAAGGCAATGGTTCTGAATCTTGACTGCAAAAGCATATCTGGTATAATATCGATAGTGGATAAAGAAACCCTTTTAGGCTTATCGAGATAAACATTGATTTCCATACTGTCAGGAGTTAGAAGTCCCGGATGTGATCAGTTCTCAGCTTAAGTATCTTGGTCATTTCTGATTTCCTGGAACAGAGGGAGGTTCAGGGGAAAACCCCCCCAAAAAATGAAAAACTGGTAACCATTCATCTGGATAGTATGCACATGTGCATACAAGTAACTGAAGCTGTTTCTTGGTTTTTATGCACATGTGCACACCGGACAAATTGCTTACAAATTACTTGTATGCACATGTGACCGTCCAAATGAACGGTTACCCAGGGTGTTCCTCAAATTTTCAATTTGGGGGGGGGGGGGTTTCCCTAAACCTGACCCTCCTGGAACATATCAACCTTGGATACCACCATGAATGCATGATAGATGTTCCAGCTTATGAAATAAGAACATATAATACGTGCATTCTTGAACAACCTTTTAAACACCTTTGGTTTCATGCTGTTTTTCAGGATGGGATTCTGAGTTTGCAACAAAGGTATACCAAGAACAAGTCAAAGCATTGGCTGAACATCAGGTGGGCACATTAATCTATATTTATAAATCTGTCTGTATGCGATCTCCTTGCTCAACTTGCTGATAGTCCCACCATTGTTACATTTTTGTAGTTGATGGAAGAGCGTGAAATGGAAGCTAGAGAGAAGGAACAAGCGGAATCTGACTCAATGAAGTAAGAGCATTCTAAAAAGATTTTCTTGTTGATGTTCTGATGCAAAGTTATATTTGGAAAACTACTCGATCATTTTCTTGTTGAACATATTATCATGAAATTTATTTTAGAAACTAGGAACCGATCCTATGAATTTCAACTAACCCAAACCTTTTACTACCGTTGACCTAGAAAGTTTTTTATCAGTTGTCTCATGGATCTAATAAATTTATTCGGAGCAATCGCTTTCCTTCATTTTAGGTTGTCAATGTTAAATTTATATACTTCCGACTGGAGGTACAAGACTACTATTTCTATTCGGGCATAGTAAATTAGTTATTTGACTGCTAAGAAAGAATTCAAATTGAAAACCAAATTTCTCGTTCTTGGTCTGGTTCATCTAATCATTTGAGTATCTTGGTCACTTTAATGTTGCATATAGTGTAGTACACTCGAGACTTTATGCTTGATTTTAAATGATTACAACTTGTTCTGATAAATACGGTAATTCCGTATTGAGAGCATCTCCAACAAGATTCTTCAAAATTTCTCCAAATTATAGAATGGAACTTCAAAATCTCTAAAACAAAAATGCATTCAACTCCAATAGATTCTCCGTTTTGGAGATTACAACATTGATTATATTATTAAAATCTTCCTTTCATCTAATAAAATATTATCTCTCTAAATATTTATTTTCAAAGTTTCCTATTGGTGGAAATATATTAAATAATATTTCATTGTAATAATTTTTGGGGTGATCTCCAAATTTAGAGATTTTAACACTCCTATTTTCTCCATTTTAGAGGAAGGTCATGGAGAATCTATTGGAGCAAAAAACATGCCCAAAATGTCCATTTTCTCCATTTTTGGGGAATCTCTTGGAGATGCTCTGATTTAGTAATTTGCATAAAGAGGTTCCTCTTTTTCCTTTTTTAGGAGTTCAATAAGAACATTTCTGATTTAGGTGCTTCTTACTCGTTCTAAGCAGGAATGAAACGATTGTTCGGAAACCCAAGTCAAAGAAGAAGACAAAGAAAACAAAGTTCAAATCTTTGAAAAAAGAAGCTCTATCTTCCGACACAAAGACTACAAACGTAGAGTCACCAATAGAAGTTGACGATGAACTTGATGATGAGTTGATCCTGGTGAAGAAACGCAAAAAACCAGTGGATGACGGTGAAGTGAAGATTACCAAGAAGTCCAAAAAGGTCAAGAAGAATTCTGAACCGAGCTCTTTAGATGTGGATTCAAATTCTTTAGCCGAGCAGCAAGATGAACCAAAAGAAATGAAATTATGTGGAAGCAATCTTGAGGTTGATCATAAGCCCGTCAACAGAAGCAAAACAGGAGTGAAAATCTCTATCGCTTCGATGCCTGTTAAACGGGTGATGACCATAAGGCTGGAGAAGTTAAAGAAGGGAAGCATATGGCCGAATGATTGTCTTCCGGCACCAGATTCTTGGTTATCATTGGAGGATGCGGTACTTTGTGCCGTGGTACATGAATATGGTGTAAATTGGAGTCTGGCTAGTGATGTTCTGAACGGAATGACAACAGGAGGGTTTTACAGAGGAATTCTTCGTCATCCCGTTCATTGTTGCGAGAGGTATAGGGAGCTCGTACAGAGATACGTGTTGTCTACTTCTGACAATCTTCATAACGAAAAATCAAGTAATGTTGGTGTTGGCAAAGCTCTTCTGAGAGTAACCGAGGTAAGCTAAATAAAGAGTCCGCCTTTCTATTTTAGTTTGTCCTAAAATAAATGTCTGCATTTAAAAGTGACTACTTTCCAATTCTACCCTTAACTACGAGATGGATAAATTCATTAGCCTCTCTATTATATAGGGTAAAATTGTCATTTAGTCAATTAAAAAGTGTAATAATTACACATTTCTAAGACTGTGCTTTTTCCATTCTTGAAATTTACTTTGGGACGGATGGAGTAATATCTTCAATGTCTTTGGTCGGTAATTCATTATCAATTATCGCATCCTTCCATCTTAAAAAGATTAGTTGTTTGACATCGGCATGCATCTTCATTAGTGCCTGACAGTTTATATACTCCTTCCCAAAATAAATGCAACACTCGATCGAGCACTTAGCTTTATGGGTTCTTTGGTTGAATGACCTTATATGAGTTTTCAATCAGGAGCATGACCTTCTAGTTATAAAAAATGTTCCTTCATGATGACAAACTAAAGGAAGTGTATGAACCAAAGCCAAAGCTGCCAATCTTTCTTGATGACTATAAGTGCCAATAGGTAATTTTGGATTGAAATAATTGGAAAGGGGACGGAAGCATTTATTTTACGACAACCTAAAAAGAAAAGTTTGCATTTGTTATGCTATGGACGGAGCATCATTTTTCCATTTATGTTTATTAGCATTAAATTGATATCTATCCTTTGTAGATTTTGAGAACTTGAGAACCCACTACTCGTGATGCATATCGTGATAGATATTCATGATGGATATCATGAATAATGAAAAGCATGGTATTCATGAATATGTTAGGGTTATTCATCATGACTAATTAATAAGATGGTTGATTCCCAGGTTTTCAAAATATTTAAGTTCTCATTCCAACTTTCCCGGTACATATTATACTCATTTATTTGTTTTGACTTGGTTGTTGAACTCTGTTGCTTACTGTATATTTAAGTGTTTGTGTATAATGGCGAGATGGTTTTTTTTGTTGTAGGAGCATGCCAAGATGTTGTTGGATATGGTATCGGAATTGCCTGATCAAGCGTACACTCTTCAGAAGCATTTCTTTCACCTACTTGCATCTGTGTGGAGGGCAACTACTCGTTATGGTCACCGGAAAACCCCATTGCCTCTCAGAAGCGCAAGATTTCATAATTCTCGAGACCCCATTAGGCCACAATCACAAAAAATGAAGTTCACTAACCTAAGCCAGATTAGCATATTAGTAGCTGACGCACTTGAAAACTCTCAAAATGTACCAAGGGAGGAAAGAGTTTCCAATTTCAGTGAAAGAAATGAAGCTCAAGCCATTGACCAGGTGGGAATTACTCTAGAGTTTTCTTCAGGAAGGGATGATCAAAGTGTTCCATTGCCATCGGCTGTATCTCTGTCGATAGATGTCTCAGAACCAGTATCATCCGAACCCATCACAATGGGCGGGAATCAGCATTTTAGATCATCCAAGGATACTGCTGAATGTCGTTTCAGGTATGAATCTATTCTCGCATCAACTTTCTAAACCATGATTATTGTTTAGGCTGGTTGCTATGGTTTTTGTATGTTTGGGACCTCAGCTATCCATTATCCTATGTAAGGTGTAAAGTGTCGGGTATTTTCTGTTTGTAATTTCATTTCGACTTTGACGGTAGACACTACAACAAAATCGGCTTTATACAACGTCAAATATGTCGTAAGGGACTGTTTGGTTGGTTTTCCATTTAGTCCTGCATGGATAAAATTGTGTGTGTGAGTTAATCTGTCTGTATAGATTGGGAAGGTTTTCGTTTGGGAAATTTTTTTTTCATTAGATAGGAGCGTGTTTTTAGTTGGGAGGGGAAGGTTTGGAAAAAACTTGGCTTTCTGCATAAAGACCCTCCTAGAAGCTTACTGAATAAGCCACTTTCTACATCATTAAGCCGCCACCAAACAGTCATGTATAGCCGACCGAATAATCTGTGAGTCCTATTAAGCTTATTAAGCTGTTAACAACTTGGCTTTCTGCATAAAGCCCCCCCCCTAGAAGCTTAGTGAATAAGCCACTTTCATAGGACACTTCTCAAAAGAGTGTCATATAAAAAAGCTAATAGGACATTTTATTTCAAAAGGGGCCTAAAAACTTGTTAGGATGACCAAATATGTTTTGATATCCTGTTGTAACACCTTTATATAGGACAAAAAATTGTTTGGTTCCGTCATATGAAGTAGTCTTTTAAGACATTTAGATATCTTTGACGTCCTATAAGGCCGATTTTGTTCTGGTGCCTGTTAGATCATGCAATGTCTTGTTATTCTTAATATATATCAATCCACACATTTTCACATTTTGTACGAACCCTTCTGCAGGGATGCATCAAGGGCCACCATTGAGGGTGGTTTAAGCTTGCCACCATCAGCATTCCCGATAAGCGACATCAAGTCTAGACCACTGGCTAAATCTCAACTGTCAGGAAAACACAGGCTGCCGAATCCTGAAGCACCATTGAAGTCTTCTAAATCCAAATTGAAGAAAACCATAATCGATTCCAATGAAATCCTTCCTCCCAATTTGCAACCACCATCATCATCTCCCAATGATTCGTGTTTGAGATTCGATTCAACATCTTCTGTTCCTGATCTCGTGTTCGATGATTTTCTAAGTTCATCTTCCTTAGAAATGGGCAATGAGGTTTGTCTAGATGCAGGAAGTTTCGATTTAGTACCCCATAATTACGATCCTGGTTTCACTTTGGGTCTCGAGGATTGTTCATTATCTCCAGAATTTACTGATATTGGATAGTAGGGATGGATTTCGGTTTTAATGCGAGTTTGGTTTAAAGCTAACTGGGCCAGTGCATTTTGATGGTACCGAATGTCGTATATTGAATGCACGAAAAGGAGGGATGTTTTCGATTCAAAAATCACTAACCTGCTGCTGTATCTGGAATGCTGATGAGAAGGAAGCCGAGAATGGATTCTTGGAAGATACAACATTTTGCACATAAAATTATGTAACATTGTATAGCATGTGGCCCTTCAACTTCTGTAACCCTTTTTTCCGGTTGGTGGGTGGGAAATCGTGCGTTAGTTTTCGGTTAAAAATGAATTATTTTGGCACATTCCCCTCATAGTGTAGGATTAGAAACAGGAAATTAGTCGTTGATGAATGAAAAAGCAATTTACTCTTTTTTCTTTCCTTCTCTCTCTCTCATACATAGTGCAAGTGAGCCATGGTGCAATCCATAATGGTCAAATTGGTTAGTGCAGGTGAGCCATGGTGCAACCCGTATGGTCATACTGGTTAGTGCAGGTGAGCAATGGTGCAACCCGACTGGTCATATTGGTTGGTGCATGTGAACCATGGTGCAACCCATATGGTCAAATTGGTTAGTGGAGGTGAGCCATGGTGCAACCCATAAGGTCATTGGTTTGGTGCACCAGGGGGTCGATTGGCTTGACCAATTGGTGGTCATGGTTCGAGGTGCTGACTAACTGGCAAGCTTTGGATGTTGTTTTTGCAGGTTCAGAGCTTATTTTTGGTTTCTGTTTTCATGTGAAATCTTGGAGACTTTCCCAGATTCAGGTTTGTGTTTGATCTCATCCTCTGATTGATTCTGTTTACTACAGTTTCTGATTGGCAAAATGGGTGATGAGCAATGATGATCACATATTTTAAGTCAGTTAAGTTGGTACCAAGTACAGTTTTCCTAGAAGGGTGTCCCGGGCTATGCCAAACACAAGACTAATCCCAACAAATTGCACATGTAAGACATCAGCCTTGATAAACTCGGTGGCTACAATTGTTGTGGATACCATGCATATTCAGCAGCTGGTATGCTAATATTTCTAAAGGAAAATGGATCAAATGGGCTCATCCTCTTGGTATTTTGAAGTCAAACACAATGAAGACTAGTGCTGAACGTTGCGTAACGTCATCTTCAACCTACCTCCAGTGTACCAATGCGACCGCTAAAGAATTGCTTATACACTAAACAGCTGCTTATATATGCTTACTAAAAGACTGACTTTTATTCATATTCAATTCATTAGGCCAACATGAAACTAAGAAAGATAGATGTGTCTAAGACGGATTCTCGTGCTTGCTCTCGCATGTCAGATACTAATTACGTTGGTACCCATTTAATACTCGGTACCAACCAAGCTTGTATACATGGTATGGTAGTATCAACTGACTGTAATTGATACTAGTTGAATTGGTACCCATTTAATCGATACAGTTTGTTCACATGTTGGTTGGTTTTATTTGGTAAAAAATTACAACCCCCAAAAGCTGATACTGATGTTGTCACCTTTTGCTTCAAAGTGCGTGCTTGGATTATCCCAAAGAGAACGAATAAACAAAATTTCATCGGTCAATATCTATCGTAATCGACGTTTGAATTATATGTTCAATGGAACCTAAGCACATTTAATGTTTGGAGAAAAAGGTTTTTTCATGTGTAGTCAAATGAACTCATTCTAATGTTGCTCCAAAGTGGCAATTAACATCATATTGTTATATTATTCCCTCTTCCATATAGATATAAAATATAAGATACCTGGAGTGTCTGATTTTTATATCAACGGTTTGATATAAAATATCTGAGTTGGGTTCAAAAGATAATGGTGATAAAAAAAAATACAGGAGTGATCAGATCACGTGTGATTTTAAAACTCAAATAACGTGTAAAATTATATGTACCTTGTGTGACGTAGGTCGAGGGTAAGTTGTCCGCACACCTATTTTCTGTAATTGCATGTAATTTGACTGTTCTCATGTTTTCTTATTTTGACACTCTTTTTGTTTGGTAATCTTTCAGAAAAATGCATATACATATACATATACATATACATATACATATACATATACATACATACACATACAGACTTGGGATCACGTGAGACCCGTGAAACCACTTTTTTACACTTGAAACTTCACAGCAAAACGTTGTGAAGGTAACCTTTACGATATTTTTGCTGTGAAGGTTCGTTTTTTTTTATTCATCAAAAGTACTTGTCATGATATGATATCTGAATAATTATTGATTAATTCACATAATTTATTAAATATAAAAAGTATCATTAATATAATTAAGGCCTTTATAGAAAGAACTATGATATCTGATTTAACTTTGTTTTGGACTAAGAACTCGGTAAGGATTAGGTGAGACTGTCAGACCCACGTCGCTTATAGTTTCAAAACCTAGGATCATATCAGTCTTTGTTCCATATTGTACTCTTTCTAGCTGATTGAATCGTGCCCAAAAAAACCGAGATAATGTTCATCTCTAGTAGTCTAATGAAATATTTTTTTTGAAGTATATAATATTTATATACGGCAAATAGAACAAATAAACTCACACACTCTCCTCACCTTTGGTGATGTTTGAACCTTTGACTTCCTAGGAGGCCAATGACTCACATACCGCTAGGCCAAAGATCTTTTGATTGAAATAATTCTTTTAATGTATAAATTGGAGTCAAATTTATTGGGATATCAATTTGTAGACCAAATTTGGTGCAACTTATTGCATAAACATTGAAGATGCTCTTGGTTTACAACCTCAAAATAACATGAATTATTACATTACCTTGTATATATAATTTCAGCATCAATGCTTTTTGTATAAATCACATCTTGAATTTGAAAGACACACAAACTCATTGCTAATGTTTATACTTCTAACACTGAATTGGTAATTGAGCGATTTGGGGATCGATTGCTGTGAGAGATCGAGAAATCTGAAAATCGAGAGCTATGAGAGATCGAGAGATGAAAAATAAGAGGTATTAAGTGATCAACTTACCACTTAAAATTTCAGATGAAACATTGATGTTTTAGCTTTTATTTGAAAAAAAAAAAACAAACAAACACTCTTAATACCAAAAACGTCTGACCGAATCAGACTTCAGAGATATTAAGAGCTGAAAACAGTGCAATCTGGGTAAAAAAAACACATGCTGATTCAGTAAGTGGGATAAGAATGCTAGTTGGATAGGTACATGGTCAACGCCTTTAATCAGATCAGTCTCTAGGTAAACATGTTGATACTGGCCGAGTCAGTCGTGTTAACCAAATCGATAATAAAAAGATCATGAAGAACGCTGTGTTTAAGAAGTTATAATCAGAAATGACGATTTTATTTCTCGTGATTTAAAAAAGATAGAATAGAATCATGACAAAAATTCATGTGAACTTATTTATTGATTATTCTTACTTTTGTCTAACATTTTGGAATCATATTCCCACAAACTAAGGTTCTATTTGTAGATGCATATTATTAGATGATCTCAAAATTTAGAAAAAGAAAAGGATTGAAAGAGAAATATAAGGGCAAAAATGGAAAGAAAAAAAAAACTAATATCGAAACCGTAAAAATCAACCAAAATTGAACGGAGGGAAATAATTCATTCATCGTGCATACAACATCAGACTGGACAAACGAGAATAAGATGTCAAGTAAAATAATTGTGTAAGGTTTTGGAGTTTTAATTTGATATATGTAGTTTAATAATTTATCAATCTTGTCTTATCTCTCTGATACTTGTTCTACTTATTTTGGTGGGACAGAAAGATGGTTTTTTGTCTCATTCAGTTCCGTTCTATTCTAATCTAATATTACGGTGAACATGAGACAAAAGTTTTTGTTCTGTCATGTTCCACATACCAAAATACCAAACTAACTGTTACGAAAGAATTTTGATTTGTAAAACCACATATACATTCGAAGTTTTTTGATGACTAGCTATCACGTCAGCAGATACAAACACGTTCGTTCCTTATGGGTTTTAGGTTAAATGTATCATTATATATATGCTAAATACACGGGAAATTGACCAAAATAGCTAACCTCCTCCAATCAAATGCACTTTTTAACCATTTTTTCAATCAAATTCTCATTTTAGCCAGAGTTTATGCAAATCCTTGCACATTTATGTAAAACCCATCTTCAGATAATAATAATAAAAAAAACTTCACGCAAATTTGCGTTAAGATTTTTTTTTGACTTGAAAACAAGCTTTACATAAATGCCTGTCTAAAAATGAGAATTCGATGCCAAAAGTGGCTTAAGTAAATTTGGTTGAGTAGGTTGGTTATTTTGATCAATTTTCATAAATGCACTGCTGCCTACTAATTTTCTCCTCCCATGTGTCAAAACCAAGACTTGCTTTTAGATTTTCAATATATGATTTGACTTTTAAACTTAAAATGGTCAAGAACCCATCTCACCACTACAAAATTACACACACATAAATATAAAGTATTGATCATAATTAATGAACCTTATTCATTTTCTATAAATATTCAAATCATAATAAATGAACTTTCATCATTTCCATAAATATCACAATTAATTGGGTTGCACTGGTTGTACAAATGAATATGGTTGTATTTGAAATATACCCTATATATATATATATATATATATATATATATATATGTGTGTGTGTGTGTGTGTGTGTGTGTGTGTGTAAGTAAAGTCGAGTTCAAACGAGCATGATACCCATTTAAGAAAAATAAAAGAATGATGGAATCACATGTGATTTTATACTAACATCACGTACAAATGCACATGTGATTTACGCCACTTTGCCCCACGACCTAAAGACGCGGCCAAAGTTGTCCACACACCTTTTTTTTTACTGTTAATGTAAAACCACATGTGATTTTGCACATGATTTAATTGTTTTCGTATTTTTTTAAATAGTTAGTATTCTCATTTGCACCTCCTCTGTAAGCATATATATACATACTATACGAGTGAGTATTCTGAATGAAGAAAAACAGAATAAGCCACGACCAACACATTACATGGTCTATAAATTCACATTTTTTGGGCCCTTGTTCCCACCAAGTTCTAAAAGAAAAAGAAAAACACACACACACACACAAAATCTAGAACATGGTGTTGAACGTAACCTCCGTTAAAGCATCGTCGGATGGCGTATGGCAAGGCGATAACCCTCTTCGCTACGCGTTTCCATTGCTCATAATCCAAACTACGCTCGTTATTTTTATCAGCAGAACGCTCACTTTCTTCCTTAAACCTCTTCGACAGCCTAGAGTCATTGCCGAGATACTCGTAAGTCCAATAACTCAACTACATTCATTTCTACCTATGCAATATTTTTCATTGCGTAGACCATCTTTTCGATCAATATTCTAAGAAAGATGGGCCGCTTACTTAAGAAATTGGGTTATAATGGTCATTATATTGTTGGTAAGAACTTACCAAAAATATTTGGTAAACACTCTTAGTCGGGACAACACTTACTCGGGTCAGCACTCTTACCCGGATAGCACTTACCCGATAAGAGTTGGTAAACAGCGCCTAAGTCTCTCCAGTTTCACTACACCAGTATCTCAGTCAGCAACATTTGTTGATCCATATGTGTTGTTAAACAACATTATCTCTTACCCAATAAGAGGCTATAAACACTTCGAAAACAACCTCTCTTAACGTCTGTTTATTAGCAACTTAATGGGGATCACTTCCTATTTAGTCAGCTTAATGATATAGAAAATAGCTTATTCAGTAAGCTTCTAGAGGGGAACTTTTATGCAGAAAACCATGTTTTTCCGAAACTGTCCATCCCAATTTTAAAATATGTTCATCCTATCTATGAAAAAACTCTCTCAAACAAAAACTTTTCCAATCTATACAAATAAATTAATCCACATATACAACTTTATCTACACAGGACTTGATGAAAAACCAACCAACAGTACTTGTCATCTTGCTACTGAAAGAGTAAACAGTTTAACATTTTTGTTCTTAACCTATGCATTGTTTTGATGGTAACCTGGATTTTTTCAGGGCGGAATTCTGCTAGGGCCATCGGCGATAGGCCGGCACAAGGAATTTATGTCGTGGGTTTTCCCATCGTGGAGCACGTTGATTCTCGAGTCGGTGGCGGATATAGGTCTCTTGTTCTTCCTCTTTCTTGTAGGACTTGAACTAGATCTCGCATCCATTCGTCGGAGCGGGAAGAGAGCATTGGGGATTGCGGCAGCCGGAATCCTGTTACCGTTCTTGTTTGGGATCGGAATCACGTTTCTACTCCAGGAAGTTGTTCCCGGAGCAGATAAAGTTGGTTATGTTCAATTCTTGTTGTTCATGGGAGTTTCCCTCTCCATCACTGCCTTCCCGGTGCTTGCTCGAATACTAGCGGAGCTCAAATTGCTAACGACCCAAGTAGGGGAGATAGCCATGGCGGCAGCAGCTTTTAACGATATCGCCGCCTGGGTTTTGCTTGCCCTGGCGGTGGCGCTCGCTGGCGGCAGCCACAGGAGTCCGTTGGTGTCACTATGGGTCTTAATATCCGCTGCAGGATTCGTCGTGTTTATGGTAGTTGTAGTCCGTCCTGCGATGGAATGGGTAGCTGATCGGTGTTCAAAACCAGGCCGCTACGATCACAATGAAGAAGGATATATATGCTTGACATTAGCAGGGGTGATGTTATCAGGATTCATGACGGATCTTATCGGGATTCACGCGATATTTGGTGCGTTCATTTTTGGAGTAATGATCCCGAAGACGGGAGAATTTGCAGGGAAGTTGATAAGAAGGATAGAAGATTTCGTCTGCGGACTTTTGCTGCCGTTGTACTTCGCTTCAAGCGGCCTGAAAACGGACGTGAATAAGATACAAGGGGCGAAGGCGTGGGGGTTGCTGGGGGTGGTGATTTCAACCGCTTGCACCGGAAAGATTCTGGGGACGTTTCTGATGGGAATGTTGTGCACGATCCCGGCAAGAGAGTCGTTAGCTTTGGGGTTACTAATGAATACGAAAGGTTTGGTCGAGCTAATTGTTCTCAACATTGGCAAGGAGAAAAAGGTTTGGTTTTGCCGATGATTCCTAAGGCTATGTTCGGCAAACTACCTAGCTAGTTGTTGGCTCATAAGCTAGCTAATAGTCTAGTCATGTTTGGTAAAAACTAGCTGATAAGTTAAGGGTTGTTTGTTAGCTATATATGATTGTTTGATAGTAGCTTAATGATATATGAAGTGGCTTATTCAGTAAGCTTTTGGGGGGAGCTTTACGCAGAAAACCAAGTTTTTTCCAAACCTACCCGTCCCAATTAAAAACCACACTCCATCTATGGAAAAACCCGCACAAACAAAAACTTTTCAATCTATACAGACAGTTTTATCCATACAAGACTTAATGGAAAAGCAACCAAACAACCCCTAAATTATGGTTGCTAAATATGGCCTAAACTTTTGTTGCAAGTGAAACTCATAATATGTTTTCATGCAGGTACTCAATGATGAAATGTTTGCGATACTAGTGATGATGGCACTTGTAACTACGTTCATGACGACACCGATGGTGATGGCGGTATACAAACCGGCTAGAAAAATGTCTTCCATTGTCCACCATCGTTCACTTAAGGAATCGTCATCCCACTATCTACAAACTCAACAAGCTGAGCTCCGAGTGCTCGCCTGTGTCCACGGATCACGAAAGTCATTGTCAATGATCAACCTCATTGACTCTATCCAGTCTCCCAACACCTACTCAAACATGAAGCTCTATATTATGCACCTAGTCGAACTAACCGAGAGGTCCTCATCGATATTGATGGTACACGAGGTCCGTAAAAACGGGGCTCCATGCATCGAAAGATTCCAACTGACCAAGTCAGACTATGAAGTCGAGTCAGCTGGCAAAGTCAAGGTTCGCTCCTCGACCATCATATCAGCACTGCCAACAATGCATGAGGATATATGCCACGTGGCGGACAAGAAGAGGGCTACTATCATCATACTGCCCTTCCACGAACCATGGAGAAGAGAAGACATTGGACAGGGTTGGAAAGTGGTAAACCAAAGGGTCCTTGACCATGCACCATGCACGGTGGCATTGCTGGTAGATCGCGGCGGCTTTGGTGGTGAGAGGATCAAAGGGAGAAGGGTTTGTGTGGTGTTCATAGGTGGTCCTGACAACCGTGAAGCCCTTGAGTTGGGAGGCAGGATGGCGGCACAGCCTGCTACTAAGGTGACCGTAATTAGGCTTATAGTCAAAATTGGAGACAACGAAAACTGCATTTCCAGAAATCCAGAGGTGGTAGATATGGAGAAGGTAACACTAACCCTGATTAACAAATACATATTCAGATAGCGTATATGCATCATATATAGAGAGAGGAAGGTTCAAAAGAGAACGTTAACTATTTAAGAAAACAAGAAAAAGGTCGTTAATGTACAAAATCATATGTGATTTTACATTAACGTCAAAAAATGAAATTGGGCGACTTTCAGAAAAAGATCGTTGATATACAAAATCACATGTGATTTTACATTAACGTCAAAAAATGGAATTGGGCGACTTTTGCGGGTAAAGTCGCGCCAATTAATGTATGATTTTGTACATGAATCATATATGATTTTGTACATTAACGACCTTTTTCTTGTTTCCTTAAATACTTAGCGTTTTCGTTTGAACCTACCAATATATATATACACACATACATACATAGAGGGAGGTTCAGGGGAAACCCCCCCAAAAAATGAAAAACTGAGGAACACTCAGGTAACCATATTGGTACGATATGCACATGTGCATACACGTAATTGAAGATATTTCTTAGTTTCTATGCACGTGTGCATGTTATGCACATGTTAACAAATACATATTTTGATAGTGTATATGTATCATATATATATAGAGAGAGGGGGGGGAGGCTCAGAGGAAAATCCCAGAAACAAGTGAAAAATTGAGGAGCACTCTAGTAAATGATTCATCAGTATAATATGCACGTGTGCACAAAAGTAATTGAAGGTGTTTTTTGGTTTCTATGCACGTGTGCATACCGGACAAATTCCTTACAAATTACTTGTATGCACATGTGCATACCGTCCAGATGAACGGTTAACAATGTGCTCCTCAGTTTTTCATTTTTTGTGATTTTCCCCTGACCCTATATGCATATATTGGTTCTCACAGTTCTCAAAATATTTATGGTTCTCATTTGAACTTTCCCTATACCTAATAACTATCTAACAGGAACTGGATGAGATATCGTTAGAAGAATTCAGAAGGCGATGGGAAGGGGAAATCGAGTATGTGGAGAAGGAAACTCACAGCATCAGGGAGGAACTACTCACGATAGGGAAGAACAAAGATTTTGAGCTTGTGATTGTAGGCAGAGGTAGGTTTCCAGAGGCGTTGGTTGCAAGAATCGTTGAACGTGAAGCTCAAGATATGGCAGAACTGGGACTTATTGGAGACTTATTAGCATCATCTGATCAGGGAATTGCATCTTCTGTGCTAGTGGTCCAGAAACACGATCTAGCTAAAGAAGACGAAGGACGAACCATGTCTGACCTACATTCGGTCTAATAATCCGAAGGCATAGCTGTAATTTATCAATCCATATCATAATGTCTAAAATAGAATGACAAAATGATGCTGCCTGAAATACTATACATCATAACACCAAAAGCAAAACTTGCTATTCATTTTCAAACATATTGAACTACTTGAATAGAGCCATAACCTAAATTGGTCGAAGGTGCATTCCACATTCATTGATCATTGTCTAAAATTCCCCCCGTCCCAAAATAAATGGCAACTTTCAAAAGTAAGTGCATACTTTCCAATTCTACTTTTAATTATGGGATGTATAAATTCATTACTAAAATTGTCATTTAGTCAATTTAAAAGTGCAATAATTACAGGCTTCTAAAACTGTGCCTTTTCCATCGTGGACATTTTATTTTGGGACGGAGGGAGTAAGTACTCTTCATCTAATCTTATTCTAAAATGAATGCAACATGATTCAGTGTGGTCAATAATCAAGCATATTCAAAGTAACATTTATAGAATATTAATAATTTTGGTGAAAATTTGGAGCTCTAATGGAAATTTAACAAATGGTTTATATCACTTGTGTCTATATCAAAAGTACATAACCAGATTCACAACTGAAAATTGAGAAAACTAATCATTACAAATCCAAAGAGTCTAAATTTCAACCCAAAAACAACTTTTTAGTTGGGCAATTAGCCCTCACCATTGACAATTGTACACAATATAAACATTTTCTGAACCACAAGCCCTCATCTACCAGCACAAGGAGCGAACATGAGAAGGAAAATTTTTAAAGAACGAATTTAAGGGTGAAAAATGCACTAACCTCAGAGAAAGCCTGCCCCAGACCAGTTTCCATCTGATTTGCCGGTTTGACTTGCGGTTTTGCCATCAGAAGATGCGCTCTTATAGAAACCGTCATACCCGTCATCTTTAGCATCATCCCAACCTGCCCAGTCATCCCCATTGGCAGGTGCAGTCCCTGTGGTAGATGCATTCTTCCTATTGCCATCATTATCCCAATCATCCCAAGAGCCAGACTCCACAGAGTTAAAATTTCTGTCTGATGAGCTGACAGAACCACCATTCCCACCAGACGAAGGGACACGATTGGAAGTTCCATTTGAATTCCATCCTTTGCGTTCCTGTTTAAACTCCTGATAAACCCCATTTTCCTGTGTTTCATTTCTTAGCCAGCCATCACTCTTCCAGGTGGGATTTTCTTTGGCTAACTCTTCAACTTTCTGTGAAGCAAATGCCATGACACCTTTCATGATTCCCCATGTCTTTTGTCCAATTTCTGTGGTCTTTGCTGTGACAACATTGACGGTTTCGTTCACCTTGTGATCATAGCCCCCGTCTCTAACCTGTACGTAAAGGTGTGTATACATGAACCCCATTCAACATTTTTCTAATGTTAATTCCATTTCCATTAGGATCATAGCAAAGTTAGAAAACAAGAAATGCTTTCTCTCCGTTTCGCCAAGTCCTATCCTGATGCTGTCTTTCTCAAATAAGCATGCCACATGATTATGCAGGGGCCATGTAACACCATTAAACCAACAGCAATATTAAATCTACTAAACTACAAAAAATGCTATATTAAATTCACGTTATATGTGAGTTGAAGGCTTCAAGCAAGTGCATGGAATTGTACAAGAAGAAACCCAATTGCAAAAACCCATGGACATATAATCGCAGAACTAAAGATTGACAATATACCATTTTGTTCCTTTATCTAACACGAAAAGAATACCAAGTCCCTCCCAAGCTAGCTAAATATGTCTTCCTCTTTGCAACTTATAAAAGAAAAGGACCACGTTGCATGGGTAAAAGAAGTATCAATGGCATATTTGATACTTTAACTTGGAAAGAAATTTTCTGAACTAGCCAACTGAGAAGGAGGAAGCACTGATAATTTATCATGCCGAAGAAAGAACTCTGGTTTACTACAAGATTGTACGCACATGCAATTAGATCCAAACGTGTACAATATGGCTGGAAATCAGAGGATTGAAGGGCCTGTTCCTATATGCTGCTTAAATATGAGCTGTCATGATCATCATTACTAAGACCAACCAAGAGTACTAATTAGAAATGAAACCAGATCAAGATAATATATGGCAACAAAATGGTCGTGTTCAGATGAAATCGAAGCTACATGTGTTATATCAACAGTTCCATAAAAGTTAAATACAAAGATGGAAATGAAAAGACCTTTGTTGTGAGTTCCTTGGTGCCAGCCTGAACCACACTGGCAGCCGACTGTGCAGCAGATGCAGCAACAACAGATAACTTACCAAGTCCCTGTACGAACATATTATGGATCAGTAGCCAATCAAACATAGAACAAAAACCATAAGGTTTAATTATGCTAACAGTGTTTGTTCAACCAACTAGTCCATCTTCAAGTCCCTTTACAAAGAGTGTGTGGGCAGAAGTCACTTATTTCAATAGACAAACCATGATTGCCTTATCATCCAATGTCACAAACTCTTTCAAACTAGTTTGCAAGGAAGTTTTAGGGTCTACTTGTTTACAACTTAATGAGCTTAATGGGACTCAAGGCTTATTCAGTCAGCTATAGGTAACTGTTTGATAGTGGCTTAATGATATATAAAGTGGCTTATTCAGTAAGCTTCCAGTGGAATCTTATGCAGAAAACCATTTTTTTTCCAAACCTGCCCTTCCCAGAAAAAACACACTACTTCCACCTATTAAAAACCATCCCAAACAAAAACCTTCTCAGTCTATATTAACAGATTAATCCACACAGACAACTTTACATGTGCAGAACTTAATGAAAAACCAACCAAACAACTCCTTAGTCTTTAATCAAACTGTCAAACAGATTATCAACCTGTGTGAAAGATGAGATACACTATAATACTAGTTTATATCTTCACTGAACACATCCGGTTCAATCAATATACCAGTCATTTGTTCAGTTAAACTTTATGTGCCCATACTGTGTGGTGCGAACTTCCACCTTAATCTTGTTTATGGTAGCAAACTTCCAGCAAGTACACAACAGTGACAGATTCATGATTCATCTATACCAGTTGAACATAAAATTGCAGTTTGATACACAAGAATCCAACACAATGGAAGCATTCCCAATTCAGTACTTGGAAACAATACAGTGTACCTGAGTAACGGAAGTAAGAACATCCCCTTGTGGATTGGTCCGTGGCATGGGATTAGAAGACGACCCAAATCCTACATACTTCCCTCCTTGCGACGGCGGCAATCCCTCCGGCCGCGACTCGTTCTCCGCTATCTTCCTCGCGAAAAACCCCTCCTTTCCCGCCGCAGATGCCTCCAATTGCGACCGTGTATACATATCCTCCGTTGATCTTGACCTAGCCGGCATCCCGCCGCCGCCGCCACCGCTTCGAAAATCTCCAACAGTCTGATTCCTCCTCATACTATCCGGAGATCCAAGTCCTCTTTCATCAAAACCATTATCCCCCCAATCGCTATCCCAACCTCCACTACTTCCGCCCCTTCCACCACTCCCTACCGACAACGGAGGCTTCTTACCACCAGCACCACCTTTAATCGGACTCTCCTTCACAACCGGTGGATCTTGCCAGGGTTTTCCATCCGCCAGGGCTTGGATCCTGTTCCTATAAACCGAAGCAGCGTTGGTATTATACTTTGATACAATATCCGTCTCTTTCGGAATCCCGTACTTAGATAAGAAGTTGTTGAGGTTCTCGTTGCCGCCGGACTCCATTTTCCGGAGCTGGATCTCAGACCACGAATCCATGGTGACAGATCGGACAAATGAGATGTGGACACCAAGGCCCCGATGCTTGCCGGAACACTCTAAGCACATGAAGATACCATAGGATACGGAGGCCCACTGAGGGTTCTTCTGTGAGCAATCGACGCAGGTCTTGTTGCCTGGCTGCGATTGTAGGTCCCGGAGACGCCGTGATGCCGCCATATCAAGGAATTTGGCGTAGGAATTGGGATCTGGTTGAGATCTGGTGCAGATTTTGGTGTCCGATTTATGGGTATGAACTGTTTTCCTTTCCTTAAATGGTTTTCCAGTTGGAAGTCACAATCCATAATCCTCCCCAAATCCTTAAAAAATTAATTGTTTATTGCAATTCATGATATAATACAAAGTTTTAGTGCGTATATATAAACTAGAGTAGTGCAACTTGGGGACGGTGATTTATCCCGATCCGGTAAGGAATTCTGGCCCATTCGATTCAACAGGGACGAGTATTTCTTATTAAAACAGGTTTCGGAACCGAGGATCCAATAGACTTAAACCAGGGTTGGGGTCGGGTAGCGTATCCTCCGACCCGTCATGTACCCTCTATATAATTTTATATAATATACGTGTATATATATATATATATATATCCTAAAATTAGGTCTTGACCGGGAATGAAGATCGGGGTTTGACCATAAAATAAACCGGGGACGGGATATTAATCCTCATGCCCGCCGGGGACGGGATATTAATCCTCATACCCGCCGGGGACCAGGGAAGGGGCCGGGGGCCGTTCATAGAAACCGGGGCCGGGGAGACTCAAACTTGCCACATCCCCGTCCTATTGCCATGCCTAGTGCAACGGTGACGATAATTTTTTTAAGTGGTTTGATGTTTTATATATTACATGTCTTTTTTGAAAAGCATTTAGTGTGTTAGGTTATTAAATTAATAACAACTGGTATTCTACTTTATATGAAACCATCATATCGTCTTTTATTGTTCTTTTAGTCAATACACATTTATAGATTTTAAAAAACGTTTTCGTTCTTTTTATATACTCAAAGCTGTATCTAATTTATCATCTTACCACTGATGTAAATAATAAAACTAGTCATGTAAGAAAAATGGAATTGAAGTTTGATTTGTTAAAATATTTGATGTTGTATAAATAACAATAATAAAAAGAAATAAAGAAAATGAAATGTTTGATTCACTTAAAATATTCGAGATTCTTTCATATAAATTTTATTTATATAAAATGAAAATGAAATGTTCAATTATTACATGAAATGTTTTTCATATAGATGAAAAACAACTATTTAACCCAAAATTAGATCGAAGTTATAGATGGATATTCAATTAATATTTTATCCTTTATATAGTCATTTGTATTTTCAACTTTTCACATTTGTTATTGGACAGTCAAGAATTCACTACAATTTACCATTTGATTGTTATTACTTATAAGTTTATAATTTATTATTGGACAGATTGCATGAAAAAAGTAACGTATTTTAACTTAATTCATGTTTTAGGTAACGTACTTCCAAACTTCAATTTTGGTAAGGTGTAAAGTTTTAAACATTTAAATACCCGGGTAACCGGTTGAAACATTAACCGGTTAGATTAAAATATACATGTCAACAAATAATAATAAGTTGGATACCACATTTTTAATAGCTAGACTTTAGCCCATGAAGTCTTTAAATGCTAATATATATATATATATATATATATATATATATATATATATATATATATATATATATATATATATATATATATATATATATATATATATATATATATATATATATATATAGGGTCAGGTCTAGAGGAAAACTGTAAAAAAAAATAAAACTGAAAAACACCCTAATAACAAATTACAATTCATTTGTACAGTATCCATGTTTACGTAACATACACACGTGCATAGAAACCATATAACATATTCAATTAATTGTAGTCATATTTGCATATCGTACAGATGAATGGTTATTAGAGTGTTCTCGTATCGCTACACCCTCAAGTACGGCCCAACAAGTCACAAACCGGCTACGGACCCAACCGATTAACCAATTTGCACCAGGGCCGGACTTTTTCCGGCCTGGATCCGGGCTTTCCACGCTGAAAGTGAGACGAAAAGTTCATATAAACAAAACCCGAAAAGATGATGAAATGGAATAAATCAACACGAGAAACGTTACGTCGAGTGTGCAAACAGAAACTTAAAGCAAATCGATGGCATTTCATAAAATCATATATAAAATGCAGTTCTTTCTTTTTTTCTCATGTAGGCATTTCACCTCAACGTTCACCACGTCTGGATGTTGACCAATTAGATCTTGATGGTGCTCCGCTGCCAAACGCCGATTGTCGCCACCTGTCACTAGGCCGGTCATCCTGGCGGCCCCACCTATCGGGCTCGGAAGGTGGTGGGGCCTGTGCACCACCACCAGCCATCCTCTCCCGAAGGTGTCTGGGCACGTATTTGCCAGGCGTCGTTGTAGCATTAGCTGCAACGGGCATTGGTTTAGTTGGGCGAGCAGCCTCGGAAGGCCTTACGGGCATAGAAGGTGTTCCCCTCAAGACTTCTTCTCTTCGTTGACGTTCTTTTTCTTCAAGTTCTCTTTCGCGTTGCCTTTGCTTCTGGGCGATCTCGTCTAGCTTCGCCCTACGCTCGGCTTCTTCCTTCTTCCGCCTCTCGGCCTCTGATACACCAACAGAAAAGACCTCATTTTCATTTTATAAGATGTGTGGAACTCCATTTAATTACGTTGTATTCTCGAATTTGAGGAGAAATGAATGGAAAAGAAAGAGATGGAATTTTTTTTTTTTAATTTTTGTTCTCGAAAGAGAAGGAAAAGGAAGCAAAAGAAAGGAAAGATGCCATTTTTACAAATATACCCTTTAAAAATATATCTTTTACTATGAAAAGTCGGGTAGTTTTGTAATTCTAATAATCTTTTTGAAGGGTTTTAATTTCTTTCACGTTTGGAAAGAAAGTTCTGGGAGAAACTTATCATTTATTTCCCTTCGGTTTCCTTTCCTTTCTCTCCTAAAAAAGTTTCGAGAACACGAGCTTTTTTTACTTTCCTCCGTTTTCCCTCCCTTAGTAGAATAGGTTTCGAGAACACAGAGTTAGTCTCCGAGAGAAGGGAAGTTCCAACGTATATGCAAAAGAAATAGTCCAAGTCCATTAGAAAGAAACAAATGATCCACATATCGGTTGCAAAAATTGAATTAAAAAACCAAGCATTAGTACGAATTAATTCCCGACCATAACATCTTTGTGAGAATAGCATATACACACATCATCCAATATGCAAATCAGAATCGAATAATGTGCAACCACATTAAATTACTCTCCAAAATAACCCATTTAAGGAGGAGAAATGACACATGTCTAACCGATATGGGACTCTAACATCCCCCTCCAACAGAGGCCAGACAGGCACTTATTGTCTAGGAGTTTCGAGAGGGGGCTAGACAGATGCAGATTGTCCTAGGGTGTCGAGTCCTTGTTCTGGCAGACTTTGGCTCTAATACCATATGATAATATGTGTAATCCTATTAGATTACTCACCAAAAAAGGCTTGGGTAGAGAAGGAAGGTTCCTACATATTTGGGCAAAAAATTGATTACCTGCAACCCCAACCGGTCCCACATGAAACATGCCTCAAAGGACACCATTGTGAGGGGACATTTCTCACTCGGTGGCTGAGGCTAGCCCGGGGGGATCGAACCCGAGACCTGTCTTGTATTTGGACAAAGTTACTCAGCCCCTTTGCCAACTGAGCTACACGCCAGAGGGACTTTAACAAAATGCAAAAACAACATTCCAATTGGCAGAAAACAGCGATCTTGACACTCAAATGAAGTGTAGTGAAGTGTTGTTTCGCAATTTTCTGCTAAACTCGATTGTTGTTCACTCGAACAAAACTTGCATAACTGGGAGTAGTTGGTTGCTAAGATGATTTTTTCCCACTGACCCACAAATCAAAAAAAAAGTTGGGGCTTGCAGATGATTAGATGCCGGCTAAGTTTCAACCATAAATGTTGCAACTTAATTTTTCAGACAGCATCTTGTTCCTTCGTTTGGTACTTAGGACATGCTAGTATAAAAACTTATTGTCTGACGTGTGACATGACATTAGACTGGGACAGGACAGCTACTTAGTGGGACAAAATGCATTTTTTCTATCCCAAAAAATAGGTGGAACATAAACAAGGGAAATGAGACAAGATTGGAAAATACTGAACCATCCATGTCAAATTAATACCCTAAAAACTTTTACAATTCTTTCCCTTCCTACTTCACTTTTGCCTGTCCAGTCATGTCCAATTTGTGCACCAAACACACCCTAGAAGAGTTGGGCAAGCATACACACACAAATATATATATATATATATATATATATATATATATATATATATATATATATATATAAGAGGGAGGTTCAGGGAAAACCCCCACAAAATGAAAAACTGAGGAATACCCTGGTAACCGTTCATTTGGTTTTGAAATTGTTTCTTGGTTTTTTATGCACATGTGCATACTGCACAAATTGTTGACAAATTATTGCATTTGTCCAGATGAATAGTTACCGGAGCGTTCCTCAGTTTTTCATTTTTTTTTGCGGTTTTCCCCTTAACCGTATCCTATAGATATATTGATTAAGACACTAAACAGTTGCTACAAGCCCTCAACCAAATAACAACACAGAAGTAGGATGGAACTAAGATATTGTGAGGTGATGTCACTGATGAATGTGAAAAAGCGAACATTTGAATAGAACCATGCCACGAAGTTAAAGATAGATATTATTGGAGTCCCACGTTAGCTAGAGTTGGACCATTTCTCCAGTATATATGTTGAAACCTCCCCTTTCTCCTCAAGTGATCTTTTAGAGAGTGATCTAGGGGTTCCATATTCTCACATGGTATGAAAGCCAAGGTCTACCATTTTAGAAACCCAGCTAGCCCCCTCTCGACACTCCGGGACAATTTGTGTCCATCTAGCCTCCATTGGAGGGGGTGTGTAGGCATGGACGGACCTACCGTGGTGTCAGTAGTGGCATGTGCCACCGTATTATTTCTTCGTCTAAGGGTAGAAAAATTTAGATTTGTGAAAGGTGCAACCGTATTAATTTGTTGTGTGCCACCGTATGTATTTTGAAACTACAATGAGAACAAGTTTTCTTTGGAAGAGTTGGTTTGCAAGGTTTTTGTTCCACCCCATACCCGAGTTCAAATTTTGTTAGTGTCATTTTCTTAGTCAAATGGTGCCACTGTTTGAAATTTTTTCCCTATATTTGTTTCTTATAGCCAAATGGTGCCACCATTTGAAAAAATTTATGGGTCCGACCCTGCGTGTAGGATTCTCACATTAGCTAGACTTGGACCATTTCTCATATATATGTTGGAACCTCCCCTTTCTCATCAAGGGCTCTTATGAAGAGTGATCTCGGGTTCCACATATTTTCACAAATATATTTAAGACATACCTTCGCGTTGATGGGCTTCCTCCTCGACATGTAACTTTTTCTGCCTTTCTTCCTCAAGTTTCAAATAGCATATCATTTTCCTCCTACTTTCCCGCTCTAGTTTTCTAGAATGATATATTTGGTTGATTCGCTCCTCTCTTTCCTTCTTCAATTTGTTGAACTCGGCTTCTCTCTTACTAAAAACTCTTTGTTGGAATATTTCCTGCAATTTTTTTGATAGAAACTTATGATTCTTTAGATTTTATCAAAATCTAAACCAAAAACAAGAAATCTAGGTAATGAAGCATATCGGATTTAAGTTAATGACCCATGAAGTCAAATTTTAGAAAACCAAGATGCTTGGTAACCTTGTCTTTCATCATTCTGCTCAGCCTCCTTTTCTTCTCGAGATCTCCAGCATGACGTAACCGGCTTTGCTCAATCTCTAGCTGCAGTGTTAAATCAAACATCTAGTTCAGGATTATGTCTAAAAAATAAGACGAGTAACACAAAACGAAAAAAAAATCCATGGAAATTAACTTGAAAAGACGAAGGGATCATTGGCTTAGTGGTACGGGGGTTAACAGTAGAGCCCAGCCTCGTAGGAGGAAGCTTTATGCAGAAAGCCAACTTTTTCTCAAACCCGTGCCTCCCAGTTAAAAACACGTTCTTTCTATCTATGAAAAAACTCTCCTAAAAAAAACTTCCCCAATCTATATAGATAGATCAATTCACACAGACAACTTTATCTATAGAGGACTTAGGGGTTGTTTGGTTGGTTTTCTATTAAGTCATGTATGGATAAAAGTTGCTATGTGGCTTAGTTCGTCTGTATAGATTGAGAAGATTTTTGTTTGGGAGAGTTTTTTCATGGATGGAAAGAGCGTGTTTTTTAATTGGGAGGGGTAGGTTTGGAAAAAACTTGGCCTTCAGCATAAAGCTCCTCCCAAGAAGCGTACTGAATAAGTCACTTTCTATATTATTAAGTCACTACAAATAATCATGTATAGCTAACTGAATAAGTTGAGTCCCATTAAGCTCATTAAGCTGCTAACAAACATGCCCTTAATGGGAAACCAACCAAACAGCTCCTTAATGCCATAGCGATATAGATGTTTCAACCTGCTGAAAACGTTCGTGCAGAGCCTTCTCTTCAACTAAACGTCGTTGGAATGCTGCTTCAACTAGAGGAGCTGCCTCTTCTCTTTTAGCTCTTTCGAGATGATCCATTGTTTTGGCAAGTTTCTGTAATTTTTTCTCCATTTCTTGTCTTTCCTTTAGTTGTTCATTTAACGCCATTTCCATTAATGTTTGCTTAGTTATTTTCTCCTGCATGGATCGTATAAGGTTAGCTTGGCTCGATTTTTTTTCCTATAACCGTGGGTGTCCAGGCCAGCTTGTGTGCACCTCGACTAATCCCGTGGCCCAATTGTAGGAAGGTGTAGCAGAAAATAGATTCGACTCACCCCCTCAATGACGGGCTTCTTGCCCTTCCTTTTACCACGCTTTCCAGCTTCTTTTAACAACTGTTGTGCTTCTTCAAGTTCTCGCTCCTCAATTTCTTTAAGGATCCTTTGGTTTCTCCTCTGCGCATACTCAGCAGCAAGTCGTTGTCTCTCTGCCTCCTCGGTAATCTTCTGTTGTTTAAGTCTCCTCGACTCTTCCTCTCGCTCCTACGAACAATAGTTCTAGTTTAGTAGAAGTTATTGTTAGAGCCACATCGGCCAGACTTGGACCTTTCTACTTCAATATATGCTGGAACCCCCCTTCTCTTCTCAAGGGATCTTTGGGAGAGTAGGGTTCCACATATTTTCACTTGGAATCTGAGCCAAGGTCCACCTCCTGGACACATCTCTGGTGCCCATGACTCAACACTATGTATCATCTTTGCCCATCTAGCCCCTATTGGAGGGGGCGTGTTCAAGCATCTCCAACAGATTCAACTCAACAGATTCTCCATTTTGGAGATCGAAACATTGATTATATTATTAAAATACTCCTTTCATCTAATAAAATATTATTTCTCTCATAAATATTTATTTTCAAAGTTTCCTATTGATGAAAATATATCTAATAACATTTCTCTCTCATTGTAATCATTCTTGGAGTGTTCTCCGAATTCGGAGATTTTGGCACACTCTCTCCTATTTTATCCATTTTGGAGAATCTGTTGGAGCAAAAAAAAAATCCCAAAATCTCTATTTTCTCCATTTTGGGGAATTTGTTGGAGATGCTCTTAGAGTCCCACATCGACTAGACTTGGATCTTTCCAAGGAACCTCCTTTCTCTCCTCAAAGGCTCTTTTGGAGAGTAACCTGATGAGGTTTCACATATTTTCACAGTTACGATTCATATATCATCTTTTAAAATACTAGAACTGAAAATACCATCTCCAAAAGCTGGCGTTCTTGTTCTTCTTTGCGTTTTTCAATTATAGACTTGCGGGCAAGCAGTCTTTTATGCTCCTTATCCACAATCTCCGTCAAACTCATTAGTGTCTCCCCAGGTCTCAATGCTTTTTTTTGGGGAGAAAAAACCATGGATCTTGCCTTACTAAGAGATTCTGCAAAAACGCTTAGATGATCACGTAGCCCTTCAGATTCGCAACCCTGAGCAAGAGTGAGAACAGAAATCATACATATGAATTATGAAATCTGCACACGCTACATGAAAACACCTCAAAAAAAGTTATGCCTCAAAACAAAAAGCAAAGATAAAATGGTCATTTATATTATTCAGACAGATTATTCAACATAATAAACAGACCACTTAGCTTAATTCATACAACAACCCTTAGTTTATTCTCCTTCCGTTTTCTACTTAACGAACATATTTGAATCATTTTCAGGTTGATACATTCATCGAAAAAGTTGACTATAAGAACTGGGGGACTCTGAAAACTGTAGAAGGAAGCAAAGGATGGTACAGACACCCAATCTCTTCCGCAGGAACAGAAAGGAAACAAACTTATAGATCTCATGGCATCTAATTCAACATAAAATCAAATTCGACAAGGGAAAACAAGTAGTTAAAATGTAAACGGAAATTACAGTCAGTGAGCTTCAAGTCAAGTTGATATATAAATCTCAATTAAGTTGGATAACAAGCTTTGGCAGAAATGCAGGTGAACAAAATATTTAGAGAGAGAGAGAGAGAGATAATATTTTATTAGATGAATGGAATTAATAATATAATTGATGTTGTAATCTTCAAAATGGAGGATGTGTTGGGGTTGAATGTATTTTTGTTTTACAGATTTTGAAGTTTCATTCTCCATCTTAGAGAAATGTTGGAGATGCTCTTAATACCCAATAACCGCTTGCATAATTCACATTTATGTCCCATTTGCTAAGGTTAGGCACTGGTATAGCACAGTAGAAACAATAGAGATGTTTTCAGGAAGGGCAGAAAATAACACACCTGACTGCTAAAGAAAACAGCGCCTTTCCTGTGGTCAACTTTCATTGATATAAAATTGTGTTTGACAGCATCGACAGAAATTTTTTCTACAGCAGAGAAATCGAAGAAAGGTATCATCCCTGATAGAGTTTCTATCTTCATTATCTGATACACACGGGATACCTAGAAAAGCAGAAAGCAGGACACAACAGACATAAATATACTGTTTCATAAAGTCAAAACACAACCAAAGCTGAATGAAGAAATATTATCCCTATAAAAGGGACTGAAAATAATAAGATGAATGTATTAGTCACCTGTTGTAGCAATCTCAGTGTGGCAAGTTTTTCCAGTGAAGGAATATATTCAGATAACTGAATTTCTGGGACAGAAGAAGCTGAAGAAAGCTTACCCCCGAGCTTTGATATTTTCATGAGCAATGGTTGTACTTTTGATGAAAGATCCAGTGGGGAGAACTCATGCTCCAAAATATGGTAGAGATCTCTTACTTCCTGGGTTACACATGACATTACACCCTTCGAAACCTATAAAAAGTACAGGCATTCCCATATGTTACTTTGACATCTGGAAGATATTTCTTTAAATATGGTAGAGACAATACAAAAAAAAAAAAATCATGTTTATAGGATGCCAAAATGTCTTTTAAGTGTCATAATAGACTGTGTCCCCAAGAAAACTAGTTAAGGGGAAATCCCATTTTCTTAAACTCCTGGCTTCCTCATCAGGCCTGCCCAGAGTCTTCCTCCTTGTAATCGGTGATGTGGGATTCGTCTAAGATGTTACAAACATCCCCCCACTCACTCGAGGACTCATCATACCCAATGAGGTTTTCCCCACCATCCCCATGGAAACAAAGATTGGCTCTGATACCATCTGTAACACCTCAAAGCCCAAAGCAACACAACTTCAACCCCAACTTAAAACCATGGTGTAAGTTATTGATAGCCCACAACTTGAGGCTTATAAGGAGCTTGCAAATCCCATTTTCTATTATGTGGGACAAGTTACACTTAGACAGTTTTGGAGTCCTATAAACCCAATTATGGTGTAGTGAAAGATCTAGTCAGCCGAGAAGTACTGTAAACTATCGGGGTGGGGGAGGGTTAGGATATAGTAGTAAGTAGAAGTGATGAAATGTTTAATCTTACCAATTTTGAGAGAAGTGATGAGCGTGAAAGCTGGGAAAAGTAAAGAGTAAAAAACGACATAAATTAATAAGAGATTGGAAAAATATTGAACCAATGAAACAATAACCCAATCATTCAAGTTACCACTTCTCTGCTCTCAGATCTAGGATCAACAATAAATCCGATAAGATTAGCCACCCTTAGGTTCCTTTCCTTTTGGTTCTCGAGTTCCATATGAGATGCACCGTGTGAACGATCATAAGGAGTAACTGAAAGTGCAGCAAGAACAACAGATGAAGCTATCAACTGCAGGTCCTTCTGGCTTAAATTCTTGTTGAAACCCTTCTGAAGTGCAAATAGCTTCAGCCATGAAAATGCATGATAAATATGGCTGGAGGAGATCCAAAATATTTTGGTTAACTTGGCGTAATATATAACCAAAAAAGATGCCTTTGGAGTTTTCTTGACCATACACATCAACCCATATATATCTTCAACAGATCGGAAAGCTTCCTGGTAAAAAAACATTGTGTAACTTGCATGTCTTTATTAGCATTTCAGATCAATCATAAATCGTTAAAATTTATGCCCGTCTGTGTCAAATACATACAAGATACCAAACAAACCTGCCAAAGCTGAAGTTCAGTTGCAACCTTCAACTGCTCAAATCTAGTGTCAAGATACAATTGCAAACTTTCTGGAGCAGAGAGATCAGGCCGATCCCTCTGATCGCGGTATCTGTTATGATTTGCAAGATGATTCCTAATTATTTCACAAAGCCTCCGAAACTCTGTTGTCCGTTTATATTGCTTGCAGAACTGGAAAGCTCGATGTGCAGTCATCTATACAAATAACAGTGCAGCTTAGTAAATGCTTATTAAATTCTTTACACTATAAAGATTCGTAACAGACAATAAAATATTCTCTTACACCAATTTAAGAATATGGAAATGATAACCCAAGGCAGGGATACCCGCTGTCCATTCAAGGAAGTACATACGAAGGTCATGTATCCCAATCAAAGCATGAAACTAAGTAATGACACAGAATAAGTAGCAGGTACTCCAAGACAATCGAAAAAATGATCAAATATTTTTAGAAAATGTAATTTTAGTACAAGAAGGGTACAAGAGTAATTGTACTTCTGTAACTAACTAATACTTATTGCTAGTGTTAGTTGAAAGGTAGTTAACTAAATAGCATACGTGTACAACAAACATATTCATCACCCTTGTTGCTTCTTTGTTGTGTGTAATATGGTATGAAAGCACCATTACGTCATATATGCTTCAGCCGTTAAAACAAAGGTGTTTACCTTTGTACCCATGAATAATATGCGCAGTGAAATCTTCGGTTTAATTCATTGAGATATATCAGGGCACTGTAAAAACCCGCTTACCAGGGACATCGTTTTTTGTCACAATTGTTGATGGTGACGACAGATTTACTTGGATACACTTGATCAAAAATAAATTTGATATTGTGAGTATAGCTCAATTTTAAAACATGATTTATACTCGATCTGAGGGTAGATTAATTTGACACTTATTCCCTGGTTGCAAAGTTGGTCAAACCTCCTGTCATTGTTGTTGTCAACAAATTGGAGTTGCTCCAGTTAAAAGTATATAATGCTTTCCTAAATGGAGAGTTAAACGAGGAAGTTTGTATGGAACTTCAACTTGGCTACAACTTAAAGGGGAGTCCAATTCTAATTAATCGAAGATGGTATGCAAGCTTAATTAGTCCACCTATGGTTTAAAGCAATCTTCCAGGCAAGGGTACGCCAAATTTTCCTCCTTTGTCATTAATGTTGCATTCACTTAATCTAAGGCAGAATATTCACTCTTATAAAGGCATTGGTAGGGACTATGTTGCTTTATTTCAAACAGCAACATAGTCAAGGTCTGTCCTTATCCACAGCATCATCCTTACAGCTTCGTGTTTTTTGTGATTTGGATTGGTATATGTGCCCAGATACACGAAGATCTACTACTGGTTTTTGTGTCTCATTGGTGACTCTTTGGTGTCATGAAAATTCAAGAAGCAGTCAAGAGTCTCTCAATCGTCCAATGAGGCTGAATATCGAGCCATGGCCTTAATTACTTGAGAATTGATGCGACTACAACAACTATGGACTGATTTTGGTGTTGCATCTAACAATCTACTGCTCCTACATTGATCTTTTGTGATGATAAATCTGATGTACAAATTGCTTCTAACACAACATTTCATGGGCTTACGAAGCACATTGAAATTAATTGCGCTCCATAGTCCATAGCCAATTTCAGCTTACAGAACTATTCACAAGGGATTTACCTTTCTGGATGATGGGTCCATTAATGTCCAAGATGGCCTTGCAGAATATATATTCTCCAAGACATTTTAATTTTTAAGGGGGTGTTTTAGCAATAAGAAGGGTACAAGAGTAATTGTACTTTCTATAACTCACTAATGGTTAAAGTTGTTAGTGATACTTGAAAGGTAGTCCAACTAGATAATGTATCTATAAATAACATAAGTGCACAACTAACATATCCAATAAGAACTTGTCATTTTGAAACATAAGGATGATAAATCATCAAATCCATATCTTAATAATATGCATGTGTCAATACGATATGTTTAAGAGAAAATCCTGTTGCTTGGACCAAAGTGGATAAAGTATCATGTGAACACTTGATCCCCCAACAAACTATCATATTGTTTTTGGTTCTTCTCTGTCCGTAGTATTATTGCCTATCAAAAAAATTACCATTAAATGGTAACCAGTAATCTGCACATATCCCCCTTCTTTGTGTAGTTCACTTCAAATAAACAACTTATCATTATGGACTATTTTACCTGTATTGATTTGAAATGGTAGGTCCTAATCGGAAGTTGTGTGTTGAATAAGGTGACAGCGTTATTGTAAAAATCTCAAGTCTTAAATCATTGCGGTTGGCTTCAAAAATAACACAGTTCTGTAGCACTTGAGAGTCAACTTTCCACTCCCGGTTCTCGACACTCCAAGCATACACAATGGGGTAACATTATCAATCTACTTAGCAATCAAAAGTGTCTCGAGTAAGTGGTAAATGATCGGTTGTTATTTGTTTTGTGTATAAATAGTCTAAATGACAGAAAATTATCATTTTAACCATCTCTGTTTGGATAAGTATTCGAATGAAAAATGATTGTGCGATAAATATTGAGAATTATTTAAATAAAAAAATGGTTGATCTAACATAATAATATAAATTTAGTGATACCATACAACATGGTTAATAAAAGTATATTTTTTCTACAACCCTTTAATTTATATTCATTTAGGTACTGAGCTATGAAAGTGAACTGATGTACATCCCTAAACTCCCTTATTCTATACAATCATCTTATCATTCTCCACCACAAGAAATGGACAAGGGTGTGATGGTGCACTAGTATTTCGTTGCATTTTGTACCTGAAACAACCTACAAGAGCATACATCAATTAAAATTTGCCAAAAAAAAAGTAGAGGTGGTACTAGGCTATGTTGTAATGGTTGGATTAACTAGTTTTGGACCCCAGCCTATTTCCTCACAGTTTCGAACATGAGGGACTACCGCAATCCAAAAAGAGTGGAGCATGGAAGCAAGGCTCGATTGACATGAGACGAGTGCAAACTAAATTCAGTGTTTTTTCCGTTCTGGGGTTTGTTCAATATCTATGGCTGGTCGGGTAGGATGTAGTCATACATTTCATCCACCCCTTGGGGTATAGAGGTTATTTCTGTGAATACCCTCGACATGCAAACTTTTTGAAAGGAAACTGGAGTGCATGAGACATTGGATAAAAGAAAGAGTAAACATTAATAAGCTTAATGACAGTAAACATTAACAGCAATAAAGAAAAATGCAAGAAACAGGATGCATGTTTGTTAGCAACTTAATAAGCTTAATGAGACTCAGCTTATTCTGTTAGTTATACGTGATTGTATGCAGTGGTTTAATGATATAGAAAATGACTTATTCAGTAAGCTTTTAGGGGGAGTTTTATGCAGAAAGTCAAATTTTTTCCAAACGTATCCCTCCCAATAAGAAAAGACTTTCTTTCATCCATGAGAAAACCCTTTGAAACAAAAATTTCCCAATCTATGCAGACAAATTAATCCACATAAACATCTTTATCCATACCTGAGTTAATTGAAAAACCAACCAAATAGCCCCTGACCATGCTAGGACATTGATATCCTGAATGTCTGAATATGACATCTCCTGTCAAAATTCTATGTCCTTGACTCGTTGGAAATGTCTAATGCCGGCATAACCATCAAATTTAATGTCCTTGAATTTTTAATAATTATTTGCAGAAAAACATTTAATGCAACTTCATTTAATAAAATTAGCTTTCATACACTAAACTACCCAATGCATGAAAATGCAGGGTGAACGATATTAACAATTTCATAAATCCAGGAGTCAGTTATGTAAATTTTCAAATCAAAGAACCAGAAAAAATCATCAGGGGGTTTACAGTTTACTTGTAAGCTTTGAAGAACTTCAAAGTTTAATACAGTAATAATAAATTTAAAATAGTAACTCATCATATCTTCAGGTGAGTATTACCAAGATTTTATAATTCATCTTCTCGTTCAACGGAGTCGGCAGGGTTAAAACCCAATTACCATTATTTCATACATGGAAGGCTGGCCGTAAATGTGCACGAAAAGCCTGGGGCCTAACCTTCAAGGCCTGGTCTTGAGCATATGTTCGTTCTAAGTGGGTTTATCTCGATACCTGAAAGCTAGGTCTGATCAGAACTATTAGACCTAAACCGTCGCAACAAATCCATCCAAGCATCCATGACCATATATATACACTCATTTATATATGTATATATCTGTTGGGTTTTGGTGACAAATAAGAGTTAACTGAGTAGCTTAAGAAAGGGTAAGAAAGGATGTTAATTCTTGAATTAGGATGAGAGACGCTGAGAAGATGTACCGGATATGAGTTTAAAATTAGAGGTGATCAAGGTTTTTACACTTCTCATTTAACTTTTCTTCTAATCTTCTCATATATATATACATACATACATATATATACATATAAAACCACCAAGAATAATAATACGGACCTTGATCATTTTAAATCTCATCACTCCCATCCTATGATATAAGAATTTATTCTGTGCATTTTATCTTCAATTAAAATTATTCCAAAAATACAAATCTTTTCTTACTTTTCTATCCTGAATCCAACCTTATACATATACATAACACACGAGAGAGCAGTTGCGTTCTTTCCAATACTGTTATGTCATGTGTGAAAACCACCGACTCTCCACCGACGCTGCTGCAAGATCTACTACCCTCATCAAGCCAGTGCACGACTGCACGTATATATTCGAAGTGGGTATGTAGTATAATATCCCGATTATTTTCATCCTTGAAAACCGAGCTTTTGATAGTCGCCGACAATCTCGTAATCAGCTTGCTGGCGATGCAATTAACTTTCACCGTTAACCCAAAGTTTTCAAATCCTAGTACCAAAAAACGACGACAGTCGCAACCAAACCCATTGATTCATCAAGAAACACACTCACTTATCGCACCTTTTACACACATTTGATCGATTTGAACGGTTTACAAATACAATACTGCAATATTATCAGAACATAAAGCTTAATTGGTGAAATTAGGACTTCCAACACAGGATTTTGTAAACAAAAACTTGATCTGACGAATTTACACTATGGTTCATGGAAACTGAGACGGAAAGAATGCAGAAGGAAAGAACTATTGGTTTGACTAACATTCAAGGTTTTACCGTAATATCTGAATTAATAATATAAAATCAATTTCAGTAGAAATACATATAAAATTATGTATGTTCAAGCCCCATTTGGATCGACTGTCCAAGCCAAGCCCATTCTTAGGGTTTGGTCCATTTGGTACGTGTAGACTTTTATATATAAGGTCATTGAATTTATTTTTCTTTCTCATGTGATTACTCCCATAAGTTCCATTATAGATTCAAAAGGAAGCCATTTATTATTAGTCGGCTGTTGTGAATTCGTTCTCACTGTTCTCGTACATTTAGGTCGATATGAGAAGACTGAACAAGAATTCAGGTGATCCACCCAAGTATTCGGATCTTGGAGGCGACGATGTATCTCGTGATCAACAGACCAGATTTGGGTTGACTCCTTTGAAGTTAATGGGGGGTTTAGTTGTTTGTTTAATGGTTCTTTCGGTTTTGTTTTCAATTTCTGTCATTTTCAGAGATTCTACTCTAAATAGCATCTGGGCAGTTGCTGATGCTAGGGTTCTTGATATGGCCCCTACCAAAGGTATGGTATTCATGAAATTAATGCACTTTAATCACTATCTACTTGCTTCTGCATTACATTCTGTTTTAATGCCTATGAGAGGTTCACTTACTACAGTTTAGAGGATCTGAGGTTTTGGATTCGACCATGAACTTGTAGACATAATTTGCTCCAGATCTGATAGTTGTAGAGGGGCTGGTGCACCATCTCTGCCAAAGTTTTGGTTTGGGCACAGAGGGTTTTTTATTACTTCAATGTCATTGTTATGTTTTTTTTGGGGAAGGGTGTGCTATGCCTGGACTAACACCATGGAAGAAATCAGCCCTGATAAACTCAGGGATTGTTGTGTATGCCAGGAATCGAACCCCGGGCATTCCACCACAACCCTTGTGGTTGTCATTGTTATGTTTGGGGAATCTTATGCTGTTTAACAGCAAAGTTGACTATCTGATCGATTTTCTTGTTTTGGACACCTTTTCTTTTCATGTACTAGATTTAGATGAGGAAGATGTTCCATTGGAGTCATTTGTGCAGCACAAGAAGAAGCTGCATTCTTCAGGTTTGGAGCATGATGACAGGTTACTTGGTGGCCTTCTTTCTAGTCAATTTGATGATGATTCTTGCCTCAGTAGGTACCAAGCAGCATCATATCGTAAAGAATCACCATACAGACCTTCTTCATATCTCACTTCTAGGTTACGGAGATACGAAGCCCTTCACAAGCGTTGTGGACCCTATACAGAGCCCTACAACAGAACCGTAGCAAACCTAAGGTCTGGTAAGAAGACAGAAGAAGACTCGGATTGTAATTATCTGGTCTGGGTATCGTTCAGTGGTCTAGGAAACAGAATTCTGACTTTGGCATCGGCTTTTCTCTACGCCCTTCTCACAGACCGTGTCCTACTTATTGATCGTGGAGTTGACATGCCTGATCTCTTTTGCGAACCTTTTCCTGAAGTTTCATGGTTACTTCCTCTGGATTTCCCTATCACTGATCAATTCAACAGCTTCAATCAGGAATCCGCAGAGTGTTTCGGTAATATGTTAAAGCTTTCAACCAATTCATCATCATCGTTGTCACCGTATGTTTATCTTCATCTGGTTCATGATTACAATGATCATGATAAGCTCTTCTTCTGTGATCAAGATCAAAGCTTTCTTCAAAAGGTTCCTTGGGTAATCATGAAATCTGATAATTACTTCATTCCATCACTTTTCTTGATGCCATCGTTCGAACAAGAACTACTTGCGCTATTCCCAGAAAAACAAACAGTTTTCCACTTCTTAGGCAGGTATCTATTCTTCCCTACGAATCCCATTTGGGGTCTTATAACGAGATACTATGAAGCTTATCTAGCGCAAGCAGATGAAAGAATTGGCATCCAGGTCAGGGTTTTTGATACCAGGGTTGGTCCATTTGAGTATGTACTAGATCAAATACTAGCTTGTTCTTTAGACAACAGCCTGCTTCCAGAAATCAATCCGAACAAATCTTTCGTCACCTACCCAGGAAACCAGAAGTCAAAAGCTGTTCTTTTGACATCTTTAAGCTCAGGGTATTTTGAGAAAATAAGAGACATGTACTGGGAACATCCAACAGTAACTGGAGAAGTGATTGAGGTATTTCAACCAAGCCATGAAGGGTATCAACAGACTGAAAAGAAGATGCATCACAGGAAAGCATGGGCAGAAATATACCTATTGAGTCTAACAGATAAGCTGATCACTAGTTCATGGTCAACTTTCGGCTATGTGGCTCAAAGTCTTGGAGGATTGAAGCCATGGATCTTGTACAAACCCGAGAATGAAACAACCCCAAATCCAGCTTGCACTCGTGCCATGTCAATTGAGCCTTGCTTCCATGCTCCACCCTTTTTTGATTGCAGAAAGAGAACTGGAACTGATACTGGTGCAGTAGTACCTCATGTTCGACACTGTGAGGACATGGGCTGGGGTCTGAAGCTAGTTAATCCAGCCATTAACAGCATCGCCTAGTACCACTTCTACAGGTTTTTTGGCAAATCTTTGTTGATGTATGTTCTAGTAATTATGAAATTAGATTCATTGATTTGGTCCCCATCTAGATGTAATGTTATTGCCAATCAAATAGCTAGAACTATCATCCTGTTGTAGGGCATGTTCCAGCCTTCCAGGTACAATATGCAATGAAATTCAAATAGCTCTTGGGCTGGTCCTAACCGGTCCTGTAGTCCAAAGCTTTTTGTTCAGCCATAATGGGCTGTGTAGCCAAGACAAACTGCCAAATTTCTACTTCACCCATCTGTCTTTTGATCTAGTTATTCTCCTCCCTTTCCATGTTCTTTGAAGTATTATTTTACTAACCAAATTTGTTTATTTGAACTACAAAAAAAGTTCAGAAGTTTTTGTATTGGCCACGTAGCTTTCCGTTTTCATTTACATGTCACCATGCAAACTTGCATATTTCCCACTCCGTAGTCTGGACAATGTTCAGATTTAACCAAGCAAGTCAATCCATGTTTTACTTTATTTGAACCCCAGGTTTTAATCTTTTTGTTTTGGCCCCACAATTTTAATTCAGGATATAAACCTAAAAGTCCCCTTGTGGGGTTAACTTTTTTTAGTTCAATATTTACATTCAATCAAGTCCCTTGATTAAGCAGGCACTAGTGACGTGCAGCCCATGATACCCCACAGGACATCAAAGCCCAATGGGGGCATCAAAACCTAAGAATACATCAAGTTTTCATTTATTACTAGTTTTGGGTTAAAAAATTTGAGAATTGGACAACTGGGTTTTAACTATAAACACGGGCCCAAGCATCTGCTTTCCTAGTTTTCAAATGTGTTGTTTGCATATGGAATATTGCTGACTTTATCCATCATGGTAGCATCTGTCGAAAGAAATTTTTCAAAACTAAAGTTATTAAGGTCATATTTACGGTCTACCATGAGTCAAGAAGTTTTTCAAAACTAAAGTTATTAAACAGGTTAGCAATTTTGAGTATTGAAAGTAATCGGGGTTTTGGTCTTTATGTCCCTTTTGTATTTTCCTATTATAATTAATAAAAATGGGCGTGGTATGAGCCGTCTAACTTGACTAAATTTCAAATCCTTTAAAAATTTGACTAAAATTTGTACTTTTCGTCATTTCATTTGCTTAAAAAATAGGCATAGGGACATCTTTTAGCATTTTTGCACACGCATCAAAAACCCTAGGCTGGCCCTCGGATTAAGTTTGGGATGTTTGCACTACAGTCATAGACAGTGCCAACAGTAAGCAATGTGAGAATGGGATGAGTCTAATGCCTAGCAATATACGATGCCAAGACTCGTAATGTATTCCATGTAAACATAGAGCATATACGACTTATGTTACTGAACAAGTATTCCGCATAATAAGCATAAATGATATAAAGAAACCCAAGAGAAAATGAACCCTTACCGCATAGAGAGCCTCCAATTTTGAGTTGTTCCTTAAGATTTCCAGCACAGTTCGGTATGTCTCCCACAATAATTTAAACCATGGGGTGACAAGCTCACGATCAGATCTGTCTTTCCCTTTCTCCCCACTAACATAACTCAACATCAGATCTTCAGGCCTTCTATCTGCTTCTAGATCATCAAAATCAAGAGCTTCTTCCAACGCTTGTGCGTGGCTACGTGCAAGTTCAGCCTTCTCAGTGGCCAAATGCATAAAATGTTTGATCACTTCCTCCAACGAACTTATGTTAACTTGTTGACAAATTATACGATATTGAATCAAACCATCTTTAGCAAATCTTCCTCTTCTCATGTCAACACATAGCTCTACATACTTGAACATGATTCTCTCAAGTGTCTTTTGCCATGCTCTATACCTCTTTGAGGTTATAATCCCATGAAGTGCTTGTAATGCATCCTGCTTCTGTCCAACATTAATCAACTCTGCATCCACAGATCAAAAAAAGCTTGTGTTTAGAAGCCATCTGTCGGTAAAAAAAAAAAATTATATTTGCCTTGTAGAATATATATATATAGGGTCAGATTAAGGGGAAAACTCAGGGCAGTCCCTGGGAAGGGCGGGCCGGGCATACGCCGAGGGCCCATAAAAATTAGGGGTCCAAATTTTTTTAATATATATGATAGTAGTTCAAAAAATTAGTAAATAGAAGACACATAAAAAAATTAGTATCAAATATGACAAGAAAAGATTTTTTACTACATTAACTATTAAAGACTCAAATACGTATGAATTAAATATATTGGAGAAAAAACACATAAAGAGGTTAATCTGTCGTTCATTATGTAATATTATTTAATGTTTCTCTAAGTTTTTTTTAATCTAAAACCGATGTCTAAAACTACTTGCTTCCAAAACTTTGATATATTCTACATAATTTATCTCACATCCACTCTTTTGATTGTTCCATTCTCGCTAATTATATTTTTGTATTAGAATATGATAGATTTTCTTATTATTAGATAACAAAACCCCATCTTTTGAAAAAATTACCAACCATATAAGATGGTACAACTTATATTTATATTTAGAATAATAAAACTATAATTGTTTTTTCATAGTTGTTTTTTATTATCTAATATTGAGTGTAGAAATCTGCTATTCTATCTCTAAAAGAATAAAAAGATCTCAAACTATTACCAACATGAGTTTTTTAATTTACATAATTGATGATTCCAGTAAAGTTTGTTTTAACCATAATCTTATGTTCTTGAGTCTTCCTTTACATAGGAAAGAGAGGAAAGTAATGGGGGAAGAAAAATATTTTGTTCTCGAGATTTTTTTAGGAAAAGAAAAAGAAAGGAAAAAAATTATATCAAAAATTATTTTTATTTCATTATTTTTCCTTCCTATCTCTTCTCTATTAAAAACACAAATAAAAAACTTTATTTTTCTTTTCCTTTCTCATTCTTTTCTTTCCTTCCCAAATTCGAAAACATAATATAAAAGTTTAAAATTATGTTAATCTTTCCAAATTTGAAAACATAATATAATAGTTTTAAAAGATGTTAAAAACATTAACATGATATAACATTGACAACCAACCTATTTACATTGATTTACATAGTGTCACTCGGAAATCAGAAAAATCGACTTTGTGATCCCAAATGATGTCATTCTATGTACCAAAAGTATATCATATGATGTTTTTGATGATGAAACAAATTACTGATACTACATAAAAATGTTCTAGTAGATAATATTAATTTAGAAATAAGTATTGATTGATTTTGCATCTAGGAATACTCGGAAAAACGTTTTATATGAATTCAATGTTATTTCTGATTATAAAGACAATATATTGAAAAAATATCGTACTTATCAAAGGCCCCTTTTTATATCTCGTCCAGGGCCTAAAAAATGTCAGAAACGGGCCTGGGAAAACCACACAAAAAAAATGAAAACCTGATGAACACTCTGGTAACCATTCATCTAAATAATATGCACATATGCATACAAGTAGTTTGTAAGTAATTTTTCTGGTATGCACATATCCATAAAATGCAGACTTGCATACAAACCAGAAAACGTCTTCAATGATTGTATGCACATGTGCATACCGACAATTATTAGGGCATTCCTCAATTTTTCATTTTTTGGGGGTTTTCCCCTAAACCTCACTATATGTGTGTGTGTGTGTGTGCGCGCACGCGCGTGTTCATGTGTGTATGTATAGAGAGGAAGGATCATGCAATAAGTTAAAACATTTTTCGAGAAGGCCAGAAGTTTCAATAATATATATGATTACACTTCTTTGGGTATGTTTAATCATATATGATTAAGCGTAAGCATCTATTTGTTGTCAATGCAACATGTGTTTAACCATATATGATTAAGCTTGTGTATCATGCGTGTAATCATAAACTTCTCGCATTCTCGCAAATCGTTTGAACCTGTCCCTATATATATGAAAAACCATAGTTCTCCGGCAGTGCATCATAAAGTTTCAAGTTGCATATACAGAAAACAAGAAAGTTATTACTGAAAGGAGAAAACAATTTTATAGTAGCATATGAAATGCATTGGTGTTGAGGGAGTTGTGCATGTTCACTATAGAGTTCCTTAATCAAAGAAAGAGATTATGTATGTAGTTGATGAAAAAGAACTGCTCACCTTCAGCTCTCTTCAAAGCATTTTCGGGTTTGGCGAAAGTCGCCATATTGAGTGATCGAATCAATTAGAGCTAAAAGACAGAAAAAGTAACAAGTTATTCACGATCTATATCAATATATTTGACTGTACATTAGATCAAACAGTATGGCAAAAAAAACAAGTTTGCATATTCTTCTGTGAATTAAGCTCGTTGACAAAGCCAAAAGAAGGCATGATGGTAGCAAGTATTGTGAATTATCTGCACTTTCTTCTTGATCCCTAAGAAAAACAAATTAGATACAAAACATCCAAAGGCTTCAATTCTTCCCCATTCCTTTCATCTTTTTTGATTTATGAGCAAAACTAAAGAGCTTGTTGGTTATAAGCTAAGAGTTGTCCCGAAAAAGCATAGTACAGCTAATGTTGTTCTGAACAAGCCTTCGTTTGGCGTACAGCAGAAAATCTCAGACCTGCATCTTACTCTGTTACTCGCTTCATATTATAGTAAATTGTATTGGGGCAAAAGTTGATTACAGGTAACTTCAACCGGCCCACATCAATGTGAAGGGACATTTTTCTGGCAAACTCAGCGGCTAAGGCTAACAGGGGCTAGCAATTGAACCCAGGACTTATCTTGTATTTGGGCAAAGTCACCCACCCCTTTGCCGACTTAGCTACACACCAGAGGCTAAATGGTATTATAATAATCTAATTGTAGTTCGGCATAGCTTCAAGAATCAAGTAAACTGAATTCATCTGAAGGTGCCAGATTGAAGATCATTCAAAACCTAAAATAACAAGACAAGATTAAAAAGAACACATGGTTTAATGGAATTATCTGCCTATTAGGGCTGTTTGATTGGTTTTCATTAAATATTGTATGGATAAAGCTGTGGGTTAATTTGTGAGTGTAGATTGAGAAAGTTTTTTGTTTAGGAAGGATTTTTCATAGATGGAAGGAACTTGTTTTTTTTTATTGGGACTTGGGAGGGACAAGTTTGAAAAGAACTTAGCTTTCTCCATAAAATGCCGCATTGAAAGCTTACTAGGTAAGTCATTTTCTATATCATTTAGCCACTAACAAGCCGAATAAGTTGAGTCCCATTAATCTTATTTATAAGCTTCTGCAAACAAGCAAGCCCTTTATTAACTAAAACACTAACAATTATTAAAATATGGAGGATCTGAGTGGCAGCAATATTAATATGATTACTTAATGGCAAGTAATCCTTTCTGGCTTGTAGTTTCACTATAAAGGGTCTGTTACCATTAATTTGGGAATGGATATCATTGCATTTATTGTCCGCAATGTCCGAATGAGGAAGTGCAATCAAGCTAAGCAAAATAAGAATTCATCAATCATCATTGTATATTTACCAGACGTAAGCAACATTACATCTACAACAGATCAATAGCCATAATAAACGTCTAGTGCAACAATCCAACTAAAAGTTACTATCGTACGTCATACAACAAGAAAACAAAACAATCACAAATTCTCTGTTGCATTTATGCTATTGTTCTTAAATCTATATGATCACATGATTTACCATCTCAACCGCTACTGACACCTTCAAAAACCACAAAACAAACAACGAATCCAACCATGCGGCTAATCGAAACGAATTACCGATCATACGAAAACCAAAAACCGTAACTTCTTCAAAACGAAAACAAATCAAACCAAACTCTAATTGCAACTCTAATCACACGACAATATTAATTAAAAACGATAATCACATAGATTCATAACGAACGTTTAAACGTGACTCCATAAACTAATTCAGATTACATAGAAATGATGCAAATCACAGTGACAGATTATACAAAAATACGTAAAATACATTGATAGAGAGAGAGGAAGACCTTGATTTGATCTTCAATGGCGCTTTTTGGCCATAAACCCTCGATTAATGATGAATCGATGATCAATTGTTTCGCAGTAGTATTAGCATTTGATGCGTTGATCCTACAGAAGCAATGTTGAAGTTAATTGGGTACCAACCGCTTCACCCGAATCCGGGTATTACCCGACAAAAACTGCATAAAAGAAAAACCCGGCTCAATATTTTCGGACGTGTCTAAAATAACCGTCAACTCGTAAATCAAATGGAAGCGTGGGAACAAAACGGGTGGGTCGAATAACCCACGGGTCGAAATGGGATCGGATTAAAACATGTGATTATTAAATGAGTAAATTACGTTTTTCATCCTTATGGTTTGTTAAAAATTGCTATTTTTGCCTTTATATTTTTAAAATTACGATTTTCATCTCTGTTGTATAGGGGGTGTTTAAAAAACCGACCAACTCAACCAATTCGACTAGAGAAAACTCAACCCAAGATAACCTAACACGTAATTGATACAAAATTAAGCCAAACTATATCTATTGAGCTGGAATTGGATTAGGGTTATTTGAACTCAACCCAACCTGATGTACCTGATGTTTTTATATACAATGGATTTAATAAGATTGTTAAGTCTTTGATTAATATATGTTTATTAGACATTAGACTAATCCATAATTAGGGGCCGTTTACCAAACGCTTATCCGGGTAAGTGTTTATCAAGTCACATTACCTCACCGGATGAATATGGTATCTTACCCGGTAAGAGCGAGAAAATGACCAAGAGTCTTACCCGGTAAGTGAAGGCGACGAATCTTACCACGGTAAATGCTTACCGAGTAAATTGTTGCATACGATGTCGTTTTGGTGGACTAAGATCTTACCGGTTAATAAATAATAGTATTAGATTTAACCGGTAAGCACTTTACCGGGTAAGTGTTTGGTAAACGGCTCATTAGTTATATTCAAAACTATAATACAATTTCAACCGTAATCTTGTTTGAATCAACTTTTAACTTTCTTATGAGTTTGTTAGCCGTTTTTGAAGGTTATTGTTTTGATTTTACCTCGTTTAAACACAAACCCTTAGCTAAATTGTAAAATAATGTACCAAAATTTCAACCCAACCAAACCAGTACAGTTCGGGTTGGATTAAGTAAAATGTGTAGAAAATAGGAAAAATCAGAAGTTTGTTATATTAATTGAAACTAAATCAAACTTTGTTACATTTTCACGTATTTTGCCTTTTTATTTTTATTTATTACAAAAGATATTTATTAAATAAAACAATTTAGAATACGCCTTGTTGCACTTTAAGTGACCCTGGAGCCTTTTAACTCGTACGTTTTATAGTTTACAAATAACCATTGTATATGTACCTCATCGTAAAGCTTTATATTTAAACTACATAAGACCGAGTGGGTGTTTGAGATTGTTTATAAAAACAACTTATTGACTTATTCCGGTGGCACCGGTAATAAACATTTTTGAGTGTTTTGATAAACAACTTATACCGGTGACAAACTGGTAATAAGGAGTTTTTGAAAAAGTTAAACTCTTCTAACTTATAATAAGTTGATAAGTGCTTTTGTAGAAAAGGATAAGTTGTTTCAGATAAACAATCTCAAACACCCTCTGACTAATAAACACGTCCAAATACAGAATAAGTGTTGAGTCTTACTAATATTGTAAAATACTTCACAGAATTTCAGATTTTTTTGATCAAGAATAAGTGACGAGTGCTACTATAACCCAATAACTGTCGCAATCTCCGAATGCGGAAGACATCAGCGATAAACTAAATCTTTCTCGTGCAACTATCTAGCACTCATCTCATCACGGTGTTGCTAGTAACATTTTCCCACAGACCTGATGCACATGCCGACAAAGGAAAGGCTTAATGCCTATTGAGTTCAAGCAGTTTTCATCATAATTATAAAATGGTAAAATTGAAAGACTGCTGATTTAAATCATAATTTTGCAACTAAAATACATTTTTCGTAAAAGCAACGTCTTTCTGAAAACTCGACATTTCCTTGATGAAAACTCATTAATCAAAATTCCCAATTACACGCAACCAAAACCCAATACTCACACAACAAAGAATAAAGCTATAAAACATTAAAACGGAAAACATAGCTTTAATCAAGTCTCATAAACAATTAACTCACGCTTAACCTTGAGAGGGCAATAAAAACATCTGAAGATTACGGGGGAGACCCGATTTACCATTCCTTGTGATGGAACACATAAGTAAACCGCAAGCCAATGTTATATGAGCACCGCTTACAATTAAGCAAGCATTGACATCAACCTGGTCCAGTCTATAGTCAATAATGTATAAGCTCGTTCACTTGGAAATTACATAATAATCACAATATTTATTTCCAAGCTACGGTAAATGGTGAATTGAAAATTACATAATAATCACAATGCTTATTTCCAATAAAACAAAAGGAAACTCAAGTTAAACTCGTTCACTTGCATAATAATCACGAATGCCTATTTCCAAGTTACGATTTGAGAATCTCATCCCTTACATACCCCATGAAACCGACTCCTCTGCCTATGGATCCATTGTATTCTAGCCATAAAATTACACGACTCCAACTGAATGACTAACGCACTCAAAACGCGTATATATGATATAATTATGCCATAACTGCATATAATTTCAAAAGCTCGACATAGAGCAATTTAAATCATACATATGTCCCCAATACTCCTTTTAAGTCAAAACTAAGCCAAAAGCTCAACAACTCAATTGACTATTTCATAAAAGTCATGAAAAGCAAAAATTCATATTTAACCGATGTTATGCAAATACATGCTCCAAAGACATGATTAACTCAATAACACATCATTGATTGGGACAAATCATTTTCCAATTAAAACTACACCGTTTATATTTCCAAAAAGTCTCATAACACAATAATATGCATTTATCACCAAATAATCGTTATTTAAAGGATAAATCATCAAAAGAAACCACACTTATGATTTATTTATCAAAACGTCCAAAACCCAAATATAAACATTTTACATGATTTATAAAACCAAATATGTAAAACTCACCAAATAACCCACACATTTGATAAATAGTAAGTAAAACATATTAATATTTCAAAATGGACACTTTTGGCATGTATATAATGTTCACAAAGCAACTTGAATTCACTTTGCTAGGCTAGGTAGAAACTAAGTTTCAAACCCATTTATGCTTCCAAAGTTGTGGAGAGATTAGATCCACACACAAGACTTCTAGATCTATGATGCCAAGTCCTCAAGAACACATCATCTATACCTAATCTCAACAAATATACCACCAACAACAGAAATGAGGGTTGAGAATTCATAAAATATAAACCCTAGCTCAAAATGGAGATCTAGGACTTACCTTTCTACCACTAGGAGCTCCATAGCCACCAATAACTTTAACCCTCTTGGATATCACTTTGAAGAGCTTCAAAAATCGAAACCATAGCAACTTGAATCGCCCAAATCAGAGTAGAAATGAAGAAGTTATGCCAAATGAAGTTTGATCCCGAAAACCGGATCTTATTGTGCAGGTGCCCCTCTTGGCGACCCTAACACGTGATGGTGCCCTATGACACCATCACCGGGCACTATAGCCCAAAATGTACTGAAAGTTTTCTCCCTTATCCTGACATGCTACTGTGCCTAATGTCACTATCGCCGGGCACTATCCCATGACCCGTACCGAGAGTTTTTCCTACTTTCACCCGTTTGAGCCTTTTCATGCCTCAAAGATGATACCCCATATAATCCAACTTGAAAATACTTAATTCAACTATTCCAAGGATGAAACACATAAAAGACTTGGGATTTCACCTTACCAAAGATACGGTCGCTACATTGTGCCATTGTCACTACTACATGGCACAATCGTCGGGACCACCAAACACTTGATATCACCAGTGTTACCGTGACAGATGTCACAACCGCATGGCATAATAGTCGAGACAACCATACTCTCAATTTCGTCAGTGTTATTCTAACAGACATCACAACTGCATGACACCCCCGTCATACCCCACAATCGATTTTCCTTTACTGGATCACTCGACTCGGCACTTCCTTTAATTAGGACAAAAAATCAGGATGTTAATTTGGTGTGACATTGAAGACAGGACGGAACTGAGTAGGACAAAAATGCATTTTTCTTGTCCGACTAAATAGGTGGAACAAAAATAACGAAGATAGACAGGATTGGTAAATAGTCAACTACCCATGTCAAATTAAAACCCTAAAACCTTCCACAATTTGACAATTCTTCCACATGCCCACCTCACCCACCCTCACATGTCCATTGTCCAAGTACCAAACGCACCCAGAACATTAAGAATGAGAAACGATTTCGGTCTTGTGTGCTAAAAGTCGTTTATTATTTGGTGTTTCTTATTTATAAGTTATAAGTGCCGGTATTGTTTTCCTCAAGACACAAAAGCCTGTTTCTAGAAATTAGATAGGGGGACCATGTAGGATAGTTTCATTTGTTAAAGAGAAGCCATTATGCCCATGTAGGATTTTCTCAGTTGCTTCAGAAGAATGCACCTTAGGTGGGGTCTTTATGGAAACAGCCGGTATATTATTGGAGGTAGAGAGTAGGCATGCACCTCCCAGACCCACCTGCAGGGAGGATATACAGGGTTCGTTAGGTTAGGTTTGTATTGGGTTTTAGGTATGTGCCCAATTTGTGGCCTACTTGGCCCTAATGTTGGATCAAGGCTATTGGCAAAAAATGGTAAAATACCCAATCCATATATTGTCGGTTATCCACCCTAATGGTCATTATCGGTCTTATTTAGTTGATTTGAGGAGAAATTGAGATGGGTCCTAAAAGGCGAAAATGGAGAATATAGGGAAATGGTATAAATGGATAGAAGATTCACATGATAGCAAAGGGATCAAATGATAACAAGGTTATGAAAAAGATCGTTAGCGTTCGAAGAATATTTGTTAGTTTGAAGCATAATATATTGAATCACAAAACAAAATAATACTAGGGTACAAGAAAAACAGGAACACATAATCTAATGGCATAAAGAGAGACAATCCAGGCAAAAGGTACAAAAAGATGAAAACTTTACCTCATTTTGCAGTAGAGCATTTCCCAACCTTCCAAACTAGATATTGATCAAACTTGCATCTCCTCACCAATAACCTCTTTTCGGCTTCCGAATACCAAGAAAACGATCAAGTGTTGCCAATGCATCTTGAAATTTGCGGATTTTAAGGAAACCCATGATCATCTTCACTTCATTATCTGAGAACTTTGCTGTTTTCATGATCTGATCCACCAGCTTAACCAGAGTATCCTCCATTTGCAGAGCACAGAGCCCTTCAGCCAGCATATAGATCGAAGAAAATTCTGGTGTAAAACCTTTTGCAGTCATCTCAAATACGAAATCAACAGCTGCCCCGATTGGCCCTCCTCCGGAACAAAGCCCTTTGGAAACAATCTTATATGAAACCTCATCAGGAGGACAACCCTTTTCCTCCATTTCTCTAAAGAATTCCATTGCTGCATCTGTTCCCCGTTTTCTAAACAATGTTTGAATGACGGGATTGTATGCATGTGGAGTCACGACCATATTTTTCGTTTGGATGCTTCTAAGCAACCTACAAGCAACCTCAATCCTTCCTGCTTTACACAACCCTTGAATTAGAGTACCATAAGTGACTATATCTGGTTCACATCCATTCGAAATCATAACCTGAACAATATCTGTTGCTCTTTTGATATCACCCGCTTTACAAAAGTGAGAAAGAAGGGAATTATAAGTGAATTTATCAGGTTTTAATCCTTCGATTAGCATTTGGTCCATAACCGCAGCTGCCTCCTCTGCCCGCCTGTTCTTGCAAAGGCCATCTATAAGGGTGTTATAAGTCACCACGTTCCTTGAGATCCCCTGAAGCTCCATTCGATCAAATATTTCCCCTGCTTCTTCAACTTTCTTGTTTTTACAAAACCCATCAATAAGAGTATTGTAGGTTATCACGTTTCGAGGGCAGCCACTTGATTCCATTTCTTTCAGTAGATTCAAAGCTGCATCTAGTTTCCCTTTGGAACAATACCAATCAATTAACATATTATAAGTAAACTCATCCGGTTGACATCCTTTGTTTTTCATGTCTCCAAACACTTCCAGTGCGGTTTCAAATTTGCTAGATAAGCAAAGACCTTGAATTAGAGCATTGAACGTACAAACATCTGGCGAAAGTCCCTTGCTTGTCAAAACAAGAGCAAGTTCAGTGGCTGCTTCGATTTGGTTTTCCTTACACAAACCGCTAATTATAGTGTTGTATGTGACAGTGTTAGGAGAACAATCCCGTTCAAGCATTTGGTTTAGGATGTTATTGGCCTCTTCAACTTTACCCAATTTACATAATCCAGAAATCAACGTGTTGTATGTATAAACGTCAGGATCAAATCCCTCTTGAAGCATTACCTCCAAAATCTCTAAAGCATGCTTAACATGCCCTGCTTTGCATAGACCATTAACCAGAGTGTTGAATGTAAACCGATCAGGATAGAATCCCTCATTTGACATCTCTTGAACAAAACTTAGAGCTTCTGAAATTTGACCAACCTTGCAAAATCCATGAATCAAAGTGTTGACGGTTATATTGGTTGATGGGCATTGGGCCGATACCATCTCTTCTCTGATTCTTAGCGCACCATCCAAGTTCCCTTCCTCAATATAACCATGCATAAGTGTCGTGTAAGTCTTCTCATCGGGCATCAATCCATGGCTAGGCATCTCTTCCATCATCAAAATTGCAGCCCTCATTTGATGGGCTTTACAAAGAGCCTTTATCAAGATATTGAAAGTTGCAACATCCCTTCTAACTCCTTTACTAGACATTAACGAATGAACATCTTCGACTAGCTTCAACTTGTTCCCATCAACAAGAACATTTAACAAGAAATTATAACTATATGTGCCTGGCTTCACTCCAAACTCTTCTTCCATTATAAATAGAACACAAATAGCCTCATCGTATAAATCAAACTTGGCGAAACTTTCTATCAAAATAAAGAAAGTACCTTCAGCAACCTTGCACGAAGATCGCTTCATTTCATCCAATACCCCTCTTATCGAATCGACAGAACCTACTTGTCCAAGTTTTCTAAGCATTTCCTCATAAATTCCCAAAGAGGGTTCGAAAGTTGGTTGCTTCAAAGCCCATTTAAATACATCAAGCACCGAGTTTTCATCATTTTCGTGCCGCAGGACATCAAGAACTTCTTGTTCAGAAGATAAAGTGGTGAGTTGTTCGTACTGCTTAGTGGATGCGAAGGAAACAAAGCTCGAGGGCTTTGTAGGAGTGAAAACTAGAGATGGGTACCTTAGATTTTGAGGAAGAGTCCATGGGTCACAGCTTACACAAGAAGAAAAAGCCATTCAAGCTAGTCAATTCAACAAATCCCTTAACTTATTATGGTATCACTACACACCACTTCAGGTAAACCAACGATATCCCATTCAGGCAATTCAACAAACACCTACCCTACAACTACAACTTCGTATAATTTCAGGCAACCAAATAAAAACCCCTTCAGGAATTTCAACAAACACTTGACACACCTTATCCGTAGCGGCTGTTTAAAGAGTGTATGTTCATTTGTTCCACATGAATTCAATAAGAGAAAGTGAAAGAGACCAAGAAACCAAACCTGGGTAGATTACAAGCGATAAAAGAACGTACAGAAAGCGAAATCTTTGAGCAGATTCAGGGAAGGGGGAGAGAAGATTTCACAAGAACAAAGAAGAAAGTTGAAGAGAATCAATGAAGGTCTTCTATGGCAAAGTTAACGGATAAAATATCTATAAGAACCGCAGTAGGCTGCCAAATTCGGTGACCAGCTTCTGAAATACCTATTTATTTATTAACATGTACATCTATTTATGCGATCTGATGGTCCGGATTCATCGTATTTGAACTTCTGTGGCTATAAGAGGATTTTTATTTCTCCATGTATTTGAACATGTGACCTCCTGATACTTTTGACCTTTGAAGTCAAGCTCAAACAAATCAAACACCACCATTGTGGTTAAAAATACCTATTTTACCAATCATGGTGTTTGGATATGGACTTTCTAAAAAAAGATAATAAATAATATGGGAAATTTACATAATTATCCATTTTCTAACCCAAATTTATATTTTAACAAATCCTTACCCAAAAAGTTTACGTATATACGTAAGGATTGGTTTTCAGCAAAAATAAAAAAAATCTTTACTCATATGCATAAGGTTTCTGCATAAGGATTCCACTAAATACCAAATTATGGTGGAATTCTTACGCAGAAACCTTACACATATGCGTAAAGTTTCCCCTTTTTTTTCCGAAAACCAATCCTTAGGCATATGCCTTTTGTGTAAAGATTGGCTAAAAAGTGAAATTTTATTTATTAAGTGGTTATTTCCGTCAATTTTCCCAAAAAATAATGTAGTTTGTAATATTTTCGTCGACGTGGTTTAAAAATTACGATTTTCGTCCTTGTTACTATTAAGAATATTGTACTTATGGTTCACATTTTTTTAATATGTGCATTATAATTGTTTGATTTTTTTTTTCGTCTCTTGTATTTAAAAGTGGGAAATAGGCTTAAGAATGAAGATAGCAATGAATTACAAACCATAGAGACAAAAATCGTAATTTATAGACTACAGGGACAAAATCTTAATCTTTAATAAACCACAGGGATGAAGAGCGTAATTTACTTCAGATAGTATTTAGTCCTTTAAGTGTTCGAGTAGAGATGAGATCGGTTCCGAAGCGGTACTGAATTGGTTGGTACCGAATTCTTTTTGGGGGTGAAAACTAGGACTAAAAACCGAACTGAGTGTATAAATTTGGTACCGGTTCGGTTTCGGGATAAAAAAAATAGGTACTACAACCACTTAGGTCTGAAAAATAAAAGTGGGTTAAGATCAGTTGTTCATAATGTTTCAAATGTGTATCAAACCAATCGCAAAAGTTCAAAAGATGTATCATCTCCCTGCAAAAAAACCTACAATAAACTTATAATTAATATTAAGATTATTATAATATTAACTAATAATTAACTCAAAAAAAATATTTTATGATTGACAAACATAATCTAAACCTTGTGGTATAGAAAAACTTAATTGAACCACTAGAATGGTGTCTGATTGGTCTGAACTTGGTCTTCAAAGATCAAAAGTACTTGGAGGTCTTATAAAATGGGGTTTTTTTTACTTTTTAACTGAATCTTGAACACTATCCCCAATTCGAACGAGATCCTACATAAAATAGTTACCTTTTTTCAAGATTATCACAAAATAACCAATCAATTTGCAAATTGTTTCATAAAATGGGTTTTCTTTAACTTTTAGACTGAATCTTGAACACTACACCCAATTCAAATGAGGGTACCACATAAAAGCGCCATTTTTTCAAGATTGTCGCTAAATAACCAATCATTTTACAAATCGTTTCATAAAATGGGTTCTTTGACTTTTTGACTCGATCTTTAACACTATACCAATTTGAATAAGGTCCTACACAAAATCCTTTTTTTTTTTCGAGATTGTCACATAAGTTTCATAAAATGGGTTTTTTTCGACTCTTTTGACCAAATCTTGAACACCATACCCAATATGAATGACGTCCTACACAAAATCGTCACTCTTTCAAGATAGTCAAAAATAACCAACATTTTACAAGTCGTTTTTACAATATGGATCCTTTTTTGACTTTTCGACTAAATCTTGAACACTATTTTGGATTTCTAACAAAATTTGTGTCAGCAACACATAAATTTCCCAAAATTCCAAAAAATTGACAAATAAATTTTAGCAAAAAATGTTAAATTCCCAGAAAATTGTAAAAATTGACCAAAAAAGTCAAAAATAACTCGTTTGGCTAAAAAATTGGGATTTCGCAAAGCCCTTTGCGAAATAGACAGCAGGCAGTCAGCTATGTTTGAAAATGTAGCTATTTTGTGTTAGGTCCCATCTTTAAAAAAATTTAATGATTCCCATTAAATAATTAAATAAATATTTTATTTAATATAAAAACATAAAAAAAAACATTTAATATGGAAATGACAATACCACCCCTACAACTACATTTATCCATTAAGCAGTGAAGAACGAAGATAGCACCCCACAAGGCCAAAACCACAACATAAAACCACCAAAATAGGATAACAGTCTACAAGTCCATTTCATAACACTACTCAACAAATTCAAAAAAAAAAAAGGTAAACATGCAACCAAAACTCTATCGAAACCCGATTTATCGTTAATATCGTTACTCGGGAATCATCTGCTCGGTGTCTGCATCGCCTTCTTGCTCGATAGTTGGCTTTGATGGCTGTGTAGATCCAGGAGCTTGCTTCTTTTTAATTCCGCTCACAATATCATCGATTCTTAAAAGCATACAAGCAGCTTCGATCGCTGTCTTGAAGGTCTGGGCCTTCACATTGTATGCATCCCAAATCTTGAGGGGGAAGGGGAAGCATCATTATAAGTGCAACATTAATTAGAACCGACCAACACCAAAAAGAAATTGAGAAACTAAAAACCTATGAACCCGAGCGGACCAAAAGATGTCCGCATAGTCGCAAGACACTAAGGACGTGTTTGGTACAATGGACACGACAGGACAGAACAGAATAGAGATCATTGTTCCATGTTCGACATGACTTATGTGGAACAAACAGGAACAAAGTAGAACAAAGTTAGACAGGCGTGTTCTACCCCCACCCCCATGGAGTGATGGAATTAGGTGGATCAGACCAATATAATCTCAAGACAAAACCTAATTCTCTTCTAAAACATCAAATACGCATCCCTCTATACATTTTATTCACTCTTTAAATTCTCTATTGTAATTTATGTCTTTTAAATCTTCACTTTATCGTCCTCAAAATATTATTTTGGTTTCTACATTTTTATTATTTATATAATTTATTAAATAATTTAGAAAATTTATACAATAAAAATTAGAAATTACATAAACTTTTTATTTTGATGTCATTTTTAATCGTCTTGACGAAAATTTTTTGATGATACATTTTGTTATAAAAAATTATTATTGTAATTTAATAAATTACACAATTAATCAAAATATATAAACAACTCATTAGGGGTAAATAGGTCATTTTATCTATATTGTCCTGTCCAGTTCTGTCTTTCCAAACACAACAGTTGTTCTCTCCTATTCTATCCCATTTGGATACAGGGTGCGTTTGGTAAGCAGACGGGACTGGATGTGAATGGACAAGGTTTTAGGGTTTTAATTTGATAGGTAATTTAGTAATTTGCCAATCTTGTCCCGTTTTCTTAGTTTTCGTTCCATCTATCTTTGCTCAAACAAAAAAAATACATTTTTGTCCCACCGGGTCTTGTCCTGTCCCGGTCTAAATGCCGCACCAGACGTAGAACAGCAACTTTTTTTTCTACTGTGTCCCGCATACCAAATGAATTGATTTACCAAGAACAATTGGGTAAGTAATGACATGGTAAGAGGGACTGGAGCAAGATGCTCCGTCTGAAGTAATCGTTGACTGAAAATTGCTTTAATTGAATATATATTGAAATCAAACATTTTTCAATTAGCGGTTACTTCAGGCAGAGTATCATACTCCAGCTAGAACCTCCTACCCTGTCAGAGCTTACCCACTTTTTTTTGGTAAACACACTCCTCTCGTACCAGGGTAAGACCATCTTACCCAGAAAGTGACAGTAAGCATTTAGTAAACACCCCCTAGTTTTGTCTGTTCAATGAACTTAAGAACACCCCCAACAAAAATATAAAACCATAAAAATGCTGCAAAAAAACATTCTCGTCCAGAAAAAGAGAATATGTGTACCTTTAATTCTTTCATGTCTGCAATTACACCCGAATTTCCATCAATTCCAGTCCATGCATTCTCACCGTTCGCATGCTGTAAAGAAAGAAGAAAGTTATCAACATGATTAAGCCAGAGAATAATGTAAACCAACATCAATAAGCATAAAGAGCCTTTTGATCATATAGCCCAAACTTCCTTCATAATAGTTCATATCCTAAACAAGTTATCTTCCAAAGTCTCTCGGTCCTAACATAATTGAACACAGTATGTGGTTCAATAGAAGTATCTCACTATAATGGTCTGTTTGTTGCAGCTTAATGAGCTTTATGAGACTCACAGCTTATTCAGTCAGCTTTACATGACTGTTTGGTAATGGCTTAATGACATAGAAAGTGGCTTATTCAGTAAGCTTCTAAGGGGGAGCTTTATGCAGAAAGCCAAGTTTTTCCAAACTTGCCCCTCCCAATTAAAAAACGCACTCATTCCATCTAGAAAAAAAACCATCCTATACAAAAACCATCCCATTCTATATAGACAGATAATCCACACAAATAGCTTTATCCATACAGAACTTAATGGAAAACCAATCAAACAGCCCCTAAGTTAAATATCTAAAATACCCCTTAATAATAACGAAATACGGAGATCTTGATGAGCAAATAATTCTCGATTGAAGCTTTTACCAAATCATGTATTTTAGACATTCCAAAACAGAAATTGTTGCACTTATTTTAGGATGGAGGGATGATGAACTTTAAAGAACTCCAAAATTTACCCACACTACCAATGAAACGGTGGCAATGCATATTTGAAAACCATGATGGTATAATTTATTTTGGGAACTTTCCGTTTTAGGTTTCTAATTTTACGAAGATGAACCCTTTTCATCTAGCAGATAGGATATACAACTGAAATAAAAAGCAAATTTCCTTGCCTTTCCCTGAAGAGCAGTCATTGTTCTAATGACATTAACGCCGCAATTTTGTGCCAAGGTTCGTGGTATAGCCTCAAATGCCACAGCTGCAGCTTCATAAGGCCACTGTTTCAACCAATAAATTTTACATCAATAAAACTGCTCGCTTTCTTTGATTTCAAGTCTTCTGTATTTTCAAACTCTTTATTCATAAAATCCTGAAGTTGATAATCTGAAACAACACTTGTTTACCTTTTCGATGCCTTCAATTGATGAACTCTTCTGTTTCAGTGTAGCAGAAACAGTCAACTCGGTGGCACCACCACCAGGAACGAGTTTTGGATGCTTCAAGATGTTCCTAGCCACCGACATTGCATCCTGCCAAAATTGGCAAGCTTTTTATATGCTCCTTAGAAAAAAAAAATTACCCCCTTCGTTCAAAAATAAGGGTCCATATATTCACTTTAGTTTGTCCCAAAATAAGTGACCACTTTCACAAGTGACTATTTTCCAATTCTATCTTTAATAAAAGAGATGGTGAAATTCATTACTCCTATCATTAAGGGTGAATTGTCGTTTAGCTAAATAAAAGTGCAATAATTACCCGGGAAAATGGCACAAATAGCCATTCTGGCCGACCAAATTTCCCTCTTAGCCATTTCTCTCCAAGTTTTACCATTTTATCAATACCTCCGCAAGTGTCCTAATTGCAACTTCCGGAGGGTGCATTTTGTTAAAAAAACCATAAATGGCCTTGCCACAAGTGGAGGAAAGAAATAGATTTAACAATTTTTCTTTTTTAAATCATCATGCCTTTGCCTTGCTGCAAGTGGGTTCCCCACAAATGGAGGAATTTACTAGTTTAATTTAAAAAACAAAAATACAGTCATCGTGGCTCCCTCCCACAAGTGAGGAAGTTTTTTTTATCTTATCAACGCCAGCAAGTTGAGGAATGGTTACTTGCGGAGGTGGTGATTTTGTTGAAAAGGTGGGAGAGAAATGGCTAAGAGTTAAATTTGGTACGTTAATATGGTTATTTACATTAATTTCCCTCCCGTATCTAAAATTGTGTCTTTTTCATTGTGATAAAATTTAGTTTGGGACAGAGGGAGTATATAACCATCGACAAATTTACCTGCAAGTTTCGCTCCACTTCATTTAAAAGATCCTTGCTGGCACCTCGGAGAAGAACAGTGCATGCCTTCGGATCTTGACAATCCACAATGTAGGCAAAGAACTCGTCACCGATTTTTTTCACTTCAAAAAGTCCAGCCCTGGTTCCCACGTCTGATTCTTGAAGTTCGTCTGGCCTGTTCACAATGACAGCTCCGCATGCCTTCGCAATCCTATTGTTATCCGTCTTTCTTAATCTCCTGATGGCACTGACGCCCGCCTTACTCAAGTAATGGCAAGCTAAGTCACTAAGTCCTTTTTCCGTGATCACTAAATCGGGCTTAAATCTGAGTACTTGTGCGCAAAGATTCTCAATATATTCTTCTTCCATTTTCAATAGAACTCCCCAATCCTCTTCTTTAACCAACTCTGCATTTGTTTGATTCTCTCCCTTTTTGTACTCAAGAGGGCAATCGAGCAAGATGATACGTGGGTTTACGATTTTTCTTCTCATTTTTCCAGGAACAACGACATCTTTGTTAAACATAACACCTTTGAGGACCTTGGAATCTTCCAACTGCCCCCCGGGGATTTTTTCAACCTTGATGTATTTCTTAATATCTACTTCTCGTAGTCCCTGGCCTAGATCAACACCAACTATTGTTGTCGCATCAAGTGCTAGATCCTAGAGATAACTAAGATGATAGTCAATAAAGACAAAACGAAAAAGCAAATGTTCAAATCAAAACCTTCATGTGAACAGTTTAAGTAGTGTTAAAAAAGTTATGAAGCCACTATTTGCGGAAAATACCAATTAATGCCATAGACACCATAAAGAAAGAACTTAGTTATCCTAATGATCAAAACAATATTAGGGGTTGTTTGTTTACCTCTTAATAGTTCCATTAAGAGGCAACCTCTGAATCGTTAAAAGGTGAATCTTGTTTGGCAAAAAATAGTTTGCTTTTTAATGGTTCTAAAACCCTCTGAATGATTTTGTATCCTGAGCCTCCCTTAACCATTCAACGCCCTAATTTCATTGTAAACAATAACCAAACAATTATATTTCATTTTGCCCTATATCATGATAGCCTCTTTAGTCATTCTGCACCAAACCATTCAGCAACTGCCAAACAGCCCCTTAATATATTAAGAATTACGACAGATATTAACGTGAATGTACACCGCACCTCGATTAAAACTTTTCAGAATACAAATAGATAAATGCTAATTATATACTTGCAGCATTTGAGGATTAATTTGATTAAAGAACACAGGAAGGAAAGAAAAAAGAAAAGGAATACTTACTGCAATTAAATCCCCAAATTGACTGGTAAATTTTGTGCCAATACAACTTTTCACTAAACCCAACATCATCAAACCTGCCAACAGAAGTACACGATTAAAGAAAAAAATAAAAATTGGCAAAATCCCAGGCATAATGAGTTGCGTAAACTAGCTATTTTGCATGTTATTGACAAAAAAAAATCCCAGATGGGAAGTCAACATAAATAATGGCGGTCATACAAGTTGAAAGAACAATGTGGGGGCTTACGATCATTCACATCAATAGACATGGCGATCTTGTCCAACACAGCAAGAGCATCTTCAAGGGCCTTGTTGTAAGCTGCAAAGATAGAGTTATTTACATGTAATTCATGCACAAACTGAAAAAAAGAATAGTTTCAAGGTCACCAAAAGGTACCTCGGCAAATTACTGTAGCATGATACTTCTTGTCAATGAAAGCTTCCGCAACATGAAGCATCTCACCAGCTACAGTGTAATATTACAGTAAACAGAAAGAAGACATAATTAAAATAGAACAGACAAACAAACAACCAAAAAGTCTTTTGTCTTAAGGTAACAGATGTAAAATTGTATCAATGTTACCTGAACTGTACTTGATGAACCAGGACTTATAAACAAACATGCATGCACACAGACATACATGCATATGTATAAATATATATATATATATATATATATATATATGGGGATGAGATTGGGAGAGAACCCTAAAAAGGTAGAGAACCGAAGAACTCATCCAAACCGTTAGATCGAGATGATCCAACAGATGAGATTAAAAAGATGGTTATAACCACCTTTTTCAAAAAATACGAATACTTCACATTTAAACCGAAAATCAGCAAAAATGACATAAATTGGAGCGAAATAAATTAATCTCATGTCCACCCATGAATTGCACTTTAGAAGGGGAATTGATCTGGTCCATCTTAGTGCACCTCATTAGTGTTTACATTCAATTAGGATTGACCCAAGGGTGGATATCTCTTCTTATGTTTCTCACCATAACTTCCCTTCTCACCGGAACCCAACCCTATACACACACACACACACACACACACATATATATATATATATATTAACATAGTGGATTTTAATGCATCGAGCGGTCCTTTAGTTAACAGATAGGAAAATATAGAATGTAAGAGAATTTTAAGCATGTGATTTCAGATAGATGCTCATCTCAGAATCCACAAACTTGATTCATTTAGTTATATTCCCTTTATCCTTGCAGCAATGAATCACAACTTAATGCATAAACATGGAACGTGGGACCTCTAAATGTATGCTTGCTACAAACTTGAGTTTTATTTTCAAAGGTCACACTTGTATAGAAGGAGTATGAGCATCATTACATTGGTACTGCAAATGATGTACCCATCAGTACTATACGAACTTCCACAATCCCTTAAATCAAAAGCTAAGTAAAATAATCGTTGAAAAAAGCAGGTAGAGATTTAAAAATATGTGACATACCAAGAACAATGACCGATGTAGTTCCATCACCAACTTCTTCATCTTGTGTGCGGCTTAATTCAATCATGGACTGCCAAATTGATCAGGAAGCAGGAATCAGGATACAAATGAGTTTCATGTGCCTAAATATGTAGAGATCAAAATAATTAATGGGCAAAGTACATGATAAATAAGACCTGCCTTAAAGTCCGTATTAAAAGCACTAGCAAACCAGACGAAAACAGAGCAAAGAAGAAAAAAGATTGAAGCTCCAAGTATAACTTCTTTTATTAAAATATATTTCTAAACATAGATACCTTTGCAGCTGGATGAGCAATATCCAACTCACGCAAAATAGCATTCCCATCATTAGTAACCACGATGCCTGTTATCAACAAGAAATAACAGCTTAAAAAATCTATGCTTGTAATGACAAGTAATGTCCAACAATTATATGAAGACCAGATCGTTAATAGACCATAAAAAACGAGTCTATACATGAAAAATTTACCATCAGTAAAACCCATTATTTCAGCAAAGAGATCACTAAGGTACACCACATTTTGGTCTTGTATAAGGATCTCCTTTTATTGTGTGAAAACTTTACTATCCATAATACCTCTTATTTTAGCAAAGAGATCCCTAAAGTCGCTCCGGATTTTGGTCTTGATATAAGGATCTTGTTTTATCACATGTAAATAACCTTTACTATCTGTAAAACTGACTATATTAGCAAAGAAATTCCTAAAGCTACCAAGCATTCTAATCCAATGTTATGCAGGGTACAACCAGACAACACCACTACCTAGTAGACTACTTGTTGTATTAACATGTACCCATAGGAGCACAAATCCTTTCAGTTTCTCTCACTGAGCATTTCCCACCATCGAAGACAAGAATAAATATCAAAACAGTTTAAACTATCCATGATACTTATGTGTGTGCGATTATTTATGTATGCATATGTATATGTAAGAAAAATTAAGCACCTCCTGCAGCATCAAGAAGCATCTTTAACATGGATCGAGGGCCCAAGGAAGTGCGAATAATATCAGCCACGGCCTGCAATTCAGCAGTAAAAGATGTCAATTCATGGTGCTAGAATGAAATTCACAGTTTAAATTTCAAAATGCACCTACAGGCCAAGTGAAAAAGCTTCTGGCCAATAATCCATTGATTCAATGATAGCTTTCACTTATTAAGAGACTCCATATTCAAATTATTAAAATAAGTTAACTTCACATTTCACAAGTACCAACCATAGTACGCGTACATAAATTATTTGAAGTATCGACTCACAATGTCAACCATTGGTAATCATGACATAAAGCTTTAGACCTATCCTTGATTGTGGACTCGAGGAGACTCGACTCAAAGATATACCAGCGAATTCTAGAGTTTCCAAATTCTGGTGTCAACGAATCACATAAATGCAGCCTTGCGAAATGCCAACCAGTTGTGAATAGAAGAACAAAATAGTCAAATACTAGTCCCATCTTTTTCTAATTTAATATACCATACGTCCATAGTTAATGTGACCTTATTTACTAGACTTGAGAGCATCTGAACACAATATATTAAACACAAATAAAATTCTGTTTACCTTTGAAGCTTGGATATTTGCATGATGTACCTTACTTCCAGATTCACGAGTCAGTGAATCCTCTGCACATTTCAAATGGTACTCACATAAGCATTTCAAATAATATGCACATCAGCAATCATAATGAGGTGACATAATTATGAATGTCAAGTTGATTTGGTCCATCGCACTGCCAGACCTAGTCATGATATACTCCATATCTCATTGGTATAATAAATGAAGATCATACTCTCCCCTTGCACAATTATAGACCACTTTGCAAACATTTAGTATACTGTATATCTGTATATGATCCCTTTCTCAAAATGCAAAGCCCTCAAAGTTTACCCCTCGTTGAAAAGCATGGTTGATATATTTTTTGGCAAAAAAACATCAAACCATGTAATGCCACACAAAAAGAACTACTTGTAATTCAACAAACCACTTAAAATGGTAAAAGAATTGTAAAAGACCTTGAATATGAAATCAATTGCATTACCCCCAATAACCCCCATGCCTATAGTCCTTGAACCAAATACATACTTTTGAACAAGCCACCATTATGATCGTCACTAATAGTAACAAGAATGCAGACCGACTGTTATTCTTTATTCTCATATTTCTGCATTAAGCATTGGACACTTTCAACCAAAAAAACTGATTAAGAAACTGTTTGATATCAAACACCAAGGAAACCAGGTTCAAGGCATTAACTAAGGTTCGCATTTCAACTTTGTAATATACTAAGCTTATGAATATGTCAAGTTTCACAACTTCTTTGGTACTAATTAATCTAGGTTGATGTATTCGAGATACCAAATGACGTGAACATGTCCATGGTTCTCCAATATTCTCAAAATGGGTATCAGCTTTCATGATTCTTATCCAATATTCTACGAACGTCTTCCCAGTAGCTTTGACTACCACCCGAACAGGGACGGACCCAGTGTAGTGCATAAGGTGGCACGGGCCACCGCCTCGTTCCTCCACCACAGTGTAAAAAATTATAGGGTCGTAAAAAGTGTACATGTCAATTTGTTGTGTGTCGCCATATATATTTTGAAACTACAATGAGACACAAATTTTCCTTGGTAGAGTTGGTTTGCAAGGCTTTTCTTCCACCCAGACCCGAGTTTGAATCATGTTATTGTCATTTTCTTGGTTTTTAGCTTTTACTTTCAGATTTATTATGTTTCTGAAAAATTTGCAATAAAAGACATTACCTCACATATGAATAACAATGAACTAATTTTGTGAAAAATATAGCTATATTTGTTTATTATAGTCAAATGGTGCCGCCAACCCCTCCCAGAGACAATAACGATATAGAACGCTCAAGCAAGAGGCAATCCCTACCACAAACCATAAATCATTGAGATCTTATATCTATGTCAGCCTAGTATAAAAGACTACGTCTGACATTTTTCAATTATAAACACTTACCCTAAGGTTGGTAGCAAAAACCTTCTACCATCCGTTCTTCCACGGTCATCACCGAAGTCTTACAGAGATATCACATAAATCACCACCAACAATGGCATTAACAGTTAACCAATTGTAAGATCACACCACCAGATCATCAATAGATGTGTGTGAACTGTGCAACAATGCAAAAGCGAGAGACATGCACTTACTGAGAACAAGAACAGGCGCTTGCATAGCTAGAGATGCGAATGTAAAACCCTAGGGATGGAGATGGCGAAGTGTTCACCAGGGTTTCTCTCTCTCTCTCTCTCCGCCTTCTTCGTAAACGAGTGTGGTGTGAGGAACACCAGATGAAAGGGAAACACTCGCCGGCGTTTGTTTTTGCGGAATAATCGGATTTGAAAATGGGCCATTAGGCCCATCCTTTCACTTTTGCTACCGTTACCGATCATAAAATGTATAGTTTATTAGAATACTAGAAGCGTAATCGTGCAATGCAGTGAGATATATCATGATTTTAATATTTCATTTTATTATTTATCTCAGTTGATGTTATAATATGGCTTTATGTGTCCTCATTTTTTTATAATTTTTTAATTCAATTTTTTTATAATTTAATTTATGTATAATAACGAAATAAATTTATATTTAGTTTACTAATATAATTTTTTTATAAAGATAATAATTATTTATTTTGTTGGAACTCGATAATTATTCTAATTATATTTTAGATTTTTTATATTTTAAAATGAGATATTCATTCTCTATTTGATTATGTTTATACACAATTATTTATACGAATTCAAACATCGAGCTTGTATAAGTTGTACTTATGCATAATTACTTGTAATCTTGAATTTTAACTAATATGCATCAATATACAGTACTTTATGCATAACAAAAATATATCGATATT
>NC_037537.1:25735625-25783867 GCF_001531365.2 Cynara cardunculus var. scolymus
ATATTACTGAGATAAATTGTGTTCTACTAGTTTTATTGATATTGATATATTAATGAATAATTTAGAATTTTTTTTAATTGTTAAAATTAAAAATACAATGTTTAATAATAACTAGTAGATGTTATAATACAATAATTTTGAAACTACAATGATATAGTAAGAAAATCACATCATTATAGTACATATGTACAGCCTACGTAGACAATGAGGTGGCACGGAAACCTGGTATAATAGGTGAATTTAAATTAAAAGGTTACTCAATGCTATAATGGGTAAATTTTCCAAAGTACAATGAATGTTATAATAAAGAAATTTATGAAAGTAGATTGCTATTTTGTACATTTTGGCCTTTAGAATATTATCGGGAGGTTACTCACGTCACGTATTGATATATATATATATATATATATATATATATATATATCTTGATTTTGATGTTTCGTGTTATTTTGTGTTTCTATCGATGTTATAATACGATCTTATATAGTTTTGAGGGAAACATAAATTTGAAAATATAATAAAAAATTTGAAAAAAAAATATGTTAACTATTTAAAAATTCTTTTTTTATATATAACTTCTTTAATTCAATGTTTTATAATAATTTAATTTAAGTTTAATAATAAAGTAATTTATTTTTTATTTAACCAGATAATTTTGTATAATAATAATAAATAAGTATTTTGTTAAAATTCAATAATTGTTCTGATTATATTTTATATTTTTTACATTTAAAATGGGATATTTATCTTGTCTTTGACTATATTTATCTGCAGTTAGTGACACGAATTCATACATGAAGCTTTAATAAGTTAATTAAATTTGTGTTTATGCACAATCTGCTTGTAATCTGAAATTTAAGTAGTAGGCATAAATTAACAGTACTTTATGCATAAAAAAAATTCTTAAGAGGTTTTGTCAAATGGTTTGTCATATAGTATTAGATATTTTCCAATAAATTAATATTTATTTTGAGGCTATAGGTGCAAAAAACCCGATCAACTCAACCAAACGTGAAGTAACATAACCTGAAGCAGTTCGATATCTAATTGAGTTATAAAATCTTCAAACTGTAGATATTGGGTTTTTATTTGAACTCGACCCTACCCGATGAACTTAATATCATTTTATTTCTTGAATTTAATATGGTTCTCGAGTCTCTATTAATATGTACATTATACAATTACACCCTCACATACCTTCTTTGTGTACATATATTTTCATCTCTATATAATTCACTTGTATATATGTTAAATAACTGTGAACATGCATATATGCAACTTGTGAAAATTAATTGAATGTGATATACTTAAGATTTAATAAGTATGGATAAGTTGTACCAAATGGTTGATGGTGAAACATAAATTATGAGTGGAGTAGAAAAAAACAACATAATCAAGGTCAAAGAAATATCTTGATGCACCAAACTATCAAGTCGGCCAATCTGTATGGTTTGGGTTGGGTTGCACCTTGTTTTTATTTGGGTTGGGTTGAGATTTTTCAAAACCGTAAACATCGGGTTGAAACCCGATCAATCCAACCTATGAGCACCCCTGCCAATGACTGTTAACAGTTTAATGAAACTTACAACTTATTCAGTTAGCTTACACGGTTGTTTGGTAATGTCTTAAGGATATATAAACCGGGATGGGGAAGGGTCCGGGTTACTGTTATCGTTTATGTCGACAAGTATGCTTGTTATTGCTTCTAGACAACGGGTTATGTTCATTTTCTGCTCATTTTAATTTGTAAAGAATCTCATAGGAGAAAATTATTGGAATCATTTTTGCAACAACAACAAATGAACGTACCAAATAATTATTTTGTTGATGAACCTATCAATCAAAAGACTCCAGTATTTGAAGCAGTACTTTGGTGGATTGAGTTCAGATTTTTCAAACCACCATAATTGGGTTGGATTGTAAAAATGTCATAAAAACTAATGAAGTTTTCTATTTTTGATTGCTCTAATCTATGAACTATTTTTTTGGATTAAAAAATTATTTTAAACAAGAAGGTTTTTTAATGAATTTTGAAAATTTAATTAATTAAAATGGGAAAATTCAAATTATCTTTCATTTATAAAAATTGTTAAAAAACTTAAGAGTATCTCTAACAGGTTCTCTAAAATAGAAAAAATGAGTTTTTTTTTAAATATATAATATTTATATACGGTAAAATAGAACAAATAAACTCACACACCCTATTCACCTTTGACCTGCTAGGAGGCCAAATATTCACAGAACCGATAAGCCAAAGGCACTTTGGTAAAAAAAGAGTTTTTGTTCTATAAAAAACTCTAACAGCTTTACCATCTTGTTCTCTAGAATAGAAAATCATGAAAAAAATTATAAATATAGATAATTATATAAAGCTTGATGCTGTGAAATTTTATCTAATTCCAACAATGAGATTGAATTTTTTTTTATAAGAAGTTTAAAAAATTGTATTGGAATAATGAATTCAGGGACGTTCCAATTGTTTTGGAGGTTCAGTTACATCTAAAACTTTTGATTACATTGTTAAACCTAAAACGATTAACAATCTGAAACTAAATATAAACCATTACTGATTTGAACCTAAAAACCAAACAATTAATAATTTGAATCTAAATAATTTTGGCTGTAATTTTACACAGGTCGATAAAAGACCTTAAACACATGTAAATTTGGACCCTAATTTTTCGGGGGCCCTGTTCAAAATCTCACATTTAACATGTTAAAGAACGACCATGAATAAACTAGAAAATATTATAATAATATAATTTATGTTAAAATCTCTAAAATAAATAATCTGTATAAAAATGTGTATTTTTTTTTAAATTTATGAAAACTATTAAAAATACTTTAATAATTCAAAGCAAGAAATTTCATTAATAAAAATAATTCACAAAACAGTTTTTTTTTTTTTTTTTCATTTCATTTGGTTATAAACAAAGAAAACTCGCAAAACAAATATTCTGCAGCGTGTGAGAAAAGAAAATGACACGTGTGAATAGGGCAATGTCAACAATCCGAGTGGAACAAATTTCGACCAATCAGAACCAACCCACGACTCCTATATAAACCAAACGCACACCTCTCACGTTCATCAATCGCAAAAACTCTCCGATTTATCTCTCTTTCTTCATTCTGGTCACACGATAATGGCGCCGACGAAGGGTGAGAAGAAACCAGCGGAGAAGAAGCCATCGACGGCGGATAAGAAGCCAGCCAAGGCGGAGAAGAAGCTTCCGAAAGAAGGCGTATCCAGCGGCGGTGTTGATAAGAAGAAAAAGAAGATCAAGAAGAGCAGTGAGACTTACAAGATCTATCTCTTCAAGGTTTTGAAACAAGTTCATCCTGATATTGGAATCTCAGGTAAAGCCATGGGGATCATGAATAGTTTCATCAACGATATTTTTGAAAAACTCGCTCAGGAATCGTCCCGTCTCGCTCGCTACAACAAGAAGCCAACGATCACTTCTCGCGAGATCCAGACGGCGGTCAGGCTTGTGTTACCCGGCGAATTGGCAAAACACGCTGTTTCTGAAGGTACAAAAGCCGTTACGAAATTTACGAGTTCTTAGATCGTAGTCGGATGTCAAATGAAAATATGCGATTTGATCGATTCCTATTTGAATTCTTCAATGTCGATTATTCTTTTTCCGAGATCGAGATCTCATATTTCTCTGATATACAATTTCCTTTTGACAAACGAAGTTCTTAAATCCACATCATCTGTTTCCTGATGCTTAATTTCAAAATCTATCGTGATTTGATTTGTAATTAGATGTGTTTGAAGCTAGGGTTTGGAGGAGATCCAGATTTTAAAGTTTTCACAGATCGATTCATGCTGATCACATAATTCTTTCAAATCAATACATAAACAATGAATCAACATATACTTAATCCTGTGGCGACTTGATCAAAATTCCTTGATGAATCCGAGTCCTCTAGATCACCTTTCGCTGTAATGATCCCAAAAACTTCAGAACAACATTTGTGATTACGATCACATCAATCTAGCAATTACACTTCTTAAAATGTGCTCAACTGCCATTGGCGTATTGATGAAGAGTTCAAATTATTGCAAAACATAGGTGGTGGTGGTGGGGTTGGGGTGTCATGGTGGTTTACAGTATTTTGGGACATTAGTGGGAGATGAAAACTGTGAGATGGATGTAAACAGACATTTATTTTCAATAGGCCAGAGATTTCAGAAACTGGTGGGTTTTTTGTTTGAAATGGTGACGATGGATGTGTGAGATTGTGATGAATGAGAGGGGGTTGGAGTTGTGGATTTTCCTTCTAGTTATATGGGTTGCTATTGAATCTTTGCAACTTACCCTTTGAATTACAAATACAGATTAATCCCCTTAGACAACTTTATCTGTATATAACTTCATAAAAACCAACCAGTCAGCCCTAAATTTTCAGTCATGTTAAGAACCAATGAAGCTTAAGGAATTTTGTTACACACGGAAGAAGAAAGAAAATTAGTTTGGGCTGAAAGAGAAAATAATCTGTAACTTAAAAAAGGAAAACCAGGGACCTGTTCTGTCATTTCTCTAAACTTAAGAAATAGCATAGCTTTTTGTAAAATAAAACGACAGAAGGTTCACTCTCACTCACCCATGAATTCCCCCTTTGGATTTGCCTAAAAGGATCGAGTGAGAATTCGATAGCAGAAGTGGACTAGGGTTCGTTCGAACTAAAGTCACGAATCAAGGTATTCTCTAACTCAAACTTGATGAATTATATATGGTTAGACTCGTTCTTTGAACTAGTTTCGAGTAGAACAAGTTTAGAGGGCCAAATATGATCGAGGATAACGAAATTTGTTCGGAACAATTGGACAACAAGCAAAAGCCTAGTTGATGACTTGATAAAGATCGGCCCAGTGTGACAAAAACCCTCACGTAGATAGTGTACTCTTTTCGGCGGGTTATCGGATAGTAGGACATCGCCAAAAATCGGTCTCGATCCAAGATTTTTTCATTTCGTAACAAGTCTCATTGTAACTGGTCCCTGTCCCAACCAAAAACATCCGGCTTGTTCTCCATATACAAAGCCTAGGCCCAGGAACTGGTGCTGGATTGGGTCCAAATCGACCCATTTTTAACCCCATAAATCAATTTTAGACATATAAAAAATCTTGTTTGAAGGTTTTTATTTTTGTATTTTATATAATATCTTTATTGATATACACCTTAAAATATATAATTGGGTCATTCAAATATTCTTTAATTTTTTTTTTCAAATTCTTCTCACCAAAAATGTTGTTAATGTTTCTACAATTACAATTTTTTTTTAAATTTAATATTCGAACATTTAAAAAAACCACTTCGAAAAGAACTTGAAAAACTTACAAAAACACTTAAAGTTTTTGGTATGAAAATTTTAAAAATCTTGGTATCTAATTTCTGAAAAATATTAAAAAGAAATTGTATAACCAGTCTCGGGCCTGGCCCGTCAACGGTCTCGACATGAAAAATTAATATTGGTTTCCAATGTTGATTATCTGCACATTCAAAAAAGAGGGGCAATATTGGTAATTCTAACAACAATTATATCTGAAATGGATGATGAAGAAAAGTGGGCCTTCGTTCAACGTTTTAGACAATCTTGTTTTTCGGATTGTATTCAAAATATAAAATTATACGTAGCTATTTAAACTCAACAACTACTTATTTGAAACCTGAAACTCTGCAACATAATAGACATTCTACGTCACCTATTAAAATGCAATGTTCAAAAAAATATCGATAACGTTATATCAGCACTGATATCTCATATCTCAGATTTATTTGTTTTTTTCCCTATTAGTTCAATATACCATTAACGTTTCTACTCCAAATCCTCTGGTTTCATAGCACACAATATAAGGTGTTCATCGCTTCTTCCCAACCAGATTTGCCAAGCTGTAATCACTTCTATTAATTTATATGTATACTATATTATAAAGCATTTGACTAAAGCTCTTAGAAACCATTTTTTATGCATGAAATATTGTTTATTGATGTATATTACTTAAAATTCAAGATTACAAATAAATTGTATGTAAGTACAACTTATTAAAGCTTCATTTTGAATTCATGTAACTAACTGCAGTTAAACATAGTTAAATACAATATAAACATTTTATTTTAAATATAAAAAAATCTAAAATATAATTATGATAATCATTGAGTTCTAACAGAATACTTAATTATTACCCTTATAAAAAATTATATTATTAAATCAAAAATAAATTACTTCATTATTAAATCTAAATTAACTTATAATAAAAAATTGAATTAAAGAAATTACACAAAAAACAAGAACTTTTAAATAGTTAATTTGATACTAATATTAATATATTTATTTTCGAAATTTTATGATATCTTCAATTTTATATTTTTATTCAAAAATAAAAACATTATTCATTTCTCAAAACCACATAAAAACCATATTATAACATCTACAGAAAAGAAATAAAACGAAACATTAAAATCGAGATATATCTCGCTGCATTGCACGAGTACCCTTCTTGCACCATTAATATTTCTACTTATAATCATATGGGTTCAAAACACAATATAAGGTGTGCGTTGTTTCTTGCCGACCAGATTTGCCAAACCGCAATCATGTCTATTAATTCCTATACTGTTAACATTCATGATTCAACTAACATCAACTGGTTTAAAAAAACTATAAAAACCGTTCATCATTTCTTGCCTTCCACATTTGCCAAACTGCACACAAACGTTCATACGCCTTCAACATCTTGACATATGATCAACTAGTTTCAGGAAAACAGTATACAATTTACGCTGTATCGTCTTTTACAAACCATATTCGTCAATCTGCAAAAACCAACTGATATAGAAAAAAGGATAACACTGACAATTATTTCATATACAGTTGTTTTTTTATTAACCTGAATATCCAACTCGCTATACAATTGTTCATAATGTTAGGGGTTGTTTGTTTATTTCTAAATAGTTTCATTAAAAGACAACCTCTGAATCGTTAAGAGGTAAATCTTGCTTGACAAGAAAAAAGTCTGCCTCTTAATGGTTTCAAAACCCTCTGAATAATTTTATATCCTATATCTCATTAACCATTAAGAGCCCTAATTTCATTGTACATAATTACCAAACAATTATATTTCATTTTACATTATATCATGGGAGCCTCTTAATCTAACCACTTAAGCATTTTATACCAAATCATTCAGCAATTACCAAAAAGCCCCCGAATGATTTTGGTGTAAATCAAATTATTGGAGTCCGGATCCATTCTTCAAGAGATAAAACCTTCATCCGGGTTAAATCGCTGCTCCCCAAATTGAATTGGGGAAAGAAATCCTAAAACCCCCAATTCAAAACCCTACAAACATTCTTGATCGGAGCCCTAATTCTCTCAATTGCTCAACAAATTATGAATTTGCGGTCACGCAAAATTCAGAGCAGACGGGTGAAACGAGCTCCTTGCAGGTTTGTTGTAATCAAGGATGAAGGAGTAGACATCATTAGCAGATTACCTGATGCACTACTCACATATATCCTCTCTTTGCTTCCCGATGCCGATGCGAATCGAACTCGCGTATTGTCGAACAGGTGGAAGAATCTCTGGTTGTTTCTGCCAAATCTTCATTTCGTTATGCCGTTCTGTTGGTCAATTGGAGAAGTCAAGAAGTTTCACGATTCCGTTGATCAAGCACTTGCACTTCGAGGTGGTATGCCAATTGAGAAATTCTTTCTTTACTGTTCTAAGAACTGTGATTATGATCGTGTTTATGGATGGCTTTCTACCATTGTTAAGTGTAAGGTTCATGAGCTTGAACTTAGGTTTCCAGCTGATCGATTTAGGGCTAGGTTTTGTTGGGATTTATTCAAGACTTGCAATACGCTTGTTGCGTTAACTTTGAGAGGTGAATTCGTGTTAGATGTTCCTCAGGCTGAGTTGCTTTTTCCTTGTTTGAAGAAAATCAATCTGGTATCCATTCTTTATTCTGGCGATGAATCGATTGTGAATCTGATTTCTGGGTGTCCTGTTTTGGAAGAATTGTTTGTGGAGAGACAAGTAATCGGTCAATTCGATAACTTGCAGACATTTAAAGTCTCATCTCCATCTTTAAAGAGGTTAAGGATATCGTTTGCATTGTGTATTCTTGGGAATTATAGGGTTGTGATCGATGCTCCTAAACTGGAATATATATACATTTTGGATGTAATGTCGACTGACTACTCTTTGACAATGCCGATGTCTCTTGTTGAAGCCAACATCAAGGCTCGAACCGACAGCAATACTGAATCTATTGCTCAAATTGTTGCAATCCTCTCTCCAGTCAAAATCTTGACCTTGACTGATTCAACCTTAATGGTATGCTTACTTATCCATCTTCAAAGTTTAATCCATTTAAAGATATCTAGTAGATCATTCCAATTTTAAACTTGAAGTGCTAATTACATTGAATGTTTAGACATAATCGCCCGTTTCTAATAATGCTCGTCTTAGCTATATTCCAACGGTTATTGTCAATTTCCAAGAGGGGTCCTTTGGATCAATGACCTTAAAATAAGTTTTCAATCAAGAGCACGGGCTTCGAAATTTTGTATAGCTCAACGACCTTCATCTGATCGGTCACTGGTTAAAAAACAGTTTGCCCCCGGTTGTTTTCGATCTCATAAAAACATAGAAATACACTGGAGTATAATTTTGAGAAACCAACTTGTGGTGAAGGTCATTGAGCTAAATATACCTTCCAACGGAAATCAAGACGATCAAACTAGCTGAAAAAAGTTCAAATCTTATGTGTGTATTTGGCTTTGGAACGCTAATGTTTAGTGTTTGTTTTATGCAGGCTCTGAGTTATGTTCATAATTTAAACATACCCACATTCGCTAACTTGATCAAATTTGTGGTTGGCATCGACTGTCTTTGGGGCTGGAATTTGCTGCCAACTCTCCTACACAACATGCCTAATCTTGAGCATATTACCTTTTCGGATGTAAGTTCATACCTACAACTTTCTTTACCTCAGATGGGCACATATATTTGGTTTCTTTAAGGGAATGGTAATGGAAATGGGAATAAGATTGTTGGGAATGGAAATGGGAATGAGTTTTATTCCTCCCAATTTGTTGAGGAATGCTTCATTACCCGGTATTTGGTAATGCCCCTATTCCGTTGTATCAAACCAGACACCATTAATGATTTCCATTTCTATTCTCAACCCCTGAATTGGTCTCGAGGTCACATTTTGTGAATCTTGATATTTAATTTCGATTGGATTTTGTCACAAAATCAACTCCTTGACTCACACTATTCGAATATAAAGCTTAAATGTAGTTGTCAAAATTTTCTCAAAAAGCTGAACAATTTCCATCAATTTCAAAGTTGAAATTAATATGTTCGACCTGGAGTCAAAGTGTAGGGTCCGTGTCACTCTTCATAGCCTCGTAGCCTAATTATTTGCATTTGTTTGTTAATCTTTAGGGACTTGTACCTTTCCCGCGAATACAATATGCCTTCAACATGAATTGGGTCCCACCAGAGTATGTGCCCGGTTGTCTGCGCCATAAGATTACAGAAATCACAATCTGCAACCGGGAACCTGTAATTCAAGAAGAGTTCGGCTTAATCAGGTATCTGCTCCAACACTCGACTAATTTGAGGATTTTCAGAATAAATGGTCATAGAAATGACAGTAAGAGTCGTGAACGGTTATTAAGCTTACCTCGTGGCTCGAATCAGAGTCGGGTCGAATTCGTTTGAAGTGCCTCTCTAAGATCCTGATGATCTTTCACATAAAAACATCCAATATAACAGGTGAGATCATCCACAGATTGTTTTGATCTTTTCAAGTTGAACCTTCTTCTTTTTCAAACCTTTTTGTTGTGTCCTTTTCAGTTGTAGAATGTGCAAAGTTTAGCATAGTTGGGGGTTTTTGATAATCTATATATACCTGTAAAAGATCATAGATTGCAAGTAAAATAGGGTCATGGCAAAAGGGTTGCCTTGGGTTCTCAATTTTCATTGCCTTTGGGTCCATTATTTGCATCTTTTTTTAGCACAGATTGGGTTTTTTTTTACGGAAACAATCACTCTATTCTTTGGGATAAACGTTAGGTCTGCCTACATCCCACCCCTCTGGAGCTCACTTTCGGATGGGACATACTGTATTTGTTTGTTTTTTTTATTTGCATCCTTATTTATTCGCAATGTTCGAAATGGTCATTTTTGAGATAGAGGACAACATATCCCATACCGCACCTCTGGATGGGATACATTGGGTTTGTTGGGTTTGGTTGGTTTGGTTTTTCATTTTCTTCCTTATCTATTTGTAATGTTTTTAAATGGTTGTCTTTGAGATAAAGATCATATCTCTCTATATACCCATCTCTGGATGGGACATACAAGGCCAGGCTTGTTTTGTTTGGTTTTATAAATGTATCTTTATTTGTTTATTAAAAAAAAAAATTAAATGGTCCACTCGGGTTTGACTTGGGGGCTACTTGGTTACCTGGTAGTTATTGAATGGTTTGATACAGAATGATTAAGTGGTCAGAATGATATAGTACAAAATGAAATGTAATTATTTGGTAATTATTTACAACGTTGAATGGTTAAAGGAGACCCAAGGGAGACTCATGATACAAAAACCATTCAGAGCGTTTTAGAACCATTAAGAAACAGATTTTTTTTACCAAACAAGATTCACCTCTTAAGGATTCTGATGGTGCCTCTTAATGGAACGATTAGGAGGTAAACAAACAACTCCTTAATTCCTTATTTATTCTATGGATGACTTTTTTTCCTCAATTACTACAACGTTGTTGACTGGTAAAATTGGTACGAAACAAAAACTAGGAATTCAATGTTTGTTGCATCAATTAAAAATCTTGAGTTATTTATCTGTAACCTGTAACGTATGAGGGTCGCTAATGTGTCAAAGAACAACATTGTTTGGTTTGATTATGACCGTTATCCTTGGGATGAAAGTTTTGAGATGTTTTGAGGAAAAAACCAAACAATCCCAAGATATTTTGGTCCATTGATGTAGGCAGATATGTCATCTATCTCGAATGATAGCATAGGTGGTTTTTTTAATTATAAATTGATTAATTTACATGAAAAACAACGTACTTTAACTTGATTCTTATTTTGAATAACGTACTTTCAAAACTTTCATTTTGGTATCTAAGATGTAAATTTTAAACATTTAAGTACCCAAAGATAACTGGTTGAAAACTAATTTTAAATTAAAAAATTCATGTCACTAACCACGTTGGAAATAATATTGAGTTGGATAATACACCACTTGCCACATAAGCATGGTAACCGGTTAATGCTTCAACCGATTACTCGGGTACTTAAATGTTTAAAACTTTACATCTTAGGCACCAAATTGAAAGTTTTGAAAGTACGTTACCAAAACAATAATCAAGTTAAAGTATTTTGCTTTTTCATGCAATTTGGCCTTATAAATTATGTGTTTTAACTAGAGATACAGCACAACGTTCTTCAAAGGGGATGTCATAACAAAAAAAAATGGAACACGATTTGTCTATATATAACAAAGAAAAGTACCAAATTCTTGCTTAACAGGTCTGCCTGTACATGTAATTTGGTCATTTTTTGGGAGATGATAAATAATATAGTTTTTTCCGTTATCGTCACCATCGTAAAGGAAGTAGAATTACAACGGAACTCCTCGTAAATCTACCGCCTCAACCCCTCCACAATGTAATCTGCATACAGATCCCTTCATAGAACATAAAACCGAATACCACATTAGATACCGAGAGAATATGTGGACTCTATTAGAGATTACTGTCTAAAATAATCAATAACGTAAAAGACAAAGATTCCAACATATATAGAGGGAAAATCATCTAAGTCTAGCCAATGCAAGACTTCAACAAATACGGTCGTAACAGGCGTTTGGAAATCCACAAACCGTCGGCCAATTTTACTGGACTTGATAATGTTAGGTGTTTTATCAATTGAAATTCAATGGATTTTGGTGGATCTTATCCGATCATCCATTGATATTGGACATTGCCAACTGATCCAATCATTCCATCCGTCCATTATTTTTTTTATCTAAGTTTTCAACCAATTATATAATGTAGCGAGGGATTGTTTGAGAAGTGAGAAGCATAAGAAGAGATATGAACCCTTGGTCACTTTTAATCTCATGCCTACCCATGAATTTTGCTTTAGAAGGTAATTGATCTGGTGCACCTCATTAACGTTGACATTCAATTAAGATTGACCCAAGAGTGAAAATCTATTCTTACGCTTCTCACCATAACTTCTCTTCTCACGGAAACCCAACACTATATATATATTAAGGGTCAGGATCAAGGAAAAACCGCCAAAAAGTTGAAAAACTGAGAAACACCATGGTAACCATTCGTATATACATCATGGACATATGCATACAAGCAATTTGTCCGGTATACGTGAAAGTTTCAGGCAAAGGCAGAGGATCSGATCCTGTAGTCAACTACCTGGACTATTCAAACAAAATAGAATAGATTGGATTAGCAAGACAAGGAAGGCTACCCTGGGGTAAAAGCACTAATCCGTCTATCTACCGACTACCTAACTACCTAACTAAGTAATACGTGTATAGACACCAAGAAACATCTTCAATTACTAATATGCACATGTTCATACTGTACACATGAAAGACTACCACTACTCTACCAGGGTGTTGTTCTTTAGTTTTTCAATTTTTGGGTTTTTTCTCTTAATCTCACTCTATTTTCTAATTTACTAAAAAACACCACATAAATTTTGGTAAGATAACTGGATTTGATTGGTTCATTTTTATTGAATTTGGGAATGTCATCCATTACCAACCAGCCCAAATTGGATATTGAGATTTTGTATCTGATCCAATCCAATTACAAATTTCATCCCATCCCTAGTCTCTATCTTAGAGGTTGAGAAATTGTTCCTGTGAAGACCCCAACATGCAAAATAAAAGCAAAAACACGAGGGAAAACACGGAAACATGTGAGAGAAGTAGCATCGTAAATCCGTCGGCCATATTTAATACAATTCATGTGATGGGACCATTCTTCCTTTGATAAAAGTGGATATATAGGTATTCACATGTGAAACAAGGAGATGCTAATAATGTTGTGATCATATACGATACATATGTTCACGTGTTCTATAAGCATTTTAAGTTTTTACTTACATTGAATGCTTGACCGCCTCGATCGCCTTATCGGCCGGCAAGAAATCATCAACAGCGACCTCCTTATTCTCGTTCTTCTTGTCTAACTAGTTGTTAAGATAAACAAGAGTTGCATCTTCAACAATGTTCTTATGGGTGCACGTTTGATGCGTGGATGAGACTGGACAGGACAAGCGAAAGTATAAGAGGTTGTTTGGTTGGTTTTCCATTAAGTCCTGTATGGAAAAAGTAAAATTGTTCGTGTAGTTGTGAAGGTTTTTGTTTGGGAGGGTTTTTTCATATATGGAAGGAGCATGTTCTTTAATTGTGAGGGACAGGTTCACGAAAAACTTGGTTTTCTACATAAACATCCCCCCTTAAAGAATAATCCACTTTTTATATCATTAAGCCACTACCAAACAGTCATTATAGCTGACTGAATAAGCAACGAGTCTCGTTAAGATGCTAATAAACAGGCTAAGATAGGTTGACTGGGGATAAAAGAATTGTGGAAGGTTTCAATTTGATATAAGTAGTTTAGTAATTTACAAAGCTTGTCATTTTGTTCCACCTACTTCAGTGGGGTAGGAAAAATGCATTTTTGTCTCACTCAGTCATATCTGGTCTCGATATAACTGCCATGCCAAATGTGGGACGACAAGTTTTTGTCCTGTATACCAGACACATCCTATATAACATATGTGGTCCATAACACTAAGTATCATAATATAACTTAGTTCTGAAAGGATACAGTCTTCAAAGAAGCGACGGATCTCAGCCAACCGATGTGGTGGGAGCTCCTTGATATCGTTGTAGTGCCTATACTCGGGATCATCAGCACAAACTGCAATGATCTTATCATCTTTTTCTCCCTGGTGATGCCGATAAACATAAGTAAACTTGTTTCAATGGGAAAAAGAACGGACATGTAAATGTTGGTTAAGACCATATGAATACCTGATCAATCATGGGCATGACTCCTATTGCTTTGGCACGGAGAAAACAACCTGGCAAGATCGGTTCCTGTACATGTGTTCAAAACCTTGGTAACACGATCCCAGTAAGACTGGCTTCGGAAATGTTTGGTGACGGTTGTGTATTCGTGGGATGCAATAAAATTTTATTATAAATCGAGAAGGGAAAATTAATGCAATTGCTCATTGAAAAATAAAATCCAAAATGTATATTTTGAAAGTGGTAATTGAGCATCTCTTGCTAATTTGAAAATCCGATATAAAATACCCCGACAGAAATATACCATTGCTAGCGTCAAATTGAATACTAGTTTTTTTTTTTTTTGCTATAACTTGTTTAATTCAATTATTTTCCTCATAATTTAGATATTTTACATTTATAAATAAAGATGTAATTTATCTTAGTTTCAGTTACTTGTTCTTTATAATGATAGATTTTTCATTAGTTGAAAGTGTTTTTCAGTCGGTTATTAGTTAGTTATATGGAGTTCAAAGAGATTTAAGAAATTGTACATATAAACTTGAAATTTAAGGGATTATGTATGACTACATGATAGCTGGTGCTTAATAAGTTGTTTTTGAAAACATTACCTAAATGCTTTATAATATAGTATAGATATAGATACAAGAATTCATTAAGGTTTAGAACTTCCAGATGTTGCATACCTGCATGATGACCAAGACATCAATTGGGTCGTTGTCCTCACACAAAGTACGAGGGACGAAGCCATAATTGTGAGGGTACACGACTGATGAATATAGAACACGGTCAACCTGATAAAGCACAACCGAAACTTGTATAAAACATTATTTCTTCAATTCTTATGCTGGTCATCATCTTCCATTACCTTGATAAGTCCTGATCTTTTGTCAAGCTCATATTTCACCTTGCTCCCCTTGCTAATTTCGATCACCTAAAAGAATACAAGTTTCAAGCAACAGAGATATTTACCCATATAAAAGGCATATAAGCATAAATGAGATTTCAATTAATTCCATAACCTTATCATGAGTATGAAGCCATTCTTTCTTTAACCTTAAATGAGATTTTAATTAAATTCATCACCTCCTGGCACATCAAAGAAACAATGGCTTTATACTCATCAAAAGGTCATGGATTTAAAATCTCAATTAAGCTTATATACCAAAGTATACTATTTCTTAATACAAAGAAATCCTGATCCTGTAACAAGATTTTAATTAAATCCAAGACCTTCTGATGAGTATAAAACTATTTTTTCTTTAATAAGCTAGGAGTTCAATTAAAATCTCATTTAAGGTTATATTACCTAAATGACCCCTTGGGATAGTGATTTCAATTAATTAGACTTTAATCAGAATCGAGTCTAATTCTTACACAGTTGAATATTGTTGGCGCTCCAGGTCCTGCATTGGATTGTTAAGGAAGTCAGGTTTTTGAATTTTAATACATAATTACAGATGACAGGAACACGAACAATCGTTCTAAGAAATCAAGTAATCAGAATAAATAAAGTACCGATTTCAAGATCATGCCAAGGATGTGCGGCAACTGATCTTCTACTCATGGATGAAAGTATTCTTTCATTTAGAGGAGGATGGGAGGAATGATGAGAGTCAGCAGGTTTCTTTGAACTCTCGTTAGGTGGAGGCATGCTTGTAACCTGCAGGTGCTTGATGTATTCAGGAAAACCAACAATGAAATTACTGTGCAAATAACCGGGAAATCACAAAACAGAAGCTTGTCAAAACAGAACAGAAGGTCAACATTCAGGTCAACTCGAGCAAGTTTTTATGCCAGATTAGTTGGGACTGTGGACTTGCTGAAATTTGAAAAAGAAGGCTGCATATAGAGATTCTGTCAATACTCTCAGCAATTCCAAAACCAATTACTCTTGTCATTGTCCCTTATTAGGTTCAGATGAATGATTTAAGGACTTGGGCTTGGTGTCTGCGTGTTCATTGTGGGCTTCACACATTGATACATATATATATTACAGGTCAAAAGACGGGTCTTGGACCTGGAGTTTTATTCCATGGACAGAGAGTTACGCGGATATTCCCGCGACTAGAGGTCGCACAACTCCCTGGTTGGTCCTAGCAGTTAATTTCGGCTGAGAAGGCATACATATAAATATGTGTATCATTTCTGGGCAGAAGTATAAACAAATTTATCTGGTTTTCCATCATTTTTCACTCTGATTTCATCACCAAAACATCATTTGATTTGCTAGATTCAAGTATAACTTGAATTCGATTGTTGTATTATCCCCTAGGCAATAGCCAATAGTACCAGCGGATTTTTGTCTTAGAACACTACTACCTGCAGGCCTCAATTTAAATTTCGTTATACAAGAATCTGCAAATTCAAGTAAGATTTATAGATTTTTATCAATTGTTCTTGTTGTTTATGTGTCCATCTTTTACATTGTCAGTGAATTTGTCTACATAAATATATACATATTACTTATTCACGGTTGATTACTCCTAATACGATGTTTACATTTAGATCATCTTTTATGTACTTCAATTCATTGATTCTTCAAGTCATAAAATCCCCTTTTGGGGTTCAAACAGAAACGAGCAGATCTAAATGAAACGAACATGTTTCTTTATCGACTTTTGATGCGATATAGATCAATAGATGTAAGTTGTGCATAAAATTGTTCCAGAATCTAAAAGCAGAGATAAGATCCCCAAAACCAATACACATCAAAGCGACTTCAAGCAAATTAGTACCAAAAACAGAGCATCCACAACTGATTATAAAATACTTGATCAAAAAAGCATCAACGAAAATGAAATAGAAGAAACAAACAGTACTGAAAATAGGTCTTCAAGAACAATATTCCACCACTTTCATTTGTTTCATCCATTCTTTTCCATATATTTCACGGAAAACCAGCTCAAATCCCTACATCAATCCAGATCTTAATATACTAAAAAAAATCACCTTAATGTATAATCCTTTCCGCTGTAAATCTCACACAGACAACAATACTACAACATCACACCAAATCGAGAGAAAAAAAAACACATCTCGAACTCCATAAAACCAATCGAAAAGGCATACATTCAGATTTAGAACTAGCGGTTTGAAACTGGAACAACATATAATGAACTGCAATCGAACTTTAAACTATAACCTATGGAGTAAACTTAGGTCAAATAAAAAAATCAACAAACCTGAAACAATCTGTGGAGCAGCAAGCAAGCAAGCAGATCAGCAGCAGAGAAAATGAGCGCTTCAGATCTAGATATTTATCAAGAAATGAGTGTACGAACGAAGGCAAAAATATCGGGGTGTGTGAGCGTATATAGATACATATGTTTTGTATCTATATGTAGCATATCTCTCGTTACGGGTCCAGTTTCCCACCGATTTTGCAAGGAGAAAACTGTATAAATTTACCGTAACCACCCTAAACTATATATAAATTACAATTACATCCTCATACTTTTTGGTATATGAATACGAGACCCGTAAAAACATATTCGAAATAATCTAGTAATTAGAAAGCCAATGAAATGGTTACCGATGTTTCTTAGTTTTTCACTTTTTAGATGGTTTTTTCTTGAGAGCATTTCTAACAGCTACGTCATAATTTTTTTAAATAAAGTATTGAAAATAAAAATTTTAAAAACAATTATATTCAACTCCAACAGCTACTTTATTTTAACAATTCTAACATTAATTGTATTATTAAAATATTCATTACATTTAATAAAATATATTTTTTTCTACTAAACATTTATTTTCAATCCCTTTTATTAATAAAGAGTATTAAAATAATATTTTTTCTCTTTGTACAATATATCATAACTGTTGGGGCAAAAAGTTACTGAAATCCTTTTTTCCTCCATTTTAATTGTTGAAGACGCTTTGAATATATATATATATATATATATATATATATATATAAACGAGAACACCTCAATTTTATGAAATGTAAGAACACTTATGGACTTTCAAGTAACTAACACATAATAAAAGTTAGAATAAATGAAAATAAAATAAATATTTATCCACAATTTTCTGTTATCATAAATTTATTTTTATCCTTTAAATTTTGTTATTATCATCGGAGATTTTTTATGTCATGTGTCTATTGTCGATAATGATGTGATAATAATTTGATTTTGTCGTAATAATATGTGATAATGGTTTGATAAATTGAAGATTTTTTATGATGTGATTAATGTGATGGTCATCTAATAATTATGTGATTTTTATTGTGATAGTGATGCTAAGAGCATTATGTTCTTATATATGCATACATATTTATTGTAAACCTATTTTTTTAACCATTTTACAACTGTTGTCTTGTTATTATTTTATTCTAATAGATCTATTTAATTTGATTCCCTTTTTATTAAAAAAAAAAGTATTAGCATGTTTAAAATCAAAAACATGCAGTTAAATATTTACTGTAAATATCATTATGCTTTACTGAGGAACATTTTTTTAACATATTCTCATCTTTTGATGCAATGCTAGCATCTGAGAAAACCATTGAAAATGATCCCCTCTACTAATGGACCACAAACTTCAACTTCAAAATCGCAGAAGCAACCAAGAATAAAATTCTCAACTTGTATACATTCGCCAATTAAAAAACTTTAAAATTAGTTACAGTCATTTTAACAATGGTGTCCAAGCCAACTTGCTTGCATCTCAATTAGGTGGCGTTTGTTTTTTAAGAGTTGCTGAAATCTGAAGTCTGATTTCACTTCTGATTTATAAGAGGTGGTTCTAAAGTCTGAAATCTGGATCAGTAAAATTGTTTGTTTTTACATCTGAAGTCTGAAATATGAATCTGTCAAACTAATGCAAAAATATAAAAGATAAATAGTTTTTTTTACAAAGGTATAAGAGATAAATAGTTTTTGCTAACAAATCTCTTTCAACCCCCAAAATAAGAACCATTTGATAGAGGGCGTTTATTATTAAGAAATATTAAGTGATATGTTTACCACTTAAATTTCAGAGGACAATTAGAGCTTTTAAGCTCTTATTTTATAAATAAAACAAACGCTCTTAACATCCAAACGTCTGAACGAATCAGACTTAAGAGGTATTAAGAGGTAATTTTGAAAAAACAAACAGACCCTTAGTCTTAAGCGTCTTGGAAAAAATAGAACCGATGACTATGAGGAAGATTCCCGCATATCATTTTAACACAGGTAAACATGTTTTTTTACTGCCTTAACATTAATTTATTTTTATTTTACCTCACATTTAACATAAAAAATATATAAAATGGATCAACATATATAAACTTTATTTGGTAAAAACCTATTTGTACAAGGTATCTATTCAAAATTTAGACTCAGCTACATTGTATGGGTATACAACTAGTGTCGGAATGGACAAAAAAGAGAAAAAAATGAAACATGATTGACATTTTATGTTCTCAACTTTAGATCGAGATGTGCACCGCAGCATCACACTGGGTTTCTTACTAGTTACAGTATTAAAGATGGTTTTTAGTACGTGCTTGTAGTTTATTTTATTTAGTGTTCAATGAACCCACAATTTTTAGTATTTTTAGTTGTTGGGTTGGAGATGCCCTAAGAACTACCATTATGGACTTTTATGTGAGTTTTAATTTGATCAGTTGGAAGTGGGGTGACAACAAAAAGTACAAAAAAAAAGGTTCTTTTAAAAACCTCTTATGGAGATGCTTAATTTCCATATATACATCGACAACAATAATTATTCTTTTTACAGTTTCAATGTTTGATTTTATCCGATTTTGACATAAAAGATGTGCATATAACGTTCTCCATAAAATAAAAAATAAAAAATAAAAAATAAAAACATGTATGCCATCTCATTTGTTTCCAAAATAAGGGTCTGTTTGTTTACATTTTAATAGTTTCATTAAGAGACAACATTTGAATATTGTTGGGCAACAAAAATATATCTCTTAATGATTCTAAAACCCTCCAAATGGTTTTGTATCTTGGGTCTCCCTTAACCATTCAACGCTCTAATTTCATTCTGAACAATTATCAAACAATTATATTTCATTTTTACACTACATCATAAGAGTCTATTAATTATTCTAACCACTCAACTATTTTGCACTAAACCATTCAACAACTGCCAAAACAATCCATAAGTTTTCATATTTTTCCTTTTAATTTGCTCCAAAATTAGTGTTTATTTTTTCTACTCACTTGGTTTTTAATTGGATCACTAAATTTTAAAAATCATTCTTAAAATTACTAAACATTTAAAAATTTATATTTTGAATAATTTTGACAAAAAAAAAAAAAGACAACATAATGTTTTTTAAAAATTCAAATACAGATTTAAACTAGAGATCCAAAAATAATTACATATCAGTTTATTCTGTAGGGACCGGTACCTACTATACTGTATCTACGCCAAGTTGAACAAGAATGTGTCCAAAAAGTTCTGCCTGTATTTTTTTGAGTTAATTTCGTCCACATAATTCATAACGAAAAAGGGTATCATATCGATTTATGGAACTCAATCGTTATGGTTTCCCTTTCTACATCAATATGCATACGTCATACCAAATGACATTTAGCCTAACAGTATCGTAGTCTTTGACATTTTATAAGGTCAAAGGTTCAAACCTCACTAAAGGTGAGAAGGGTGTGTGAGTTTTTTTTTGTTACATTCACTGTATATAAATATTATACACTTAAAAAAATACACTCATACGTCATTCCCCCTCCTTAAAAGGATTCTGAAACTTTTCACATATAAAACTCATGATGACACATATCATATCCGATAATAAACACATAATGTTATTTTTGTGTTTATCGAACGTCAAATTCATTTTTTAGTCATTTTTTCAATTAAATTCTCATTTTAGCCAGAGTTTATGCAAATACCTTACGCATTTGCCTAAATTCGACTTTCAGATTAGAAACAGTAAATTTTTTAACGTAAATTTGCATAAGAATCCCCATTTACGTAAAAAAAAAATTATATTTTTTCTTTTTAAATCTACAAATAAGCTTTCCATAAATGAGTAAGACATTTACATAAATTCAGGTGAAAATAAGAATTTGAGTCCAAAAGTGACTTAGGGACTGTTTGACAATTGCTGAATGGTTTGGTACAGAATGATTAAGTGGTCAAAATGATGAAGAGACTCTTATGATATAGAGCAAAATGAAATATAATTGTTTGATAATTGTTGTTTACAATGAAATTAAGACACTGAATGGTTAAAGTAGACCTATGATATAAAATCATTTAAAGAGTTTTAAAACCATTAAAAGACAAACTTATTTTTTTACCAAACAAGATTCATTTGTTAATAAAACTATTAAAAGATAAACAAATAACTTCTAAAAAATTAAATTTGATCGGTGAATTTCTTATTTGGCAATGCTAATTTCTAAGTAGTAAATATTTACAATTTGACCCCTCAACTTTCATTTATTTACCAAAGCCATAGAAATAGAAATAAAAATCATATTCAACGGCCGACCAGTGCTGACGTCTACAGACGTTTCCCATCTTTCTCCTCGTTTTCTCTCTATCTCACATGTGTAAACATCTCTTTCTCTTTTTCTCTGTCATCTGGGAAATCTATACATACAAATTTCTGTATCTATATACCGCTATACGCATACATATTTGTTGTTGTGATTCAGGATTCAATTGATTCTCTGTTTTGCATTTCCCCAATGTGTTATTAGAGGAAGAAGATCGGAAGAAATCGTCAGTTATCTAGGGTTTTTGGTCAATCTGATTACTTCTGAATCGATCAAATGGCTGCTCCACCAGCTAGAGCTCGAGCGGATTATGATTTCCTCATTAAGCTTCTGTTAATCGGCGACAGCGGTACTTACCTTTGCATTTTTCTCCATTTCTTTGTATGAATATCGTTTTACGTGCGTTTTTGTTTGATTATATGTTTCGTCATCTGGAAATGTCGGAGAGATTTGTGTAGCTTTTTGTTGGATCTCTTGGTTTTCCCTTTGTTTCCGTTGGCGATGACATGGGGAAGGAGGGGTAATGGTGATGCTCCATTTGGTGATTCGGATGAGATTGCAGATAACTGTTTGGAATACGCATGCATGAGGGCCATTTTCTTCCCTATGGTTGAAATGCAATGATTTTCTCATTCTTTTCATTAATATGGCAAACATAGATGGGCAAATAGGATTCGAATCATTTTACACTTGCTAACATTCCCGAAGAAAAACAAGTAGGATGTTCATGTACCTGTAGGTACTAATTTGAACTTAGATTTATCGAGACATTAGAGCAGCTTAATCAATCAGTTTACTATAACCTGAAGCATTCAAATTTCACTGACCCAGTGGTTTAGCTTGTATTGCCGCAGAACATTTGAGATTTTTGAAATTTGTAGGTGTAGCAAAGAGGAGAAGAAACCTTCATTTTCGCTGCCATATCCCATGGGAATATATTATTTAAAAAATTGTTTCACTTGGTAATTTATTGTAAAATCATTTCTTCATCAATGTATGATTGTGCAAAGAGTGGAAAAGTCTATTGTCGCAGTGTAAGATCAACTCCCTTTTCTCGTTTTGTCCTTGGTGTTTGCTTCTTTTGTCGAGATCACATGCTATTTTGAAGCAATTTATGGATTATGTTATATTGGTGGTTCCTGAGGACATTGACATTCTTTCATCAAGATATGAGCTGTTTCAAGTAACAATAGTTGGAGCTGAATCCATGGAACCTCAGTGTTATGCCTCATTATCAATTTTCTGGAAATTGTAACACTCTGTATCTGTAGAAAGCACAACCTCTGCGGCCCAGGTGGTGCCTATTTCTGTGAAGTTGCTACCTTTTGGGTGCAGGAACCCCATGTCACCACCACTGGCGCATCCCAGGTTTGGTCAATATTGTCCCTTCCACTGTGGACCTTTCATTCATGCATTTGAGTGCAGCAATGGCAGCCGCCTAAAATGGTAAAACCAACATTTGCATCCATAATTGTTTGAGAGAGATATGTGAAGATTGGTACCAGTCAAAATTACAGTTCTCAGCATCATCTCTTTGTTGTTGTCTTCTACTTGTTCATTACTTTGACATTTATTCTTCTTCTGTGTCATGTCTAAGTAAGTCAACTCTAGTTTTATGATTCTCTGCTTTTGTTCAGGGTTAGCAAGTAGAAGTTTTCCTGAAACTTTGAGGGATTCTACTGACAACTTTATAAAGTACTAAGCACACCCTTTGGCTTATAAAAGTTTCAACCATCCCCAATATGATACTATTTATAACTAAGAACACTCTTATGAAAAATTCTAATGCAAAAGCAATCACATAGTTATTTAATATTTTTCAACTACCATTATATATATATATGTATGTATGCATGTATGTATGTATTTTTAATCATGAAATGTTCCTTGCACCTCACCACTATAGCATGCCTATCCTTTAGGCTTTAATGGATCTCCTACCTCCAAGCAATGGACCTGCACTACTGCCCCCACACCTATGCGACACAGGATGCAACTCATCTGTTAGGAGATTCTTTCCTAGTGAAGAATTGCAATGGGGCTTAGTAATCAAGTACCTGAACTCTTGAGTTTATTTCATGGAATCCACCCATTCAATCTTGAATTTATTCATTTTTCATAATTGAGCTACACAAAGAACTTTTTGAGAATGATGTAGACGCATTATGAACATCCAACACTTGGACTAATCTATTGGGTATGTGTTGAATAAGATGCTACTTGTAAGCTCATCTAATTGCTAAAATCTCCCTAGAAATTGATATAGAGCAACTTTTTTGGAACATCTTAAAACTTTCTGCTTGAATACAATATACAACCAAAAGTTTCTATGTTCATTTGTTTTGAAATTGAAACTACTTATGCATAGCAAATTAGACATGCACCCGCAACTGACCTCATGTTAGAGTGCCTTACCATAGGCGTTAAAACCATATTGCGCGTCGCTTTTTTATTACATAGGATCTAATTTTCTCCAATCTTTTGCAGCTGATGTGTATACATGGGCAATGTAGATAATAACTTTTGTTAGACACTTATTTTTCTGTGTTTAATCATTGTTGCAGGTGTTGGTAAGAGTTGTCTCCTTTTACGGTTCTCAGACGGTTCCTTCACCACTAGTTTCATTACAACTATTGGGTTCGTATTCGAATCCATGGTTGCCTTTTTTTTAATAAAGGCTTAATTGCCTGTTAGTTATAACAAATAGACTTCGAGTTGCATCTGAGCATAATGATCACATACAATGTTATCTTTTTCTTGTATAGTATTGATTTTAAGATAAGGACTGTTGAGATTGATGGAAAAAGAATCAAACTGCAAATCTGGGACACTGCTGGTCAGGAGCGATTCAGGACAATCACAACTGGTAAGTCTGTTGAAGAAGAATCTTTCTGCTTTTCAGGATTGAGGTATGCCAAATGTTGTAATGTAATGAAAAGATGCTTGCAGCATGTAACTAGTAAATCTAAGGGACAAGTATTTTGGTAGTTAATCTGTGTATTACAATCACAGATCTGAACATCATAGAACATGTGGTGTTTTAAATTTGTCGAGTACTATATAAGAAAAACTATGCAAAATACCATATTACCACGTGTTTTATATGAAATCCAATGTAATTGTAAGAATTTGGATGTACCCTTGTAAAGAGTAGTAAGCTGCAGAGTTTATTCATCTGTGTTAGTCGAAACTAAAATCTATATCCTTGAGTAGTTTAAAAGATCTTGTGGCTCGGTTTATATTTATTTTATATTTGTGATGCTAGGTCAAGAATCTGTCAACATTGGAAAGCAAGGGAGGGAACATGTCCAATAACCTATATCAAATTAAATAGATGTATCGATAGTATGTATGTGAAAAGAGGATTCATACCTCATTGAAACCAGGTGAGTGGAAGTTGAAGGCAACCATTTCTTGGACCTTTACTAAGCTTTTGTCCATACCATGTTGAAGAATCCAAATCTTCACCAAGTGCAGATTGGTTTCGAACTTTCTTGAAGCATCAAGCCTGGATCCCAAAGCCAGTGTAGTCCACGATAATTCAGTCGTTGGATTTTCAAAACTGTGCACAGCCAGCTTATTCCAGATCAGTCAATTATGACCGCTAAACGTAACATGTATCAAAAGGCAAGGAAGGATATGAAATCCTTGGGTTTAAATAATATCAATTTGTGGACCTTGGGGAAAATATTTCAATACCACTAATTTACTAATTCTAAAAATATCTATATGTTTTCTTGATTAAGGGGCCATTCACTTCTAAATTGTATAAAAAATTTAAAAGCCTCCTAATTGCAGTGCACCATTGACCTGTATTCTTTTATTTTCCAACATGTTCTATGTCAGTTTAAAGGGTGATTTCTTAGGTGATAAATCTACTCGCATATTTATGTTATATTCACTTTCCGATAGGTAAATAGCAGAAAGCTTCCTGTGCCACCTTCACAAATGCTTTATTTTACACTGAACAAGTACACAAAATTCAGTTTCCCCACAATGATTCTATAGTTGAGGATTCAGGAGCTGATTGGCAAAAGAATTATTGTTTACAGCAAATGAAGCAATGATTATGGTGACAATAACAGAATAATAGATAAATGTGTACTTCTCATTTGCCTACTTCTTAGAAAGCCTTCATTCCACGAATATGTATATGCTTGCAATTGTACCATCATACTTTTGTATACAATTATCATGGATTAATAGAATGTAGTTTTTTATCTCAATGTGGTGCATGTCTTGACTAATCTTGCATGTCTTGACTAATCTTGGTTTTCTGCAGCTTATTACCGTGGAGCCATGGGTATTCTGCTGGTATATGATGTAACTGATGAGGCATCTTTTAACAGTAATTGCTTACATCTCTGTTCTCATTAGTAGCATTGGCAACCATGCTTCAATTATTTTCTTTAAATATATATATTTTCCCTGTTATTATGCAGAAGGAAAGATTACATCTTTGTTTCCTTTCGGCTAATTTTATCCTCCCCACTTCTGGATTTTTGCAGTGCCATACATCTTTCTGGTTGTTGGGCATTCTTTCATCATCTTTGCTTTGTTTTCTTGATTAATTTTTATTTTTATTATGTCTAGACATCAGGAATTGGATCCGGAACATAGAACAACACGCATCTGATAACGTAAACAAGATACTGGTTGCAAACAAGGCTGACATGGATGAAAGTCAGAGGGTCTGCTCTCTATCTCTCTCTATGCATGTATATGATTAAGTTATATGCGTGTGTGTGTGTGTGTATAGGGACAGGTCCAAGTGAGATTCGTAAATGTTTTAAGAACCAGGGAACCAACTATTCATGCTCTATTTCATGATAGTGTTGTGACAGATATTCATGATGAATAATATTCAGGGTTATTGATCATGAATAATGCATCAATAGTTGGTTCCCAAGACCTCAAAATATACATGGTTCTCATTTGAAATTTCCCCCATATATCTACATACATTTGAAATTTTCCCCTATATATACATGCACATATACGCTTATACACCCACATCCACACCCACCCACCCACTCACCCACCCACCCACCATATTTGTGTGATGTACTTATTTGCATCCTCATCTTCCACTTTATTGTCCAGGCTGTTCCTACCTCAAAAGGTCAGGCACTTGCTGATGAATATGGAATGAAATTTCTGGAGACTGTAAGTACATGTTGTACCATTGTTGGATCCATTTGGATACATACTGAAATTGCTTTTCAACATAAAACAGAGTGCAAAAACAAATATGAATGTGGAGGAGGTCTTCTTCACTATAGCTAGGGACATAAAACAAAGACTCTCCGAAACCGACTCAAAGGCTGAGGTACATTGACATGTGGTTTTATCTTCAAAATTGCCTTTGGTTTTTACATAGGTGGCTGAATTCATTGGTGGGGTTGTTTCAATCGTAGTGCAAATTGTATGAAAATGCAACGTGCTTCAGTCTGATTCCTATTTTGTGCATCATACTTTCAAAACCTTCATTTTAGTACCTTAGATGAGACATCTCAAACAATTAGGTACCTAGTTCTCATTTGAGAATGCATTGATAATATAATGTACTTTGGTCAATTCCTATTTTGTGTAACGTACTTTGGTCAATTCCTATTTTGTGTAACGTACTTTGGTCTAAATTTTGGGATATCACATCTAAGGTACAAAAATGAAGGCTTTGAAAGTACATTACACAAAACAACAATCAGAACAAAGTACGTTACAACCAATTCGGTGGGCTTGTGGCACACTGGTTAAGGCTCAGGGGATGTAATGGAAATATCATCTTCCCCGGGTTCAAATCCAGACGCTGTCAAAGCCCTTGTGGCCATGGAGGTTCACTTGCAATGACTCTAGGCAATTCGTGGTTGCCTGGGGGATTAGTCCCTGCTTGGAAACCCTCGGGTTACCCAAAAAGCAGAGTATGTTACATTTTCATGCAATTTGCCTTCAATAATAAGGACCAATAACACCTGTAGCTTGCTCTCTTCTTTCTTTTTTCTTTTGCAAGCTGAGGGTCTTTACATAAACAATTTTTCTATCCTTCAGGGTGGAGGAAAGGTCTGTGTACATCCTACCTTCCTCAGACCTATCATCTAGAGGCGGACCCAATTTTTTTTCAAGTGGTGGCACAATTTGACTTTAAAAAAAATATCTATTTTGTTCACAATATTAGTATAGATCTGTTGATTGATTCATTGTCTTTACATAGAAGAGATCAAGAGACCCATGTTCAAGTCCTGTCTAAGTATAGTTTTAAAAACACAAGAGATAAAAAGACACCAAAATTTAAGCTAAAAACCAACAAAGTTGACAACAGTGGGACTCGAACCCGGGCCTTTTATACAAAGGCAGGAGTGTCTACCATCTCAGCCATAAAATTTTGTGTTAACATTTCAGTTTCAAAAACAATACGGTGACACCTAACAAAAACAATACGGTGGCACCCTTCAGAAGCGTAGTTTTTTCCCCTTATGAGGGAACCATGAAGCAGTGGGCCGTGCCACCATATCATTTCATGTGTGCCTCCCCTCTTTACTTTGTATGAGATTTACTGGGTTTGTTTGATCGGGTTGCAACCCAAGGTGTTTTTGGTAAATCACAACCTATTCTCTAATTTTCTTTTGTTGCAGCCTCAGACTATTAAGATTAACAAACAGGAGCAGGCAGCCGGGACTTCTGAAGCTGCCCAAAAATCAACATGTTGTGGCTAGTAATTACAAAACCCGTTACTGCCGATTGCATCAGCATCCACATTTTTTCCGATTGCTCAGAAATCAGCATGTTGTGGCTCTCAATCAAAGGTTCCATTGTACTTCCTTTCTTTCTCTCTCAGTAGTTTTCACGTTTTGATTTTGAAAAGTTGTTAGCATGATCAGAAATGAATTCATGCTATCGTTCTTTGTCGTTTTCAGTTGTCGATCATCGTCTAAATATCACATCTGTTTTTTTTTCCATGTATCACTGTCATACAAAACCTTGGCTGGTTTATTTAATCTTTAGAAAAAGCAAGAAAAGGGAACAATAAAAGGATGATGGTCAATGACTAGTTGCAACTATTATGAAGATATAAAGTCTATCAATAATGTTGGTTTTTGCTGCTTAATAATTCAAAGTTATAAAGTTGTGACCTTTTTGGTTGATGGGTTTTGTTTGTTTATTGCATTGTGACTCTCTAATTGGACATCAACCTCACAAGTGGACAAATTTACCATCCATCTCAACTCAAGCATCTTGTTTAGAGCCCTAGGAGGTTATTATCTCCTTTTCTAGGGTTTGTTTGGTATATGTTGTCACAAATTCACATGTCTCATCCTTATCCAACCAATCAGACATGATGTGTGTTCATGTGATTGGTGGACATGAATGGGACGTTGGAATTTGAGATAGGTGATTTTTGTCCGTTTGGCATGTGGGCGAGAGAGGACTGGACTTGATAGGATGATTGTATTTTGAGAGTCAGATAGGTGTGAAAGAACTGAACCATACTGTGGTGCCTGATTGGTTTGAGCTTGGCTCCAAAGGTCAAAAGTATCAGGAGGTCCTAGGTTCAAATCCAAGGAGGAATAAAAATCCCCTTGTGGCCACGAAGGTTCAAATGCGGTGACTCCGGGCTATCTGCAAAGCAGGTGGTCGTCCTGGGATTAGCCGGCTCGCATAGCAGGTTGGATATCCAGGTTAATAAAAAAAAAAGAAAAACCTGTGAAAGGTTTTAGGATTAATTTATCAATCTTGTCATGTCTCTTTTATTTTTGGCCCATCTAATCTGATGGGCAAAAGATGGATTTGTCCCACTCGTCCTGTTTTGTTCCGGTCTAATGTTGTGTCAGATGTGACAGCTTTTTGTATTATCTTGTGTCATCTTGTCTCACGTATTCACCGGCAAAATGAGCCATGCGTAAGATTTCATGCCTCACTAGGCATCTTGGGATGTCTACTAATTTACTTCTTCCATGATGACTGTGGGACTGTTGCGGGTGGGAGCGTAGAACTATCGTAAGTTTAAGTTGCAGGGGGGGGGGGTGTGTAGTGGGAATCTCATCTTTTCCGGGTTCAAATTCAGGTGCTGCTAAACTCATTCTAATCATGGATATTCACTTACAATGACTCCAGACTATTCGTCGTTGTTCAAGAGGTTAGACGATGAGTGTTAGTTGACCCGAAAATCCTCGGTTACCGAATTACCCCTTAAAAAGGAATTTGAAACCACTTTCAAATTTAGCAATTCCATTTCAAATGCCACGTGGACAACACAATAATCAATAAAATAAGTTTTAATGTGACGCTACATACATATATAATATTTTATTGATATAAATAATTATTATAAAACTTGACACGAATATTCTTAAAATACATTGTTGTGGATAACTACAAACAAATAAATTGTTATATATGATATCGTTTTGGTAGACAAAATTTTACCCGATAAGTAAGTGATAGAGTTGAATTTTACCTGAACGCTTTCCTGGTAAGCGTTTAATGGTAAAATTCAACTCTATTGCTTATTTATTGGGTAAGATTTTAGTTTACCAAAATGACATTGTATGTAAGAATTTACCTGGTAAGCGTTAACCATGGTAGGAGTCGTGATCGTCACTTACCGAGTAAGACTCTCGGTCCGTACTTTCGCTCTTACTAGGTAAGATTCTTGATACTTACCATATTCATCCGACAAGAAAATGTAATTTGATAAGCACTTATCCGAGTAAGCATTTGGTAGATGACTTCTAATAATTTGATCAAAATAATGATTTTTTTAAATAAAACGATTTAGGAAATTATAAAAATTTGTGTATACATTTCTTGATTTTTAAACTAGTTTTTCTATAAATCTCGTGTGATTTGTAGAAATAGGGGCCGTTTACCAAATGCTTACGCGGGTAAGCGCTTGCCAAGTACATTACCTCACCGAATGAATATGGTAAGAACCAAGAATCTTACATGGTAAGAGTGAGACAAGGACCAAAAGTCTTATCCGGTGAATGAGAACGATGACTCTTACCACGGTAAGCGATTACCGGGTAAATTGTTGCATACAATGTTGTTTTGGTGGACTAAAATCTTACCTGGTAATAAATAATAGTATTAAAATTTACCGATAAACACTTACCGGATAAATGTTTGGTAAATAACCCCTTAGATTGGATTTGGGATTAAATTTTACTTCAGTCCCATGTTTGGTTTGAAGGACTTTTTGTATTTGAAATCTCATAATTTCATTCAAATCTCACAAACGTAGGATTTCGAAACCCCATGGATGTGATTGGTATTTCACATAATTTCATAGAATTTGTATGAGATAACGTTTTAAAATATGTTACAAACATTTGTTTTGTAATAATTAATTAATTAATAAAAAGGCTAACTAATTATTAGTAATTTTTTATAAATTATTTATAAAAAATGGAATTAAATTCCATTGCAGATCCTATAAACCAAACTCACAAAGTATTCCAAACCTTTCCACAAAATCTAAATTCTCAAAACCATTCCTGTGGGTCGTTTGGTTTGACGGAATCATTATTGAAAAAATTGGAATATTTGATTTTTACAATTTAGAATAGAATCAAATTCATTTCTTTATAAAAATAACTGATCTATTAATTGATTATTACAAAATAAATGTTTAATTCATATAATAAATTAATTTCTATTTAATTTAATTATCTTGTTTAATTCATTATGAATATAATAAATTAATTTTTATTTTGTTTAATTCATTATGAATATAATAAATTAAGTTTTATTTAATAGATAAACTCCATTTTTAAAAGGGGAAAAGAGGAGATTGAGTTTGATGTGATTGGGAGATGCGGATTCTCGTAGCCCCGTTTTTATTGCGGATTCTCTCGCACAACACCAAAACTACGTCGTTTAGTCAAACTAACCCCCCGAATCCGAATACACCAATCGATAAACAAGAGGCCTCGAACTTGAATTATATTGATAATGACATCGTATTCTGTCATGTTATATTTTAAAGAAAAGAATATTATCGTTGTTAAGATATGTTTGAAGACGGAAAATGAATCTGGATCTCGTAATTAACTACTGAAATTGAAGACGTTAAATATCACAAAGAAAAGGGAAATGAAAACAATTAAACATGAAGTAACTATTTGGGTTGTGGTGTACTGGTTAAGTCTCCAGACGATGTAGTGGAAAATCTCATATACTCTGGGTTATAATCCAGGTGTTGTCAAAGTCCTTGTGGCCATGAAGGTTCACCTGCGATGACTCCAGGTCATTTGTGGGTGCCCATGGAATAGTCGGTGACGTAAGCAGACATGAAAACCGACGGTTTCCAGAAAAAGACACGAGGTTTCAAATTCGAGTTTTGTTGGTAATATCGTATCTTATATGAGGCTATTTTTGTAAGAGAAGGTGAATCTGGACCATGCGATGAACCACTGAAATTGAAGACGTCAGATACAAAAACGAGAAGAGAAACGAAAAGAATTATATGTATTTGATCCGAATGCTAGTAACACGTCAATAAACACAAGGTTTCGAATTTTGAAATTTGATGGTAATATCATGTCTTACATTCGGGTCATTTTTATAAGAAAAAAACGTACTGATTTATGTATGAAAAACAGAAAATAATACGGAACTTGTGATGAACTACTAAAATTAAAGACATCAGATACCACAAAGAAAAAATAATTATACTGATAATATCATTTTACAGGTATTTCTTAAAGAAAATAATATTATCATTTGTTCAGATCAGACTGTATGAAGACAGAAAATGAATCTAGACCTTGTGATTAATTATTGAAATTAAAGACATCAGGCACCACAAAGAACAGAGAAACAAACAAGAATTATGCGTATTTCATCCATCACCACCCAAAACGATCCCAAATTTTTGTCGACTCATTTTAAAAGATTTGGAATCTTAACTGCAGTAAATATACTGATTCTAATTATTGACGTGTATTTAATAACTGATAAAATACTACGTTATTATGATATTTAATCCTAGACTCATAGGCTTTATCCATACAGAGTGAGTCATAAGACTTGTTTCTTCTGTATGCAAAAGCTTTGACTACTTCGTTCAATTATTAAGCAATGTTTGTTTTTTCTCGGTGATAAAAAAATGTTGAAAATCACCGAGTTAAAAAAGTGATCGTGTATTCGATGTTCACATTACGCATATTTCAAAACAGGTATTAATGGAAAAAGACGACCCTAAGAATAGATGCATATTTGTTTTTAGGGGCAGCTTATCAAAGGCTTATGGATCAAGCATTTACTGGTTGTTACTTACTTTATCGGGTGAACATGACAAGACCCGAGAATTTTACCCGATAAGAGCTTAATAATGAGAATCTTACCTGGTAAGTAAGGGAAAAGACTCTTACTTACCGAGTAAAAGACGCTTACAAAAATCTATTTTAATGACCGAGAATGTTATCCAATAAAATACATAAGAGTGATAATTCTTGCCGGTAAATACTTAGAGGGGTTTTTGGTTGATTTTCCATTAAGTTCTAAAAAATAAAATAAGATGTGTGGATTAGTCTGTCTGTATAGATGAAATTCACATATTTTTTAATTCGGAGGGATAGGTTTGGAGAAAAAAAAACTTGACTTTCTGTATAAAACTTCCTCTAGAAGCCTACTAAACAAAACACTTTTTATATCATTAAGCCACTAACACACAACTATATATAACCAACCAAATAAGCTGTGAGTCTCATCAAGCTCATGAAACCACTAACAAACATGTCTTTACACATTAAGCCGTTTATAAACACTATCCCTTTACAAAACAAACGAATGATCGTATGAGAATATGAGTTAAGATGAGAAGTACAAGAAAAGATTTAAGGACCCTTGATCACGTATAATCTTATTCCCACCCCATGAATTGCACTTGATACGAGGTGCATCTCAATACATCTTATTAATATTGATCTTCAATTAAAATTAATTCAAGAATGAAGATCCCTTCTTATTGTAACTTATCGAAAATACAAAACAATACCACACGTTTAAACTTACATTTTTTAAAGTTATAATAATAAATACTTTTTTGATTTAAATATCTTTGACAATGACCTTCTTTTGGTGGAATTCATGATTATTCTCACTCATCCCAATTTTTAAACTATAAAATAAAAATAAAAATAAAAACCAATAGAAATGATTGAAAAGCGAATGTCACAAAAGTAACAATTAATGGATGGATAATAAATTAATTAAATAATTAAAAAATGGAAATAAAAAGGTATTTTTTTTAATTATTTAAAAAACAACTTTTGTTTGGTATTCAAAACTTATTTGTTATTGGAGGAAACAGGAATCATCTCAACTTTTTCAAAATCATTGTGTTTTAGATATGTTTCCCACATTTTATATAGAGAAAGATATGAGGTTTATTTTTGTAAAAGGAAAATTGTACCAATATGGAACCAACTTTCACCTGATTTTTATTTTAGGGAATCAATTTTTAAAATAGTCATTTTGGAGAACCAACTTGGACCTGATTCCTATTTTAGGGAACCAACTTTCAAAATCGTCATTTTGGGGAACTAACTTGCATCTGATTCCTATTTTGGGAAACTAACTTGCAAAATAATTATAGAAAAATAACTAAAATTCATTTCTTTTCAAAAATTAATGCAATAAAATCTATTTTTCATTTCAAATCTCGTTTTTTAAATTCAGATATCAAATTGATAATTTTTCGAAAAAAATTCAAATTACCACGATAAAAATTGTTTTTTACTAATGCAATAAAAAAATCAATTTAATAGAAAAATTAATTGATGCAATAAAAAATAAATATTAAATATCACATTCAAGATTTTTATATCTAACCAATCTGTGTCAATATTAAAGTTTAAATCAAATTTGGCAAATCCAACCAAAAGTTTGATAGAGACCTTTAAATTATCTGTTACCTGTTCAACAGATCAATCAGACCCTTAAATAAACAAAAAGTTCGATAGAGACCCCTAAATGACGATTTTAAAAGTTGGTTCCCCAAAATAGGAATCAAGTGAAAGTTGGTTCCATTTTGGTGTAATTTTCCCATTTTTCTATAATTATTTTGCAAGTTAGTTCCCCAAAATAGGAATTAGGTGCAAGTTGGTTCCCCAAAATGACGATTTTGAAAGTTCGTTCCCYAAAATAGGAATCATGTGAATGTTGGTTCCATTTTGATGCAATTTTCCCTTTTGTAAACCATGTTATTTGTATAAATCGTATAAATTTTATTCAATCAATCATAGTTTTTTATTTTTATTTTGTAATTATGAGAGGTTGATTAATCATTTTTTTTGTGGAGGGTGTTAATCATAAATATTATCATCTTCGTTATATTAATTTTAGAAAAATAAATGAAACAGTTTCATTAAAATTTTATAAGTATTATATGAAACATTTTCATTATTATATATTATGAAACAACTTCATCAAAAAAAAAGTATTAAATGAAACAACTTCATAAGATTAGATAATTTCATGAAAAAATTTCATAATATTAAATAAAATGAAATCGACGGATGATGGTGGTTTGCACGATTTGTACAAATATGGGTGGTTTGAATTTGATTGCTCATCTTTCTTTCTCTCTCTCTCTCTCTCTCTCTCTCTCTCTCTCTCTATATATATATATATATATATATATATATAGGGGTGGTTTAATTTACAATCCCTTTAAAATTTACGATTCTTACAACCAAACTCAACCATTAATTTCATGATTGACGGTTAAAATAGATATGGGCCCGATATTTTTCAATTAAAAAAACAAAAACAAAATAACTGCTTATCTATCCAACAACTAAGACGAAAGTTGCAAAAGTTGTAAGATTTACATGGATTGCAAATTAACCTTGACATATATCTATGACTTGAGATCATGTGTGATCACCACGTTTTTGTGAGACCAACATGTTTATGTGACACTCGTAAGGCTACTTTCTCACATTTGAAATTTCACAGCAAAACATTATGAAGATAAAAAAAATCCAATCCTTCACAGCAAAAACACTATGAATGTTACATTCACTGTGAAATTTTAAGTGTAAAAATATGGTCTTGTGAGTCACAAAAACATGGTGATCTCACATGATCCCAAGTCATAGATATATAGATAGATATAGATATTTTGACTTTTGCTTCTCTATTTTAAAAGTATCACCGAGGAATGCTCGAACGCAATCATTCTCGTATCATTGTACGTACATGTAGAGATGTGACGAATACCATACTTGTTCATCGATCCTACCAATTCCATTTTTATACATGTCGTTTTTAAGATGTCAACAACCAATAAGCCATTATTTAATGGATCTTTCCGTTCTAGTACTCTATCCAGTAAGTTACGAGTATTTATCAAATCAATCCAAATAGAGTATATACGTACACAACAAATTATGGTAGCAATTCAATTCATTCAACTGAATTGGGAACTCTATTAACAGCTTCGGATGACTTGACGTAAATCTCTCTTTCAAACCTAGACTACGTATAAATCAGTAGTATGTGACTTCTAATGATTACGATTCTAATCATACTTATAAACACATATGTGTGTGTTTCGTGGTGCGTATGCGTGAACACAAGCCCTACAACTCCTCATACAAATTGGGCACTCTGTAATGGATGACACGAGGTGTGGCGCATGCGTGCAAGGATATACGAGACCATACACAAGTGTTTCTTAAAAAAGGGCAGACACCACCTTTTGAGAGCACCCCATCCCACCAGTCCAACAACGAGACATCATGGGTAGTTTTGTAATTTATTAATTTTGTCTGTCTCTCCTTGATTTTTATCCCAGACTCCTATTCAATTATGTTATGCACCAGTCAGTGGCAGACCCGAAAATTTTCTTGAACGAGTGCACCTTTAAGGTGGATCAGAAGCCACAAAGTCGCATGTTTGATCAAAGGGAAAAGTTAACACAATTTGACCCGATGGAAAGTCAATTATGCCTATTTAAAAAAAACATTTTTTTTTCAAATTGAATCATCCTTGACCTTTTGAGCAAAACATGTTATGCACAACTCGTTTTTAGCTGAATTTCACCGTTATCGTCATGTCTCATCTAGTCCCGAATACCAATCGCACCCTTATAAACGCCCACCATCCTCCTGCTAATGGGTACACTAGGTGCAAGCTTGAGAAGATACGAATGTGTCAAGCTTGCAAATGCAATGGAACCCTGGACAAGTGAAACGAGCATAGGGCACACGATCCTGCCCACGTCCACGTCCACGTCCATGTCCACGCGGACCATACTCACGCATACAGTAAAATATGATTTTCTCTCGAAGCAAAGGTCTCCTAACGAGGCAACAACATAATCGACACATCGTCCACCATACGAAAAAGAAAGTAGTAAGTTACGTGGAGAACATATTAAAATACCCATTGACAACATTTTGAGGTATACCATTCCCTACCCCATAAAAAGCTTTAAAAAGAAGTGGCTTTTCAGTAGAAACACCTCTTAGTGCTTTCATACGCAACTCTCACTTTGCATTATTGCCTATCAACAAATCACACCGTATATAAAATCCCTACATACGTTACGCAAGCCATGTTATATACGAAGCTAACAGTACAACCGTTCTATGCTTTTTCAAGCAACCGACTCTAAAAAGGGCGATAAATCCTATGATGAGGTCATAAAAGTCGTAAAGTTTGTTCATCTCATGGGCGTCCGTTGTTTTCCAAGAACTAAAGAAAAAAAAATGATCCATCTGGACCATACGGTTCTGGGGTAGGACACAAACACATACCGTAACTGTAATAGTCCATTCCACATGGATAGAAAAGCAGATATGTCATCTACTTCTAATGAACTCAGAAAGTTATGGTCTACCAATAACTTCTACCATGGTTTTAGCTCTATTTGGATGTTATTGGGTCAGCGTGCTACTTTGGGTTATGTGGTCTACCAATACTGTAATTGTAACAACCCGTTCCACATGGGTATTAAATTAGATTCATGACCTCCTGACAAACTCGAAGTTATGGTCTATCAATAACTTCTACCATGGTTCTAAATTTATTTGGACGTTATTGGGTCGGTCTGCTGCTTTGGGCTATAGGGTGTTACAGTAATGGAGAACAAAAACATTGATACCAGTGGATCAACGAAACAAAGATACTAGACATAATTAAAGTAGATTCTACATTCGAGCTAAAGTTCTAATGGTGCATTACCTATGAGGAAAGCACAAATGGCAAACTATGCTATTTTAGTATGCTTTTCGGTACCCCTACTATCCTGATTAAGTCATAGGCTTCGATTTACAGGAAAACGGCAGCAAACAAAAAACGTGCAGGGTGTGTTTTTTAGGGTAATCAACTTCATCATTGTTGAACAGTGTGCTAGCGTAAAATCTTCTTACCACAACGAAAAACGAGCCTTTTATCCCAAAATAGTAGGAGTTTTGGCTTTAGAGTTTTGACCCTTCTATCATCTTAAATCACACCATCTTACCAAAAACAATTTACATCGGTTAACGAAAAACTTACCAAAAATCATATTGCAAAAACTCGAATGTTTATGGTAGGGTCGATTGAACTGATTTGCGTAATCTCCTCCCTGCAAAACAGTCAAAATATATTGATGTTATAACTATAGTCCAAAACTAGGGTCAAAATGGAAAGTTGGTGAATATTTTAAATAAATTTCCAATTTAAAAGATTATAAATAAATGTTGGCATAATAAAGTAGTGACAAGGGTAAACAGGGGTTGAAATTGCAAGTATTTGAAAGATTGTTCTCACTGCTGCAGAAATATTATATATAGAGAGATAAGAGGCTAGTTATTTCCATACAACTAATACAAGTGTTTTTTTAAGCTGCCACAACTAGTGAAATGAATAAGCATGTATCGAGTGAGGCTATGAGCGAAATTTTTAGAAAGGGGAAGCCGTTTTTAGCGGTTATTTTCTTGCAGTTCGGGCTTGCAGGAATGGATGTTATTTCTAAAGTGGCTCTGAATCAAGGGATGAGCAATTACGTATTTGTTGTTTACCGGCATGTTGTTGCTACTATCGTCATGACCCCTTTCGCAATCGTTCTAGACAAGTCTCTCTTTCTCTCCTCCTAATTTGTTTCTATATCTATATGGTTATATGTATTGGGTCAGTTTCACGAGAAAACCACAAAAAAGATTAAAAACTAAGGAGCACCCTGGTAAACATTCATCTGGAAAGTATGCACATGTGCATAGAAGTAATTTGTAAGCAATTTATCTGGTATGCACACATGCAGAGTATCCAAAAAACAGCTCCACTTACTTGTATGCAGATGTGCATATCGTGCTATTGAAGGGTTACGGGGTGTTCCTCAGTTTTTCATTTTATGGGGGTTTCCCCTTGAACCTCCATCTATATGTATTAATTTCTTAATTTTAACTAATCATTATCTTTGTAACAGGAAAATAAGGCCAAAAATGACCCTCTCGATCTTTGTCAAGCTTATGCTGCTTGCACTACTGGAGTAAGTTTTTCTCGATAGTCGATATTAAGCCAAAGTTGTGTTAGTCGTCTAATGTGATGATTAAATAACGATCTTCCATGCCTCTTTTTTGGCAGGCCGGTTATTGATCAGAACCTCTATTTTATGGGGATGAAAGCTACAACAGCAACATTTGCGGTTTCAATGTGCAATGTTCTTCCTGCTATAACTTTTGTCATGGCCTGCATTTTAAGGTAACAACGACAAAACATTTAACAAGCAATGGGGAAAGTCCAAATGATAACCATAAATATTTGAGAACCTCAGAACCAACTATTTCATGTAATATTCATGATAAATAACCCTGAATACCAATCATCATGAATATCATACATTTTTCATAATTCATGATATCATGCTTTTTCAATTATGAATATCATGTATTTTCATCATGAACATATATCATGGCATTATCATGCATAAAGCATTAAAGCATGAATAGTTAGTTCTCAATATATTTACGGTTCTTGTTGGAACCCGCCTAAGAGCATCTCCAATAGATTCTCCAATTTTTTTCTAAAATAGAGAATGAAAATTCAAAATCTCTAAAACAAAAATATATTCAACTCCAACAGATTCTCCATTTTAGAGATTACGATTACAACATGGATTATATTACTAAAAGTATCCTTTCATCTAATAAAAATATTATTTCTCTCTCTATATATTTATTTTCAAAGTTTCCTATTGGTGGATATATATTCAATAATATTTCCCTCTCATTGTAATCATTTTTGGGGTGTTCTCCAAATTTGGAGATTTTTACACTCTCCTATTTTCTTCATTTTGGAGAATCTGTTGGAGCAAAAAACATACCCAAATTCCTCAAAATCTCTATTTTCTCCATTTTAGGAAATCTGTTGGAGATGCTCTAAACATGCACACGGATGGACATATAAACATGTACATGGGAAATGATACCAAATATGTGTTCTCCTGTCCAAAAACCTATTCATGCACATAAAATCAACATTACCAATAAGATCAAAAAAGATTGCCAGATCTATCCTCCACCCCTCATCCTACTCCTAATTCAGACGATAAAAAAGCAAGTTAAAAAAACTCAAGTGGAAAAATTAGAACTAGAACCTGCTTGTTAGCAGCTTAATGAGCTGAATGGGACTCGCATCTTATTCGGTAAGCTATACATGACTGTTTGGTAGTGGCTTAATGATATAGAAAGTGGCTTATTCAGTAAGCTTCTAGGGGGGAGCTTTATGCAAAAAGCCAAGTTTCTTCCAAACCTGCCCCTCCCAATTAAAGAACACTCCATATATCTATGAAAAGCCCTTCACAAACAAAAACCATTCCCAATCTATACAGACAGATTAATCCACACTGACAGCTTTATCCAAACAGGAATTAATGGAAAACCAACCAAAAAACCCCTTAGAATGTCTGTCAGTAAGCATGTGACAATAATTTAATAGTATTGGTGAATTTTGCTTGTCTCAGGCTCGAGGTGGTGAACCTAAAGAGTATTCGCAGCCAAGCGAAAGTAATCGGGACAATTACAACAGTTGCAGGAGCCATGCTTATGACACTGGTGAAAGGCCCAATTTTAGAGCTATTTTGGACAAAGGGAAGAACTAACAGTAACGTCATAAACAATGGGGTAGATCTCCATCATTCCCTCAAGGGTGCTATTATGATCACAGTTGGATGCTTCAGTTGGTCTTGCTTCATGGTTCTACAAGTAAGGATCCATATATTTTGATAGACATAATAGCGAAGTATATCTCTCCTAGTTTTCATGTGTTTCTGTGCAATCCGTAGGCAATTACGCTAAAGTCTTATCCAGCCGAGCTCTCTCTAACAGCTTGGATATGCTTATTGGGAACAGCAGAAGGAGCAATAGTGGCAATGATTATGGAGAGAGGGAAAACAGCAGTTTGGGCTATAAAGTGGGACACTACACTTCTAGCAACACTGTACAGTGTAAGGAACACTAATTTACATTAAAATTCTTTTCACAAGTTGCATAATCATCAATTCTAGAACAAATTTCACTCATTGGACCACTATCTCAGTTGCCAGCTTGTTATGCTAAACTCTAATCACCAGAAGCATGTTAACCCACAATCCATGTATCAGAACGTAAAACGCATAATCATTAATACTTGGTTAACATAGTCATGGTCAACATTGCCACCTACTGTTTTCAGCTATATATTTTGGAGCTTGATTGCAAAACTACTACATAAATGATGTGCCAAAAGACAGAAATGTGTAAACTGATAACTATGGTATAACCATCTATAAATAGGCGGTGTGTGCATTATTGAACCCCTCTAACTTCCTTCATGTTTATGCAGGGCATAATATGTTCGGGTCTCGCTTACTACATCCAAGGAATAATAATGAAAGAAAGAGGTCCTGTTTTTGTGACTGCATTCAGTCCATTGAGCATGATAATTGTAGCTATCATGGGGTCCATTATTCTAGCTGAGAAAACGTACCTAGGAAGGTAATTTTTCCCCAATTCTTGTTCATTTACCAGAAACGTGAAAAAAAACTGACAGCTAATTTATATTCTCACAGGGTTATTGGAGCCATTGTCATAGTTGTGGGGCTCTATCTCGTTGTCTGGGGTAAAAGCAAGGATAACAAGCTTTCATCCCTTTCTATTGGTGAGCCAATAGCACCAGAAAAGCAAATTCCGGTTAAAGAATCTGAAGAAAATTCTTGTAACAAGGTCATCACCATCAAAGCATCAGATGAAGTTATATCCACCAATTACACAGTATGCGATAAACACAGTCAGACGGCTGATTTATGCTAACAGTAAATGTCAAGCTCCGGGCACTCCATCCATCTATTAAGCAAAATTAATCAGAAATCTCATCCCCGATACAAACTCTCTTTAAAGCAATGGAGGAGGTGGTAGAAAACAAGGATATGTCTCTCTTGATTAGGGGTAGGAATGGATGGTGGAAGGAGTAGGAGGTAGCAAACAAAGACATTAACCGTAATGTATGAGACAATGTAATTTTCTTACAGATGGTAGCTTTTTGAACCATTGGTTTTTAAGTTTTAACCTACTATATGTAGTTATGTACACAAAGATATTGAAGTACTGTATCTAATATTACTATTTTGTCATGCGGTAATTTTTCAAAAGCGCTCTGTTTAACATCTAGAGAAAAAAAGCTAGTGTCAGTTGTAAAACTATTAAATAGAATATCGTCTTTACCCAGAAAATTTTGTTTTTATAAAGGATAATTTATCTACCTATCTTGACTAAGAGGATGTTAATGATTTGATAAAAGGATCCATTGCCCTCAGGCCTCAACCACATGTACATAGGGCGTTATAAGAGATAGCCTACATAAAGGCGAAGTTTCTGCTTAGATGATACTTACTGTTTGCTGCATCCACCATCCAATATAATTAGGACAATAACATATTTAAGAATGACGCCGTATCTAAAATAGTGTGTAGAACCCTGCATGAAATAGCATGCCGTACCTCGACAAAATCAGCTCTAAGTCACAACTTTTCCTTCTTCCTTCCCATATATCCGCTGAAGCTCGCGTGTAGCAGCTAGAAATGACTCTGTAGTGGAAAGTGATATGGTTATGAAGATAAATTGATTCTCACTAAAGTGAGAACTTAAAATAAATGGAAATAGGACTTCTGAAAAATACTACATGAGAAATAGTTATGAAATGGGCACCTTTCCAAATTCGAAAAGATTTCTGGTTGATTGGTGATCCAGTTATCGTCTGAATAACTTCAAACAACAAATTCTGAGGTGTGTTTCTCAGCTCTTGAACAACTCCATAGATTGTCTTTCCATTCTCAAAGTAAATATGATTATTTGGGTGCTTTGTTTTGCAACCAGCATGACGCTCAAACCCATAAGCATTGATAGCCTTAAAATGTCAAATACCTGGTTGTTAGGCTGGAAAAATTGGTTTCAAAATGCCTCCCATAATAAGTAAGAACTTATGCAACAAGCTCACCTTCGAAAAGGTACATGATTGACAACCACAGAGATAGGCAGCACCTTTAATGACCGCACGAAGCTCCTTCTATCATGCATATGAATTATTACACATCAGCAAAAAAAAATATATGCATATATATAATGTGAAAGGAGCTCATGACAATTAGCATCTACCTCTCTTGACCAGGCAACATACTTCACTGGAATCCCATCCAGCATACCAGTTGATAGCAGACTTCTAACATTTGAAGGGAAATTGTTTGGAGGAGACTTTTTAGTTGCTTTTTGCTCCTTTCTCTTTGAAATTACATCTCCAGGGGCAGATACTTGTAAGGCACTAACAAGTGCATCGCTGGTAGATTCAGACAACCCAGTTTCTTCAGATCTTTGAACTGAAGGTTGTCCCATCAAAAAGTCATAATTGCATACAAGCCTTCCTGAATTCAAGTTATCGGCATCATCATTTAATCCACCAAAAGATATGATATTGTTTCCACCCTTGCTAAAAGAATGCCTCATGGATAAACTACTGCTATCGGTTCTGCTCATTGACATTCTTATATCATCTACTTTACCATAGGCATTCTTGATTGATATGGTATTGTAAATCCCTTCATCGAAAGTTTTACCCAGTGAAGTAACATTGCTATCATCCTTGCTGAAAACCTGATCCATCGATAAAGCAATATTATGTTCATTGAAGGCATCAATAGCTATGTTATTTTCATCCTCTTTGATAAAGGATTGAGTCATCGTTGTAATACTGCTATCATCCTTACTGACGGATGGACCAACAGATATAGAACCATTATTCTCCCGGTAGGGAAGATCCATCGGCATCTCACTGGTATCCGCCTTGTTATATGGTTCAGCCATTGATATGAAATTGGTATCCCCCCTGTGGAAGGTGTCAGTCATTGATATCATGCTGTCATTCCCTCTATCAAAAGAGAGCCCCATTGTTATGGACTCATCATCAACCTTGCTATAAGCATGATCAGTCATTGTACTATTATCTCCCGTGGAATAGGCATGTCCTAAGGAAACAGATGTAAAATCCTCAGCATCCTTGACTTGACTGACTTTAACTTTTCTTATCCCACCATAACTAATACCAGATCTGGGTTCTACCAGCGGATGAGATATAGATAGTCCAAATGTGGAATCGATTCCAAAAGGATCAGCAACAACCTTCCTTCCCATACTCATACTGCCTATAGCCATTGATGGAAGGCTCCTATCATCAAAGTTAGTACTCCTTGGTGTTTCACTGTCAAATAGCCTTTCCGTGAAGTGGCCTGCTACAGAATGGAAACTAGAAGGATTTCCCCAAGAAGAAATGTTTGAGTTTAGAAGTGCAGTGTAGGAGTTGGGGTGTGGAATTTCAACTGCCTGCTTCTTGCTGGGAAATAAATCTGCTTCAGCACCATCCATGAACCACTGTTGAGAACGCTTGGACTCGCTTCTCGAGGAATTACTGTGAGCTATTTCACCATCGCCTATATTTCCTGGACCTTTTGATATCCAGAAGTCCTTGTTCTGGAAAGACTAAGATGATGAGTAATTTCAGAATGATACCATTCAGATTTTCTCAAAAGAGAATAAGAACAATCAATTAGCACCTGTAGTCATGAATTTGCTAAAAACCACTATAATTACTTGCTTAGATTTCTTTGAACCAGAACACGCAAATGAACAGACAAATGGAATACAGAAAAGAAAGCCATGTCCTTGACTCCTTGCTGCTTTTGGAGTTGCCTGGGCAAGAATGTTGAAGTTTCATTTATGAAGCTTTTTTACATGGTTGCTCTAAATTTAGGCATTAATTTATTTGTTTTCGCTTTATAACTAGATCTCTAATTACACCCATAATTTCACTTTCCATGACAGCATACAAAGTTATCGCAAATTGGGGAACTAAATCTGTTGTGCTGCCTCCTTGATGATGGTAAATGCAAGATAATTGACCGTGTGTTTGCTTCCAACTTAGCCCATTCAGATATTCATGTAATATAAGTTCTTCCTTCGCGTTCTCTTTCCCCTCCTCTTCCCTGCTTGCTTGCAACTTACTCATTCTAGATTCAAGGAAGCTTTGGTGCACTCTTAGCTTGATCCCTGCTTATAGTTCTCCGACTTCCATTCCTCCCACTGGTTCCACTTCTCCTCATTCCTATCAATTCTTCACCTTCTGAATCCTTTCGCTCTAATAGTTAGAACTACTTGTCCCACTCCTCTGATTGTCTTGCTCCTTTTGGATTTAAGCAAGCTTCAGTTTAGGTTGACACACTGATAAAATTTTCTTCTTCCTCTGCTCCTATCCACTCCCTTCCTCGCATTTTCGTCTATAGCATAAATAGCATATGTCCAACTCATGTACAACCATTTTTAAAAAGCTCTAAAATGTTGGCTCCCAAAGTACATAAATGCTAAATCCCTACACGAAAGCTATTGTACATTCAGTTCTTTTTATTTCCTATGCCAATGCAATAGTTGACCAACAAATTGACATTTTTTTTCATTTATAAGTTAGAGATAAACATTTGCATGTCTACAAACCATTACACCCTCTATCCCTCAACAATTGCCTTGCATAACTTAAAACACATACTAAAAAAAATTTGACCACTAATCAAATGCCCCAAAAATGATTGTTGCTTTAGTGAATGCACGTTACATCATGAAAAAGTGGACTGTTCTTTGTGGATTATTTGTGTTCCTATTAAAATATGTTCTGGTGAACCAAAATGCATCATTACTCCTTTTGTGATGGTAAAAATCTCCAGATATAAGTTAATTTAAGTTCAAAATTTTCCGAGATAGAAACTTATGCAATATGGGACTTCCCAGAACAAAAGTTGTTGTAACTCTCATTGAACAGAGAAGCAACTAGGTTGACTTGAATATGAACTCTTCGATATATGACTGTGGCATGTTGAACTGTAAACAAGAAAAAAGCTTACACCATCCCTGGGCTAGAAATTGAGCAAATTTAGAGCCTGGAAACACTCATCAAATTTAGATTGCCTAGCATGCAATATTTCTAGCTGGCATACATGAGTCGTGATGAATGGGATTATTTTGGATGTTCAAAGTTGAGGAACGCCAAAGTTGGGTAGATAGTTGTAAATGCAATTCAGTAAGCCAATACACAGACCAGATGCTTGAAGCATTATCTGCATCGACATGCAAAACAACATGCTCCTTTCCAATGCCCGACGCAAATTGATACAGGCAGACTTTCTTCCCATAGTTATAAATTTTACTGTTTATCCTAGTCAAAACCATCACTATATGCATATTTTTGCATTGGATATTGTGTATCATGGTTCTGTGTCTTTTATGAAGGTCTGATCATCCCTTTTTACATTTCTATCTGGTAGGGGTATGCTTCTTCCGAGACATAACTTGCTTTTAACTCAAATAAAAACCTTGGACATCTGTGGGAAGAGAAGTGTTCTATATATGAAAATACATAAACAATCTATAAAGACATAAAAAGAAACAGAACTGAAGTAACTCAGCAAGGGAAGGACTGAACAGTCTATATATGAAAATATATAAACAATTTATAAAGACATAAAAAGAAACAGAACTGAAGTAACTCAGCAAGGGAAAGAGTGAACAGCACAAACTTTGACCAGCAAGAAGTGAGCATACCATCTTGTAGAGTTGATTGGAGCTCTCTGTTCACAAAACTGCAACCATTTAAATTATTTAGCAAAGCTTCTGACAAAATGCACCCATATCTCTTAACAAATGTCTCAAGAAAACTAAAATCATATACATAAGTATTTAAATTACAATGCTACACTATGTTAACAAAAACAACTCTCCTCCAATCGATTTCAAATGTAAAACAAACAATTCGCAATGGGATTCACAAATCATACTTGATACCTTAAACTCGAGATAAAAGTAAAGTGATTTTAGCCATTTTAAGTCGCAGAAAACCAACTATTAAGCATTAAAATATAGGATTAACAGATAATTTCTACTTAGTACTAACTATGTTCATGTTCCAATGTCCTAATCTGATCCTTGTAAGCAAACAAAAAACCTCAAAAGTCAACTTCAGCCGATCACTTCATCGATGTAATGAACATTTAATTGTCACATCAAAATATATTCAACATTTTGCTTCTTATACTTCAAATCACAAATTGAAGCAGAAATACTGAAACAAAACTAGATTAACAAAAAGGTCAAACCCTAAGCAAAATCAAGCAACTTAAATGTTCCATCGATTTACAACTCACATTACATAAACACATTGAACTTAAACAAGGTTATCATATATCTGGTGAAGTTTACCGGCGGTCGTATGATCTCCGGTTGATCAGTCCGGCGTGAGTTGTACGGAAGGTGATCACGGCGAGATCTAAGCAGTGAGGGTTATTTTTTGCTTTGGTTTAAAGGAAAGATCAAAGATAGTCTGTTGCACGATTAGCATCTCTGGATCTCATTGTACACGTGGAAAGATCAAGATCGTTCGTTTGTTTGATGGAATGATGGATGTCTGTGAGCTGCTATTCGTAGACTATTTGAAGGGTAAACTGGCCGCAGAAGATTATACCTTCCTTGGCCTGTATATATCGGTGGGATGACACGTAGCGTAGCTTCGCTACTAAAAGGTCACTTGTGTTTTGTTTTTATTTTATTTATTTATAGAAAAATAAAAATGTTGTCCAACGAAATTTGGTTAAAATTTTCCATCATGTGTTAAACTAGGAAAAGTTCAAATGGGTTAATGAATCTGAAAATATGAGGGTCTTTTGACAATTGTTGAACGTTTTGGTGTATAATGATTAAGTGATCAGAATGATTAAGGGGCTATTTGTTTCCCTCTTAATGGTAACATTAAGAGGGAGCCTCTTAATCGGCCAGAGGTTTGGAGTGTTTGGCACAAAAAATGAAACCTCTTAATCGTTACATATCCCTCTTAACCATTTTGTGTCCAACCCTTCACTCAACCATTCAGATCTAATTTTTTCCAAATTTGCCCTCTTTACACAGCGCTTCCTTCACATCGCCTCCCACCCCCCACGATCGCCATCTCCGGTCGCTCTTCCGGTCGCCATCTCCTTCTGCGATAATCCCACTGCTTCCACGGTCGTCGTTCCCTCCATCTGCTTCCACAGTCGCCGTTCGCTTCAGGTATTTCCCCAAAATCGAAACCACCGATCGAAACCACAGTCG
>NC_037537.1:25784082-25812802 GCF_001531365.2 Cynara cardunculus var. scolymus
GGTTTGGATTAAATCATATAGAGGGGTAAAATGGTAATTTGTTGTCATTCAGAGAACATTTACCAAACAACCATATTTCATTCAGCACTTAACCATTCTGACCACTTAACCATTCTGCACAAAACCATTCAGCAACTGCCAAACAGCCCCTAAGTGTCTCTCATGATATAATGCAAAATGAAATATAATTATTTGATCATTGTTTACAATAAAATTAGAGCACTAAATGGTTAAGAGAGGTCCATAATACAAAATCATTCAGAAGGTTTTAAAACCACTAATAAGCAAATTTTGTTTTTGTCAAACAAGATTTATCTTTTAACGATTTAAATGTTGTCTTTTAATGAAACTATTAAGAGGTAAACGAACAACTCATATGTGTTTTTTTTAACCCTAAAGGTCTAGATCAGCTTTTGTACACTTCGATTAATTTCAAAGTTTCTAAAATAAAAATTAAGAGAAAATCCTTAATAGCCTTACATGACTTAAATTGATGACCATTAAGACCATCTCTGATCCAACCACTAAAAATAAAATACTAAGAAAAACATAAACTAAAATTAGGCTTGTTCATCTTTTGACATCCATTGGATGTGAGAGAACCGAACCGATCTGATCCAATCATCCACTGGATGTTGGATTTTGCCAACCGATCCAATCCGATTAATATTGAATCACCTATCAAATCCAATCCAATGGATGATTGAATCTATTCGGTTCCATCCATTTGATACTTTTATTGGATATCCAATGAATGATCTGATAAAATTCAATTCAATTTTCAAAGTTGATTGTTTTATATCAAGTTGTTTCAATTGAAATCCTCGTAAAAATCCAGTAAGTGAAAATTTTCATATACTTTATTAGTTTTTAGAGTTATTATCATTTTCGTCCTTATGATTTGTTAATAATTTTAACTTTTATCCCTATGGTTTAGAAATTGTAATTTCCGTCCTCATGGTTTGCAATTTCTTGCAATTTTCATCCTTGGACTGATTCCTACCTAGGGGTATAAATGATTGGAGATTTTAACAAGCTACTTGAACTCGTATATCCCAAGCTTGAGCTTGACAATTCTTGAGCTCAAGTCGATCTCGAACACAAAATAAGACTCGTTTAAATTAACGAACCAGACTTCATAAAACCAATGTTCCCCTTTATTGAAAAAGTTAATCGAGCTCGAGCCTAGTTTTTTTTTTGTTTTGTTTGGTTGAGCTCGAATAACGTATTACTTGACTTGGCTCGTTTACACCTCTGTTTCTACCTTAACGTACAAGGTGCCAAAACAGTAAAAAATTATAAACCACAAGAAACAAAACAATAATAGATTGAAAAAACAATGAATTACAAACCAAATTGAAAAAACACAATTTTAACAAACCACATGGACGAAAATATCAATTTTTACTCTAGTTTTTACCAGAGGTGGTAACGAGTAGGATAGATTGGTACGTAGGAAAAAAGCTTCAACCCTATGGATGAAAATGGACACATACTTTTATCATGTCATCCCGGCTTATCCTGGTGGATAAAGAGGTGGATGACCTTGTATAATAAGTGGAGGGTTGGGGTTCAACTCCACTCATCACCCACGTGCCACTATGACATGTGATTTACCTTCACATGACGGCTGAATCACGTGTCACAAGGTCAAGCGGGTCGTGATTGAAGTTGAACCCCATGAAAGGTTGAAGTTCAACTTCTCCAATCTGCCCTTATGACACGTGATTTACTTTCCCATGACAGCTGAATCACGTGTCAAGAGTCAGGCAGGTCGTGACTGAAGTTGAACCCCCGTGAGGCACTCCAGAAGGTCTTCATACCCTTTTTACAGAACACAGATCACGAGATTGGCACGAAATGCATGAACACTTAAGCATAGTAAAAGGGTGGTTATCCAAATCAGGATTTACTTTAAGAAAACATCATTACAACAGTTTTGCTCATCAGTAGATGAGTATGAAACTGAGTTTTGGACTTCACTAACCTTAAAACAACTGCATAATATGAGACCAATACAAGATCATATATATAACATTATGATATATGCTAAACCTCTCTTACCTTGATGTAATCTTTAGTACACTCAAAATTTAGTTGACATCTGCAAAAGGACTTCGGTTTGGAGATCCCATACTTAGCCGTTGATTATGAACCTTCGGTTTGCTTCCATTTTCCACACGTTTATGTTGGTTGTCGGAAACTAGGAGATCTGCAAAAGCTGGTGCTCGCATCGCCTCTATGGATGTTACGCTCGGGATGTCTATTTCATGTTTTCTTGGACCAGAATCATGATCAACCTGTTGTATGATACGCCATCATAAATGTAAATCACAAGCTAAAGATGATAATTAACATTCCCACTAGCAAAAAGATGATAACGAAACCAAACCAAATCAAATCCAGTATATCTCACTTGACAGTAGGGTATGGGAGGGGTAGGATGTGGGCAAACCTTACCTTAGCCACTAGGATTGAGAGGTTGTTTATGTGTATTTGTGCATGAAACAAAGGTGTGTGCAAGAAGACAATAACATAGGTTATAGCAGGTAATCGGGAAATACAACAGGTAAAAAAAAACGGTTCAATGGTGTGTGCATGATTCAATGTAATCTAGTAAAACTTTAAAACATGTAATACAAGTTGAAATTAATGTCCATAGCAACTTAAACATGTACGTCAGGCCAGTAAGAAAAAGACAAGCAAGAAAGTCAAGTCCTACTACACAAGGAGCCTATTTACCTACAAACCCTACTAAAAATGGGCCACTCTAAGGTCCTGTCTGCTCACAGCTTAATGATCTTAATGGAACTTACAGCTTATTCGGTCAGTTATACATGACTGTTTGGTAGTGGCTTATACAGTAAGCTTCGAGGGGGAAGCTTTATGCAGAAAACTAAGTTTTTTCAGACTTGCCCCTCCCAATTAAAAAACATGCTATTTCCATCTATGAAAAACCAGTCTTTACAAAAACTTTCTCAATCTATACAAACAGATTAATCCAGACATATGACTTAATGGAAAACCAACCAAACATAAATCTTGTGCCTCCAGATTGATAAAAACCAAAAGGGAAATTATATATGGTGAAGATGGGGTTCTTGCATACTCTCATAAGCATAAAATTTTGGCGATAATTGACGATTAAAGGAACAGTTACTTTACCTGATAAGCTTTCTTTAGGCACTCAGCTTGGTTTAGCATGTTTCTAGTTCTGTCACCATGTTTGTCTTCAAAACATGTAAGATGATCCAAGCATATCTTTGACATGGAATCCAACTCTTTTCCAGTTTCTTGGTCCACCATCAGTGAATCTGATTGTGATACAATTTACCCAATTTTGAGTTGATGAAGAAGTTACGAAACAAATAAGAGATTCAAAGTATGACCATAATTGGGAACTGGGATTACCTTTAACAGATGATTCCAGACCACTAGCTTCTGATTTGAAGCTTGCCTCCATAGATACGTGTTTTGTAACGATCTCTTCACCTCTGAGGTTGTTTTCATGAATCTTTTCTCTGTACAAGAGATTAAATGGTCAAAAAAACATGCAAAAGAAGACTTCATTATAAGTTTGGGTAACATGTAGTACCTTATAAATGATTCGGTTTCAACCATACTGCTCTCATTAAGACGGTCGATAGCTAATTGTGTATTATCCCAGTGTAGTAAGGAATATCCTACCTTATTTGTACTGCATGAAGAAATAGATAAGTGACTTCTATATAAACCAAGTTAATTTGGAGAAATTCATTACTCCTTCCGTTAAGGATAAAATTGTCATTTAGTTAATTAATTTTTTTAATAATTACATGTTTCTAAAACTGTATGCCTTACCACTCCTCTAGGCAGCTCTCCATCAATGCTCGATTTTCAGTTGAAATAAACGTGTTTTCTGTAAAACGAGCTTTTGCCTTCTCTATATATCCATTCACCTCGGCCTTTCCATCATCTGATACTTGCAGCATGTTAGAAATGTCTTGCAGCAAGATTTTGTTATCTTGTGAACTTAAGTGATCAATCTTTCGTGATGCCTCAGAAACCTGATCAGAAAGGTAGATGGTCAACATACGAATGGATTAACAGTTCTTTTGTCATGATATATATATATATATATATATATATACATGTGTGTGTGTAAGCAAAATGATTTTTTCTAGCTCACCCTTGAAGTTTGTTTTGCAGTCAAGTTCCTTATGATTTCTGAAATGTTTTCAATTGCCAAATGTTCTTCTCTAGCTGCATCTTCCTGTGAAACAGAAAAGTAAAGATTTTTAGTATATAGATTCGTCACGTTATTAGACATATATATATATATATAGTCTGCTTTTTCAGTTGTATTTTATCTTGACCTTGAATTTCTTCTCAAATGCTGCTAGCTGGTGAGATCTAGTTTTATGATTTTCTTCAAGAACTGCCATGAGTTTAGTAGCTCGCTGACTGAGGTCGTTGAAGAAATCAATTGTTGCCCTCGAGATTTCATGTGCAGACATCAAACTTTTATGTAGTCCCTATACAAACAGAAAGAAAAGATGAGACTTGCACCAAAGATTTAATACTTCCGTTGTCTTTGAGTGTCAAATGATAATTTGGTGGAAAAAAAAGATGAGTGACCACAAAAGTACCCCTCACCTCTTCATGTTGTTGAGCAGATAAAGCCAGCATCTGCTTCTGATCGTTTATAGAGTTCTGAATGTCACAAGTGGCATTCTTAACCTCCAAAACCGCATTCTTAAAGATCTGCATACAGAACATAGCAATCACATAAGCCATCTCCCACAATCTTTCCAACTATGCAAAAAGTTACTTCCTGCTATTCATTCCCAACAAAATTGCTACTCCCTAAGAGTCCGTATTTCTATTTTAGTTTGTCCCAAAAGTGTCTATTTGCCAATTCTACCCTTAGCTATGAGATGGAGAAATTCATTACTCCATCTATTATAAGGGTAAAATTGTCATTTAGTTAATCAAGAAGTGTAATAACTATATGTGTAAGACTCTGAATCTTTTTCATTGTGGACGTTTATTTTGGGACGTGGGGAGTACTATTTACCATTATTAGAACTTTTTTAACTTTTATTTAGTACTATACTTTAAGAAGGGAAAGAAGTTCATAAAATGCAAAAAGATTGTTTCTTTCTGAAGGTGGTAATATGGTTGTTTGCTGAGAATTAGAGTCCGCACATTCTCAACTGCCATGATCTGATCTGATATTCTGGACTTCATATGAACCAAGTCGGAAGAAGCTCGAATTTGCAGTGTGTCAACAAGATCCTTTAATACCGTCATGCCTGAAGTGTATGTGTCTGTTATGTTCTTGATCCTTGATTCCAAGACTTGGGTTTTCTGATTGATAAAAGTAAAGGCAAATCAGCAGTGAACTTGTAAAATTCGAACATAAGTTGTTAACGATGGAACTAATTTCTTACAGCATGTTTAATATCAAGAAATGAAGAGACTTGTTCTTCCATGCATTTCATTTGTTGTTGCTGTTGTGAAACTGAACTCAAAACAATTTTCTGCAGGTCTTTTAAGCTGTGATCTAGCTGACAACCAAATGACAGGAGCATCTGATGGTTTTCGGCTTCCAACTTGTTCTTATGATCTATACACAATATTTATCTTTGTTAGTTGTTACCAAAAGAAAAATATGATAACTTTGATAGAAAAAAACATATACCTATTTTGGAAAACAGTTCAGTCACGTCCTCTGAAGCATCTTGTAGTTTGTTACGCATACCTTTTGCATGTTCAACTAGACAGTTTTCTGTTCATATGACAAGAATAAAAAATATCAGAATATACTTATTTTGCGCGAAAGGGGAAAATTATTTTAGAGTCAGGTTTATGTTTCACCTGAATCCAAAAGTTTGGAGATGATAAATTCCTTTTTCTTCAACATTGACATGGCTTCTCTATGTTTTCCTTGAATATCTAGTAAGGCCTTGTTACTGTTTTCCAACTTCTCCTGAATGTGATACACACAGAATTTATAAGAAACTAAAGATGAAATTTAGATATACATATATATATATATATACATCCATTGTAAACTCACTGCTCACTGCTCATTGCATACCTTGCAATCTTTGAGATCACTTTCAAAGCTCAACCTCTTTTCTTGTTCACTTTCATAGAGCTCACGGTAGCTATTTACTTGCTGTATTCAAAAACCAAATTCATTCATCAGTAATGCATCAAGCAATTAAGTGAAATTATACAAGTCAATCAAATTTGTTGCAAACCCAGGATCTTTTGGTTTTGCGTTTGAGACAGAGTAACCGTCATTTATGGTAAATGTATAGAGGAGTGTACCACATTAGCAAGATTACGAGAGTTGTATCTGATAGAGGAACTAATTTTACCTTCTCACTGATGTTTAGATCAATCTCCAGTTGCTCTATCTTTTCATTCTTCATCTGTAAAGAGGATGCATTGATCGACTCAGTCTCATATAAATAAAAAAATAGTGCTGAGTATGAAATTTGGTGAGGAAATTAGATTGAGCAGAAAGTTAATGGAATTGAAGGGGGAATATTAAAGAGAGAGATGCGTTGTTCAAAAATCTGTGAAATGGGGTAATCACGACTTCTTCTATGAACAAAGAAACAAGTGAACAACCAATGTATCTAAAATAGGTCCATCTTTCATTCTTTGACTAAGAAAATTCATATATCAAAATTAAAATTAAGCATAAAGTTAATCTGTTTGAAGCATAGTATTGAAGGGGTAGATGCACAGACATCACAGTTAAATCATCTGTGAGAGGAGTAAACATTACTTCTACAAGCAAGGAAACAACAAAATGCAATGGTAACATGCTATATAATATATATAGGGTCAGGTTCGGGGGAAAACAACAAAAAAAATGAAAAAATGAGTAACACCCTAGTAATGTTCATCTGTATGGTATGCACACTTCTCATTATTTTTTTGTTGTTTTCCCCTGAACCTTCCTCTATATATGTATGTATGTATGTATGTATGTATGTATGTATGTATGTATGTATGTATGTATGTATGTATGTATGTATGTATGTATGTATGTATGTATGNGTATGTATGTATGTATGTATGTATGTATGTATGTATGTATGTATGTATGTATGTATGTATGTATGTATGTATGTATGTATGTATGTATATGCTCCTCACTAAAGAAATTTTGGAGACACTTCAATGGATGCATACCTTCTTTTCAGCTTCATCTTGTGCGAATCTTTCATTTGGAATATAGACACCATTCTTTTCCCTAGTTGCTCGAAGATCTGCTCAGATTGTAACAGAAGAGTTATTCTTATGCAGCATTACTTAATTATGCCACAAATTACGGATAATGCCAGTGTGAGTCAAACCTTGTTTCATTTTCTCAATTTCCAAGTAGATATCTTTGAGCAGCATAGCTTTGGACATTTTCTGATTTGCCTGCAATAAAGTGTATAGTTTCAAATACATGTAAGGTATATATATCAAAAGAGAAACAGATAAGACAACAGAATATCATCCAAGCTGACCTCTGGCTTGTTTTTAATGTTTTTAGCACGGTGTGCATAGTCTAGTGTGCTTAACGTTTCTTCTAGACAATGAGCAGATGGAGAAACCGTTGCAATGATGCAAGTTTTGGTCTTCCCACCAAGCGAGTCTCTTAGCAGTCTTGTCAGCTTACTGTCTCTGTACAATGCAGCATATCAGGATATTAGTAGAACCAAGATAAATATGCTTTGTGACACAAACTAGGGCCTGTTTTTGTTAGCAGCTTAATGAGCTTAATGAGACTCACAGCTTATTCTGTCAGCTATCTACGACTGTTTGGTAGTGGCTTAATGATATAGAAAGTGACTTATTCATTAAGCTTTAAAGGGGGAGCTTTATGCAGAAAGTCAAGTTTTCTCCAAAGCTGCCCCTCCCAATTAAAAAACACACTCCTATCTGTGAAAACCCCTCTCAAATAAGAACCTTCACAATCTTATATAGATAGATTAATTCACACAGACAACTTTATCCATACAGGACTTGATGAAAAACCAACCAAACAGCCCCTTAATTTATTATGGGAAGTTAACAGAAATATAATCAACACAAACCTGTATGGCACATGGACGGAATGTTCCACAAGTGCATTAATGACACGGCCCAAGGTGAGCAAGCTCTTGTTTATTTCCCCAGCTTCCCTTGCTCTACCCTACAATGAGTGGAACATGCTTTTCTTCTATATCAGTAAAAAAAAACCAAAAACTAAGCCTTTTGGAAAGATAAAAGTATATATTTGTTTCCTTACATCTCGGGCACCTGAACGAGAAATATTTTCTGATCCAGCCAAATCGACAAGATTAAGCTTTCCATATTTAATGACTTCCTCGCTGCCAACAGTTGCTTGTTTAACATGTACGGTTATTGTAAACACTGAATGAGAACGACTGCAGAAGAAAATAGCCTACTTAGCAACAAGTGGTACATCTTCTTCATTGAAAATCAAGTGTAAGAACATGTCTACCTGCTACGCTTGTTTAACAAGGTATCTGCCGTACGCCTTTTGGCTGTACCTCGTTCTAAAAGGTTATATATATCATTTGCACTATAAACAACTTCTTCTTCCAGACCTCTTACGAGGACACAACCTTTCCCATCTTCCATCAAGGAAATGGGCTTCTTTTGCCTCTCTTCCAAAGCTCTAGAGTAGTCTTCGGCTGCAAGAAGATCAACTATTTCCTCATTGTAGAGTTCCAAGAAAGTAACTTTCATGCTATAATCAGCATTTTGAGCCTCTAGTGTATCAAAAATTTGGCGAACTGCCCTTGGGATTACGCCGGCCTCAGCAGGTAACTCTCCGCTCTGAAATATCTATAATTCAGTTAAATGTCACAAGAAAATTGGCAAATATTACTGTCATAAGGTATCCACAAAGGTCTAACCATTTAACTACCTTATTTCTCATCCCTCCCTCCATAGTGTATGTTTTACCAGTTCCAGTTTGACCATATGCAAAGACTGTGCAATTGAAGCCCTCAAGAACTTCATTCACTATAGGAAAAATTGCTTGGTCATATATCGATCTCTGTTGTGCTTTGGGTCCAAAAACCTTCAAAAATTTCAAAAACAAGATGAACTTTTCATATTACAAACATGAATCTTACATTGGCTCATGGTAACAACAGATTAAAAGGATTTACCTTGTCAAAGGTGAAGACTTTGTCTACTTGCTTGTTAGCAACATTTTGCAATATTACTACTTCTCTTTTGTGTTCATTGCATGTTATCACCTTTGGTACATTGCACTTTTGATCATCATCGCTTAAGGGCCTATCAATACATCAAAAAACCAAGAAAGATATTTTAATTCACTTTGGTGCAACTTTAACACATCCAAAATCACGCATAGAACTTTATGGAGTTTTTTTATTATCCGTAAATGACACATAGAAACCGTACATGGTTGTTGGAATAAGAATAAAATTTGTCCCCTAAAGTTGATTGAAAATGGAAGGCAAAGTTTGGAGACTTTACGAGGATCATGTAAGTTTGTTCAAACGGATTTTTAAATCTAATCGTAGGCTAAGGGCCTGTTTGTCCGGTCAGCTACAAGTGGTCGTTTGATAGTGGCTTAATGATATATAAAGTGGCTTATTCATAAAGGTTCTGGGGGGAGCTTTATGCAGAAAGTCAATTCCATCCCCTCTAGACAAAAACCATCCCCGTCTATACAGAAGGATTAGTCACACAGACAGTTTTATCCACAAAGGACTTGATAGAAAATCCACCAAACAGCCCCTAACCCTGCAAGTTATGTGAGATGGAAAGTGTAAAAACATTTTCCATACTTTTTATAAGCTGCAGATCCAGTTTATGAATTAAAAAACAAAACATCATTTTACTGCAGAATGTATTGTTTCCAACCAAATCCACAAGTCTCTACCCGCTAACATATGATCTTGATCAGTTGTCCATGGTAATCTGCATCATGTATATGTACATATACACTACAAACAATCCCCAATTTGAATTGCTAGAGCACTACAACCAGATTCAAACTCACCCACAGAAGGGCAGAGTTAAAAAAAACAAAAACAATGAAAAGGATAAGTTACTAATTTGCATGTTGCTGCAAGCCGAATTCTCACAGATCCTAAAACACACATTAACCTAGCTACAAAGTGGTAACGTAATAGAAGAAACTATACCTGCATCTGAGCAAAACTTGGATATTCACTTCACCACGATCTTTCTCAGGCTTACTCGAATTCCAATCAATACTTCTAGGATCCGGACGTCTCCGTTCAGGTCTGGGAGTAAGAAACGGCAACGGATTAGCCACCATTCCAACTCCCACTTTCCCACTATGATCCGGCGTCATTGACGTCCCACTCCTTTTATATTCCATCGCTTAAATACCTAAATGATACATTTAATTGCCAATCAAAATCCTAATTACACAAGGACATTACATAAAAAAGCGATTATTAAACCTTTTACCTGTGATTTGAACAAGAACGATGACTCAAGATCGAAAATTGTTGGATGGAAGAAGGGTTTTACGGTGTGCGATTTTGATTTGTGTCTGGTAGGTCGAAAGACAGAGAGAGAGAGGGGGGTGAGATTTGAAGTTTGCTAACGGCTACAAAGAGTGCGTCTTTTATTCGACAAATTGGGCAGAAGTGGGGGCCACCGTATCTTTGTGAAAAAAATTCAAATGTTAAAATGAGGCGCCTCCCACTAAAATGTTTTTTTATACAAAAAAATATTTAAAAGCTTGGGGATTTTTTAGCGATTGTTATCGGATAAGTTTGTCTGGGTAATAGTATTGATCTGAGTTAGGGATGGTGATTTGTCCTGACTCGGTGGGAAACCCGATTCATCCGACCTGAATGGAAACGGGGATTCCCTGCTAAAACAGGTCCCGGGGCCGGGATCTTCGGTAGACTCAAACCGGAGACGGGAATGTTACTCAAACCGGGGTCGGGGCTGAGGATTCTCGGTATAATCAAACTAGGGGTTTGACCGGGTTTTGACCGGGGATTACTAGATATTTGACTGGGGACGGGATGATAATCCCTGTACCCGCCGGGGACCGGGGCCTGGGCCGGTGGATGTTACTACAGACCAGGGCCGGGGATTACAAAGCCCGTCACATTCTCGCCCTGTTGTCATGCCTATTATGAGCAACTGTTGTTCTGGATAAGAGTATTTACCAAATGTTTTTTTTTATAAGTGTTTACCAACAATAAAATAATCATTATAACCCTATTTGTAATTATATGTTGAATAATATGTAATTATTTTTGTTATTAATACTTCAATGGAAGGGGGAAAAAAAACAAAAATGCATATTATAAATAAATGATTACCAATAAAAATAATACTATTTTACAATGATAGTTTCATAACTGTTATTAATTATTATGCACGAAGGGACTGGTGTTTTTGTAAGCAATCAAAACACTATGAACCGAAGCAATCACATATGGAACAAAAATGAATGAAATCAATCAAGCTCAGTAGGGACAGAAGCTGTTACAAACAAGATGACAGTGGCTATAAAAACAGGTTGGTTGAGTGAATGTTACAAGTAGGAAACACAAGTTGTTACGTTACAATCAAGCTCCTGTGAACAGGTTTCTTTGAACCCATTTAAGGAATTAACCAGGAATTTTCATTACCTTTCAATGCCAACTGGGATGTGCAGGTAATGAAACCAGTCGACTATCCAGTCCCACAATTGGAAAACGAAAGAACAAAATCAAAATCGATCAAGTAATGAAATTAGTTGATTCTTTCAAGTAATCCATCATCATCATACATAATATAAAATTAGAAAACAGAAAATCCAGCAAATGTATAAATCGGTTTAAAAAAATGTACCTTTTCGAGCAGCCAAGGAAGAAGGACTTGAGCGATGAGGGAGAAAGGGAAAGGGTCGAGAGCGACGATGGATGAGGACTAACCGAGGGGTAGTAGGGAAAGTCGGGGACGAAGAGGGAGGAGAATGAGCGATAGGGAGCGACGGGTGAAACCTGATCAAGAAAAAAATGGGAAAGTATGAAAAGGTAAAGTTTGACTCGGGTAAGCATAAAATTGACGATGGTCAGGTAAGATCTCGGTCAACAATTCGGTCGGATCCATGATTTGGTAAACACACTGACTGCTGACCGAGACATATATGCTAATCGAATTATCCTTGTCAGCAGTTAGTAAACAGCCCCTTAGTGTTTATCGGTTGAAAACTAATGGATTTAGGTGAACCTGATTTGATCCAATCATTTATTGGAAATTGGATTTCGTCAAACGATCAAATCCGACTAACATTTGATATCCGATCCAATTAAATCTAGTGGATGATTGGATCATATCGATTTCATCCATTGAATATTATTATTGGTTAGGGTTGGGATCTAGTGAGAAACGTATGAAATGATCTCCATCATTAGATGCATATTAAAACTGGATCAATCCTTGTATCAAGATTCAAGCGCGATTCATGGATGGATTTGAGATTAAAAATGATCAATGGTCCAAATCTCTTCTTACGCTTCTTACCTTAACTCTCTTTCTCATACAATCATTCACCCCTATTAGTTATCCATTAAATCATATTGGATTCATCTAAAAATTTGATCCAGTTTTCAACCAACTATTCACGTATTTTCTTAAGTTATTAAAAAACAATGCATACGATTATCAACTAAAAAATAATATTGTAAAATATTAATAATTACATATAATTTTTAACTGGATGATAATTGGAACGGGAATTGGATGATGATCAGATTAGATCGTTTCTTTTTATTGGATGTTGAACTGTCATCGAATAACCGACCAAACTAATTAGAATGTTGAAATTTTGGAACCCAATTACAATTGGACATCCGTTTATGGTCGGTCAATTTTAAATTGGATTGGATGACTTTCTGCACACCCTTATGTCTCGTGTTATCTCTCGATTGATCTTAGTAAATTACAATTCTAATACATCAGTCCTGATAAATCTAATGGTTATAATTGTTGTGGGTGTTTAGGGTTAAACCATGACAGATGAGATGTTGTGATCCCCTAACCGATGATTGAAAACTTAAAACATCCTTTAAAACAGCTAAAAAAACTGATGGATCACAATCAGTTTAATAATATGACGTTGTACGTGGGTCTGTTTGGTTTCCATGATTTGATTAGATTTTAAGGGATTTGAATTTGAATTACATTTCTATGTCATGTTTGTCTGTATTAATATATTACTAATAATTGTTGTAATATATTATACAATACTATAATTAACTGATTTTTTAATATGCTCTTTTTAGTCATTTTACATGTTTATCAGCTAGTTTTTATCAAACATGATTTGTTTGTCAGCTATCAACTAGCTAATCACTTATCATCTAGTTTATCAACTACCAACTATTTTATTAGTCATCAACTAACTTATTAGTTACTTTGCCAAACATATCATTCACAAAATCTGTTTGTAATAAAATCCATCTAATAAAACAAGTACCAATGACTAATTTATCGTAAAATTACTAATTTTCTATAATTAAATATATAAAATAAAATATAAAATGCAACCAAACTAACAAAAACAATACAAATGACTAATTTACCCATGTAAAATTTTGGGTTTTTTATTTAAAAGCCAAATTCTTACGAACGATTCATGAAAAACGTTGCATTGCAATAGTTCTTACAAGAATCCATTCGACCTCTGACGTGTTCAGTTGGCAAACGAGCGAGGTGACTTTGTCCAAATACAAGACACGTTCTAGATTCATAGACCCTATAGCCTCAGCCGTTAAGTGAGACCGTAAATGTCTCGTTACATTAATATCCTTAGAGACAGGTTTCATGTATAAGTATATAACTGGTATTTGATACATATATTGATATATTTTAAAAAATAAATTTTACTGGGATTCTAAAATTCTGATCACAAGTATACTCGGTCCAAACTCTTTTACTGTGTTATAAAATATTTACAAAATGTATTTAATTTTTTTGAAAATCAAGTTTACAAGTTATTATTGTATATGTACAATTTTAAGTTACAGGTTTAAACTATATAAAATTATTGTAGAGATGGCCTAATGGGCCCGGCCTGCTCGGGATCGATTGGGACCGGTTATGGTTTTCATCCAAAAACAAGGTTCGACCCGGCCCGAGACCGGTCCGAATTTTTTCAAAAATTGTATTTATAGCATTTTAAATGTATTTGATTGAAAATCAAATTACAAATTTACAATAAAACATATTTTCTAAGTGTATTTGATTGAAAACCAATTACAAAACTATAATAAAACGTAATTCTTAAGTGTATTTGATTAAAAACCAATTATAAACTACAATAAAAACGTATTCTTTAAGTGTATTAGATTGACATAATTAGATATTTTAAAATATATTGGAATCACATTAAAGTATTTTTTAAAATTTATCAAAAATAAAATTTAAAAAATATAAAAAGAAAATGCTTTTTAATACAAGACCGTTTGGGCCCGACCCGGGACCAGGACCGGTTACCGTAACCAGTTACAAGTACTCTTAATTGGGCCTTAGTATTTTAGACGGGACCGATTGGCCATCACTAGACTGGGACCACACGTTAGTCGTTCACAATTCAACACTGCAAATATGTAGTTTAAAAAACTGGTATGGCATAAATTTTGTCGTTTTGCTGGATGGTTGGACCACTTCTGCCATAAAAAATTGGATGATACCGATCCATCGAAGAGGCTATAAATTTCTAGCGATCATTTGCGTCCTCTTTCGTTCATAAAAATAGCAAACCTTACCAAAAAAAATATTTAAGATAAAAATTATCTTAATTAAATATTTTACGCAAAAAAATTATCTCTAATCGGCTAGAAATATTTTGAATTATTAAAACTTTAAATCCGTTATGTTGTTCTTAAACTTTACACAATTCAAATCCCTCGTGCCTAACGCCGTCACTCCCTCTTTCTGTCTTATCATCGTCTGCCATCCAACATCATCTGTCACTAGGGGTGGAGTTGGTACGGTATCAGTTTTTGTCTCTAATACCATATACCAACCAATTATAAATGGTACACAAAATCTTATACCTTTCCACCAGTACTTTGTACCAAATTTTTATTTATTTATTGGTACATGTTGATATTGATTTTCTACCAACTTCAAGATACATATACAAAATCTTTCCAATTTGTTCAAATTTTGAGTTTTCATATAACACATATGATCCCAAAGGTTTTCTGCGGTGTTTGAGATTGCTTATAAAAACTTGTTGACTTATATTCAATACATAAAAAAAAAAAGAACTAATTAATAATTAATAATTAAATAAGTCGGTACTATGGTAATACCGTGGTACACGACTTCTAATACCGTGTATCAACCAAATTTGCATACTTCGTACAATACTACCAACTGACTATAATCGGTACCAATTAAGTTGGTATCAATTTAATTGATACCATTGGTACACATGTTCGTTGGTTTAGTTTGGTACAAAACTATCACCCACATCTATCACCATCTTTGATGAAAAAGCTTTAGGGAAGTCGACAAAAATAGCCAATGCCCGAAACTAATTCACTTGATGGCCATTTCACCGCGCAACGTTTTTTATATAACCTTTTTTTGCTGAAGTTTACGCAAAAAGTGGAAATTTTATGTAGAAACTACTTTTCTACGTAAAGTTTTTTTTTTTTTTGGATGAAATCAAATCATAAGCGTAAAGCGTAAGATTTATGCGTAAACTATGTCTATGAGAAATTGGTTCTTAACATGACAAAAAAAGTGAAAGGGCTTTGATAGATTGACTATTTTTTATCGATTTCCCAAAAGTTTATCTGATTTTTCTTAAAATTTTAATATAAATGGGCCAGGATCTAAGGGGCCGTTTACCACACGTTTATGAGTTGTTTACTTGCGGCTTAATTAGGCTTATTGGTCTATCTGGTTTATTCGCACAGCTCATTTGAGTTGTTTACTTACGCTTATTCGCATAAAACATGATTTAATCGCACAAATAGAAATGGTGTGTTATTCCCGTTCAGGCACAAAAATGATACCCGACTCCTTATTTAAAGCACCGCCTACTTGTTATATGAGACACCCCATATTCTGCCTCTTTATGATTTTTTGTTTTGATGTTCAAATAATTAACATGAGGGTAAATTGGTCATTTATGTTATTCAGATTGTTGGTTCAGATAAAAAAAATAAACAACGCCCATTTATCCAGACAGACAAATTTATCCATACATTACTTAATAAAAAATTTGGTAAACAACCCTTACTCGGGTAAGTGCTTACCAAATCACGTTACCTTACCTGATGAATATGACAAAGATCAATAATTTTATCCGGTAAGAGTGAAGACAAGGAACGAGAGTCTTACCCGGTAAGTGAGGACGACGACTTTTATCATGACTAACGCTTACCGGGTAAATTGTTACATACGATACCGTTTTGATTGACCAAAATCTGACTCGATAAATAAATAATAATGATAAATTTTATCAATAAATATTTAACTGAATAAGAGTTTGATGAACGAACCAAAATTTCGTTATCGGGTAGGCCCAATTACTGGATATGGTGGCTCACTGTCGGAATGCTCCGAAAAAGAACCCTCGATAGTCACGTCACGTGCCGCTAAAGAGAGACGTCACGTGCCAATTCCTAACCATGGTAAAAAACTAACCATGGACGTGAGAAATTAACTTAACCATGGTTACTTTCTGCCTCATCTCCGTTGTTACCTTTCTTTCTCAATTAAGTCTAGGGTTCCTGAGAATCCGACGATCTTTCACATCATATTTTGTATTGCTTCATTTGAATCTATATATGTTTCCAAAGCTTAATTCTTTAGATCTTGTTACGTGATGGAGACGCAGAGGATCTTGGAATTTCCTCATAAAAATGTCGATAAGCGACCAAGGAAACGGCCTCGGTTGGCTTGGGACTTGCCTGCTCCTGTTCCTGCTCCTCCGAAGGTTGAAGTTTTTATTGTTTTTGTATGTTTTTGGTGAATAATTGTGTCTTGATTGATTGTTTCTGTTTGTTAGGGGTTTCAATTTAAGAATCACTTTTTACGATGCAAGAAGCCGTGAAATTCGAATTATTCTTGTTTTGATCTTCAGCCTTTTGCTTTTTGTTTGTAGAATTTTTGTTTGAAAAGAGATCTTGTCGGTTCCCCCAAAAAAATTTAGATCTTCATGTGTGTAACTGATTAATATGTAGATCTTTTTATTTAGAAAGACATAAAAATTGCTCAATATGATTTTCCCTCTTTGTCTGTTTAATTTCTTAATTAAATCTGATGTATGGCCTCATCCAGTTTCATGGAATTTTGTACAACAGATATGTTCAAATAAAACAATTTTTATTTTTGACACAGTTTTTCGCTTATAAACTTAGGGATTAACTTCAGAATTTGGATGTGCTTTTGCCTGAGCGAGAGATTTCCTGGAATCAACAATGATATGAACATTTTGACTTGTTAATGATATGGTTATGGGATCTGCATGAGATATGTAATATCGGATCAATGAGTCAGCTATACAGAAAGATGTATCTATCTTTTTGGAATAGACTCATTCATGGATGAAGGACATCATAATCTGTACATAAAAAGTTTTGAATTGCTGAAAGCAGCATGAGGTCACAGTTGAATCAACAGTGGCAAATTACTTTCATCAACGAACTTTTCATATGAAATATTTTTGTAAGCACCTCAATAGGATTAAATTAGTCTTATCTGTAGCTAATTTTGTCCAGTGATGTATTTCTTTCTTCCTATCTGACTTGGATAAAAGTATATTTTCATTGTTGGATGAGGTGCGGATTATAAAATGCTGACAGCAATACCCATTTAAGATACGAAACTTAAAATCTGAATAGCTTTTAAGTAATCTTATATTTTCTAGTTTATTCATACCAGTTTACAACTATAATTTTATAAAGTCTTGTTGTTCAGATGTCAATTCTATTGTTTTAATGCATGTTTGTTACTCAGGTGCTTCCAGCTTTATACTGCAGACAGGAGCTTATAAACGGGGCAGTCCCTATTTTTTCTTACTCTTCAATATATTACAAAGGGATACCTCATAATGGTTCCCCGCCCTGGAGACCGGACGACAAAGAAGGCCACTACATGTTTGCAGTAGGAGAGAATATAACTCCTCGATGTAAGTAAACTCCAGCTGCCTAAAAATCCTTGCTTGACTATTGAGGTGCCGTATCATGGTCATTGTGTTTGTCATTGTTTTATAGTTGTGGTTCAATGTAGTAAAGGGGAAACCATTCTGAGTACACCATCTTTGACTGGCATTGATGCAGGAGTTAAGAAAGTTTGACATTTCTTTTAAGCCATTGGCTACCATGAGGTATAGGGTGCCTATGGCAAAAAGATGTTGGAAGGAAAATGATTCAGAAAGAAGTTCCCTATTGGACCTTATGCCGGTAGGGTGTTTTTTTGGTTAATTCTTTAGGTTGACTGGACTGGTTTGACCATTAGTTATTTAATTTCGATCCTCATTGTCCATGAGCCACTGATAAGGGAGCTGCTTCAAAATCTGATCTGTACCTCTTATAAACCAAACCAAACCAAACCAAACGAACCCCATAAATCCCACACAGAACAGGGTCGGGGAGGGAAAGCTTACCACCCTCGACCTGCAAAAAGGTTTAGTGAAAAATATTTTATGAAGATTCTTTGTGCGAGGCTCGAGCCATTCTGCAAGTTTATTTAGAATTTGAAAGAAATGAAAGAGATAAAGTAAAGAAATGAAATAAATAAAACAAAATAAGTTTGGAAGAGTTAAAGAAGAGCTTGAGATAACTTTGGAATTGGAAAGAAGGGCTTAGGAAAGTAGAATAGGTAAACACCATACACAACAAAAAGAAAAATTACGGCACACAAGGACAATAAAGTCATAACGGAAAGCACGAAACCCCTGAATGACCTAAGGACGATGTCTGGCAACCAAAATAACAAGTGATCCGAAGTCATGCGTCTCACAGACCCCCCCTCCTTCCTATCCTAGGCCTCTTATACCTAGCTACAAGTATAATGTGATACCTAGAAGACGTGATCTTTACCGATTCATCTTTAGCATATTGTGATTTTGGATACTCACTGATTGGTTTCCATAGGCTTGGGTTTGTTGATGTACTTATGTACAATGCTTGTATGCACATGATATCATGCACAAATGGTTGCAAGGATGCTTTCAACCAAGGTAGCTTGTTATCTTTTGTATAAAATTGCTCCTACATGTATTTTGAAGATCTTTCTGGTGCTTACAAATGCTATTTTCAGTTTGACTAAGCAGCTTAATCTAAATATTTTTTACCTGTTTAATTTGATTATGTGGGATTCCTTAGGATCTTTGTAATTGGTAATACATGTAGATTTTTGGTTTCCTCTGGTTTATTGCATGCACAACACATCACGTGTTGACATAGTTTTGTTTCTCAATTGCAGATAGGATATTGAGCAAAATGGGAGAAGGTTAGCTATTGTCTAGTATTCTGCATCTCCAAGACTATCATAATTTATACAAACAGGGTTTCTGTGTTCTGTTTTTCTGTCCTGATTCATAATGAACCTTCTTTAGTGACTATGAATCAACGTAGGTACTTTTGGACAAGTTTTGGAGTGCCTGGATAATGAAAAGAAAGAGCCTGTAGCAATTAAAATTGTTCGTTCAATAAGCAAGTATCGTGAAGCTGCCATGATTGAGATTGACGTTTTACAGAAGCTTGCCAGACATGATGTTGGTGGCTCCCGGTAGGTGTCTTTTTCCTTTTCTTTTTCACTTGTTGGTTGTAGAAATTAAAGCAATCTTGGTGTAAGCGGTTTTATTTTTGCAGTTGTGTGCAAATACGGAATTGGTTTGACTATCGTAATCATATATGTATTGTAAGTATTTATTGGTGCTTGAGATTTGATTAATTTGCAACGGCAATGACGCTGTGTCATGCTTGGATTTCCTGTGAGTTAAAAACTTGCGGATGGGTTTAAATGGTCTTAACAGGTTTTTGAGAAGCTTGGTCCAAGCTTATACGATTTTCTCCGCAAAAACAACTACCGTTCATTTCCCATTGATCTTGTTCGGGAGTTTGGCAGACAACTTTTGGAATCTGTAGCATGTGTGTGCAAAAACTTGTACCACTTTTGTTCTGTTATTTATTTCTGTATCTTTTACATGCAAGATGTGTCTTTCTGATGTACTCCTGTTATCTTTATACTCATATCACCCATAGTATTGAAACTTTGTTCTTTTTCTCTTTTCATGTGTCACCAGTTTGATCATTAACAATCTTCTCTTCTGGTTGTCTAATTTGCATTGCCTCTTTTTCTGGCAGTTATGCATGATCTTCGCCTTATACATACAGATTTAAAACCAGAAAACATTCTTCTGGTTTCATCGGAGTACATCAAGGTGCCAGATTATAAGGTATGGTATGCTTCATGCTCATGTGCACAAAAAATGTGAGTTATTTATCATTTGTACCTGTGTGTTCAAGATGTCAATGTTAGTTTTCCATTAGCTTTGCCCTGCTAATTGCATTTTTATTCCCCTATGGCTTACAACCCTCTTCATATGCACATTAACCCCTCTACATTCACTTGTTATCCGTCATTATTGCTCTACAAGGTGGTTATGTGTACATGTGACGCTATAAGACAACATATGGATACATGCATGTTTTATGTAGTTTGGTAGCTTTTCATATGTTAGGGACACATATGTTATGGTTGTCTTATTGTTCACGATCCAATAAGCGAATTCTGATTGCTGTTGTTTCTCTTTACTATCCTGTAATCAAGTTTCTTTCACGATCCGGAAAAGATGGTTCTTACTTCAAGAATTTGCCAAAAACAAGTGCTATTAAGCTCATTGATTTTGGGAGCACTACATTTGAGCACCAGGATCACAGCTATGTTGTATCAACACGCCATTACCGTGCCCCAGAGGTTATACTGGGTAGGTGCCTTCTACTAACAAGTGGTATCATTGTCAGTAATATCAGTCGTGTCATTTTGAGTTCCATGTTTTGTTACATACAGGCCTAGGATGGAACTATCCATGCGATTTGTGGAGCGTAGGTTGCATACTCATTGAACTTTGTTCCGTAAGTCTGAATTGGATGCCTTCTGTTACTTTTACCTTTTTCTTTCTGCTTTTGACGTTAGTAACAGCAAATGTCCTATTTTCTTTAAGATATAATATGTCAGTGGCCAAATATAGTATTTTTTTTTTACCTTTGGACACAAGAAACTGGTTATAAAACGAACCCTAACCAAGCCAAACAAACCCAGTACATCCCACTAGAAAGCAAGGTCTAGGAGGGTTGGGATGTATGCAGTCCTGACCGCTACTCCCTTATAAAACAAACATTCTTTTGGAAAATATTGTTTGGAAGTCCATAAAGCTGGTGTTTGCTAAATGTTTATTGTTTGGTCGGTGAAACTGGACGCCGAAGGTGGTCCTGCATTTCTGTTGTAGTTCTTTCATTGTATCTGGTCTTTTGAAACCTCTTTTACTATCATAATGCTGCATACTCTATCCAACTTGTGGTTAAAAAGTAAAAACACAGTGAAAGTATCCTATATCATGGATCATGTTGACTCTGGTTGGCTTGAACCAGCCAATGGGAAATAGGAGGGAAGACTATTTAGCCACCATCTGAGACTGAAACCACTACTTTTGAACATCCCGTTTTCTGCTTTTCCACTCCAAGATCACGGCTTTTGCAATTATTTGCTCTTTTAGTGGTTTCTTATGGATGCGTTTGGTACCCTGGACAGGACAGAACAAAAAGTTTTTTGCACGTTTGGCACAACAATTGAACTGGGACAGTGCATAATTGAGTGGGACAAAAATGCAGTTCTTTGTCCTACCAAAATAGGTGGAACAGAAATTACGGAGATAACACAAGATTTGTAAATTACTAAACTACCTGTGTCAAGCTAAAACCTTAAAAACTTCCACAAATTATTCATCCGCCTACCTCACTCTCGCCAGTCCTATTCAGTCCAGTCCAGTCCAGTTATGTCCGCATACCAAATGGACCACTGTTTTAAGTGCTTGACTATTTGGTAAAATATAGCAGCACTAGTTGCTGTTATTGTGTCGTGTGATGTGTTTTAAACCTTTACTTATTTGTTTGCTCAAATTTGTTCCTTCACAATTAGGGTGAGGCTCTGTTCCAAACGCATGAAAACTTGGAACATCTTGCAATGATGGAGAGAGTTTTAGGGCCACTTCCTCAGCATATGATTATGCGAGCAGAGTAAGATATTATGTTATTGAAACTTAAACCGTTAGTTCCTTGGATACAACAAAAGCGCTTACATTAACCTGAATCTTTGCAGCCGTCGGTCTGAAAAGTATTTTAGAAGGGGTGCACGATTGGATTGGCCTGAAGGTGCAACCTCGAGAGAAAGTATGAGGGCTGTGTGGAAACTTCCACGCCTGCAGGTAATTAAGTCGTTATAGATTTCTGTTTCTGAAATCTTGCCATCTGTGTGTTTCTGTTGATCTTTTCGTTATTGTTCCTTCAAGTAGAAATTATATATATACACACACACAAAGAATCGGGTAAGAATAGGAGTTGAGGAGCATAAGAAGGGATCTGGACACTTGATCACTTTTAATCTCATATTCTCACCCCCACCCTATGGATTTCACTTGATACGGGAATCAATCCGGTCTATCTGGTACATCTCATTAGCGTTGATCTTCAATTAGGATTGATCCAAGGGTGGAGATCCCTTCTTACCCTTCTCACCATAACTTCCATTCTCACCAGAATTCAGCCCTATATATATGATGCGCTAAATAGAAATCGGGTTAAGTTAATTGTCTAAATATTGTAACAAATACCAATACGATGCATGAAGGTCTAGCCATCACATTCAAGTTTTGTAACATATAGAATATAAAGAACTTTAAACCTCAATTATTTCGAGAACGGATATTTTATATTTTCAAAATATGTATAAGATGACAGGTTTACTCTTTGGAGTAGAGGACATGCCTGTATATATGCCACTGCTTGACCCCACCTCTGGGATGATGTAGTGGGCTCGTTTAAGTTGGCTGTATAGGATTACTCGGTGGATAGTTTATATTTTCGAAAATTTGTATCATCATAAAAGTTTCTCTACAACATGAATCTGTAACTATCTATATTTCTATTCTAGGTTGTCCTAAAATAAGTGTACACTTTCAAAAATAAGTTTCTATTTTCCAATTCTACCCTTGATTATGAAACGGAGAAATTCATCTCCTTGTATTATTAAGGGTATAGTTGTCATTTCAATTAAAAAGTGTAATAGTATGAAAGTAAGTAAAGCAGCTAACTAGCCTGAAAAAGAAACCAATCAACATAAAACATATATTTTTATTCTAGTCTCATATCTACTTTCCAGTTCTACCCTTAACTATAACACGGAGAACCCTGTTACGAAGAGTAAAATGGTTATAATTCAAATTGTAATTATTTCATAATTCAGAAACTATGTACCCCTTTCGGATGCAGAACCTGGTAATGCAGGTTCTAGAACCCCATACAAAAAATCGTTTGAGGCATACAACTTAAAGGGCGCCTCGAGACAAGGCAGCCCAAAGCCGCACCTGGGACGGCGCCTCTTGGACCCTGGACGAGGCATACGCCTTGGTTCAATGATGCGGTTCGGTGAGGCGTGAGGCGTTGTCGAGGCATAATCCTCAGAGGATATGCTTTGGTGATATTTTTCTGGCTTTTTTACAAGCTTCATCGCAGTAGTAATACTTTCTCTTTATGGTGTGTCTATTTTTTAAAAAACTAAATGTCAAAGCCTAATTGCCTGAATGTGTACTTATAGTTTTATTTTGTCACACCAAGTGTACTTTTAATATTTTGTCGACCAAGTCTATCTCACGGTTTCATTAAGAACCACTGAACCAACGCTCTTAATAATTTAGTATTATATAAATATATAGAGGCAGGTTCAAACGAGAAGCTAAACATTTTGCAAGAAGGCGATAAAGTCCCAATATCATATATGATTACACGCATGGTACACAAGCTTAATCAAATATGATTAAACACATGTTGCATTGACATCACATAGACGCTTAATCAAAATATGATTCAACACACCAAATGAGTGTTGTCATATATGATATTGAGATCTCTCGCCTTCTCTTAAAATTTTTAACTTCTCATATGATCCTCCTATATATGTATATTAGGTGTGATGGCAAATCAAATGCAAAACTTCTAAATGTTACAAACCTGCAAACCAATGTTTATGGAAATGATGAAAGTTCATTGATTAAGATCAACGGTTTATATTAAGAAACAATCAATATATTCATGAAACCGGATATTCGTTGGACCAGATGACCAGTTGGGATTGATTTATATGGTTTGTATTTGATTGAGACTCTTGTATATATATATGTATATATATGTATAGTATATATACATATTTTTCCACCCAGGGCTTACGCCTTGGACTGCCTCGAGGCTTACGCCTCCTTGTTGAGGGAAAACGCCTCGAGGCCCAATTCCACATTTTAAAACCTTGGCCGTACCTTTTTAATAGTTTATTAATGTGAAATTTGTCATTTTATTAATAAAAAGTATAACAATCACACATTTCTAGAACCCTGTATCTTTCTAAAACATTTTCTTTCCGAATGCAGAACCTGGTAATGCAGCATGTGGATCACTCTGCCGGAGCCCTGATCGATCTTTTGCAGGGGCTGTTACGGTTTGACCCATCAGAGCGACTGAAAGCTCGGGAAGCTTTACGGCATCCTTTCTTCACAAGAGATATTAGACGATGTGGGTACCCTTTGTAATCGGAAAATTCGACCCACCCTCCTCGTGAGGGTAGCGAGTCTCTTCTGTGCTATGAAAGAAAAAAAAAGTTAATAGAAAAGTCGTCCCATAAAAATTGAAGCTTTTGATGACGGTTTTGCGCGAAATTATACGTTTGCTTGTGTTTTTTCTTGCTTTGTGTTTGCTTGTTTGAATGTTTGATGTATATTGGTTTTCTACATCGTGGGTCAAGTCTCCACAAAGCTTGTCGTCATGATTCGAATGATTTTTGATTCCGAAAATGTCTTGTTTTTGTGCTTTTTGGGTTTGGTTTTGTATTTAATTTACAAGTGGAAAAGTGGTTATAGAGGATTTGAAAATATGACCCTTGAAACATATAAAAACTTAAAAGAGGGTGGGATTGTTTTCTATTAAGTTATGTATGGATAAAGTTGTTTGTGTGGATTAATTTGTCTGTATAGATTGAAAAGTTTTTGTATGGGAGAACTTTTTCATAGATGGAAGGAGATTGTCATTTAATTGGTAAGAGTAGTTTTGAAAAAAGAAAGAAAGTGGTTTTCAGTATAAAGCTCCTCTGGAAGCTGATGAAATAAACCATTTTCTATACCATTAAACCATTACTAAACTATCATGTATGGCAGATTGACAAAGCTACGAGTCTTATTAAGCTCGTTAAGTTGTTAACGAAAAATGTCCTAAGTTTTGTACATGGGACTTGACTTTGAAAAGTTGGAACTCATTCTTCCATGTTTGTGAGACAAGGTAAAATTCACTGTTACGTATTTAACATGACATAAGACAAGGACGGGTACGATTGGATGTGACGGAAAAATGTTTTCTTTTTGTGGAATAAGATAAGGATATGACATAACTAAACACCAAGTGATTGAGGTTTTGAAACCTTGCTATGGGTGTAGTTTTCTTGATGCAAATAAAAGGGGGGGGGGGGGGGGAATTAAATTTTATCTGATATTATCATTTCGTTAATAGGTCAAGCTAAGATGATGAGTTTGAAGGTACGTAAGAACATAAAATTTTGCATAACTGTCGAAGATGAACATTCAGATCCAAACAATATTCTAGATGCTCATTGTGCAAGGATTAAATTGAGCGTAACTGTCGAAGATGAACATTCAGATCCAAACAATATTCTAGACGCTCACTGTGCAAGGATTGTGAAGATGGGTTGGAGCTGGTTCTAATCGTTTTTTGTTATATAGGATTAGTGCAATGAGGATTTGTTATGTACTGTCGAGTGGACTTGTGTTTTAAGTCGTAGTTATCACGTCATTTAGGTTTTTCTAATCCTTTTAGTTTATGTTGGATAATGAATTATTTATTTAGATATATAGTTTTTAATTTCTTAAAAGAATTAAAGTGAGAATGAGTATAAAGACTAAAATATATATGTTTTAATGGATAGTTTTTTGATATAAATTTATTATTATTTAAATAGAAATAAAATAAAAACGTAAAACGACAAAAACTTCCTTGATTTAACGGAATGACCGTTGGTAGATTTATAGCAAAGGATCCAACACGCAACAAAAGTGAAACCACATAGACTTTAGATATAATTATTTCGTTTGGCAAATCTAAGGATAGTGATTTGCCCCGACCCGATGGGGAACTCGACTCACCTAACCCGAACGAGGACGGGGATTCACCGCTAAACGGGTCCTGGAGTCGGGGATCCCCCAATGGACCCAAACTAAAGGATACTCTTTATGGGGTTTGACTAAAGTTTGACCGATGACAAGATGTTAATCCCCGTACCTACCAGGACCCAGAGCCTGAGGATATTACTAAAAACAAGGGCCAGATACCGGGGATTACAAAACCCGCCCCGTCCCCATCCCGTTGCCATACCTAACCAAATCCATGAACCCTATATAACCAACATACGAAATCTCTAATTTTAACAAGTTTTAATGACATAAATTGAAAACTATATATCATTAAATTCTATTATAATAATTAATTACACATTATATTTATTATGCTTAATAAAATCCTATGATAATAAAGATGTTTGTTTAGTGTTTCTTAGGGTATTTTTTAAGTTAAAATCAGCCATTATTAAAAAAAACACCATTTTAATAGAATAAAAAGTATGAAACTGTTTTTTTAATTTTTTTTAATATAAAGTAAGAAAATGAAGTAATTTAATTTTAAGGATAGAAAGTGTTATTTAGTGCAAACCACAAGGACCAAGAATGTAATTTACTCTTTCTAAAATCTCGAAAAGTTAAAAAGCGTTGATGGTTTTGTAGAAGCTGTTTGGTTCATGTGGGTAACGTAAATTTAAAAAACGAGGAAAAAAATGATAAAATAGAAAAGAATTTTTATAAATTTATGGGAAGATGAATTTTTTTTAAAGTATATAATATTTATATACGGTTAATAAAATAAATAAACCATACACCTTTCTCACTTTTGGTGAGGTTTGAACCATTGACCTTCTAAGATGTCAATGACTCATATACCGTTAGGTCAAAAACCCTTTGGTGAATTTATTAGAGTATCTCTAATAGATTCTTCAAAATAGAGATTTTAGGGACCTTTCTTTCAATAGACTTTCCTAAACCTTTTTCAAAATGAAGAATGTATGAGAGAGAAAATAAAATTCTTCAAATTTAGAGATTTTCTCAAAACTGATTACTGATTTTTATTCATTCAGGCATATTATCAATGAGATTGTTTGAATTTAAATGTTTAAAAGAAAAAAAGTAATATTCTATGAATTGTACTGAATATTTTAATTGTATAATCTAAAAAACAGAGAATATTTTAGAGATCGAACGAAATTTTTATTGGAAATTGACTTTTTATTTATTTGTTTTTGATGAATTTGTTGAATATTCTCTTAGAGCATTTTCAACAGATTTCCTAAACCACTTTTAATTTCATTAATTTATTATTAAATACTTTTAAATAAACACATGTATTTTCTCCATCGGGACAAACCGGGCATGAGATAGAAAACCGAACCGATTGGTTGCCCGTGATTCGGGCATAAACCACTTTTACGAATTCGGGTTTGGGTTTTTACTGACTTTGTGGGTCCAACTTCACGTGGGCTGGAGCCACGTGGATAGGGTTTGCTTACCTAAAAATCTCGCTAATCCATTTTAACCAATCAAATTCATCGCCCCACGTGGGAAACGGGACCCACGACCACACCCGTAATTATATATTTTTATTAATATTTTATTATATTGGCATTAAAATATTATTTGATCGCCATTATGGGGTTTTTTGTTTTTTACCTTTATTTTTTTAATCAAAGGGAAAAAAAATAGTAATTCATGTGTTTTTTCTTAAATCATATAATTCACGATATAAAATAATTAAACTTAATTTTATTTTTATTTTTTTTAAATTAATATTTAAGAAATTACAATTTTGTGGGGATAAAATCTATTTATTTATATATATTTTTAATTATGATCAATAATTTTATATATTGATATGTTTATGGAATATATTTATCCAAAAAAAATATTTCCTTTTAATAAAATAATGCTTTTTTTACATTAAATAATATGAAAGAAAATTTGTTTTCAAGATTTCTTTAATAAGAAAAAGATAATCATCATGATATAATAATTATAAGAGTAATTTACAATTTTGGACCCTGTGGTTTACATGAATATTTAAAAGTGATCCCTAGACTTCAATAACTACAGTAATCGTCCCTACTGTTTACATTTTGTTTTGAGAATTGACCGTTGTTATTAACTCGGTTAGATTAATCCGTTAAGTAAAGGAGCATCTTAGTCCTTTCACCTATTTCTTTGTATTTTTCTGCTTTATTTTTATTTAGATGATATTATATAATATTTAATATTAGTTTTATATACAATACATATATTCTGCAGGTGAAGGACCCCCCCCCCCCC
>NC_037537.1:25812823-25820435 GCF_001531365.2 Cynara cardunculus var. scolymus
CCCCCAATCCGGTGATGGTCACCATCTTCATCCTAACTCCTCTAACCATCATTTTCATCTTAATTCCTTTGGCTGCCTTTGTCCACCCCCATTCCATTTTTGTTGCTTTGACTTTCCCCAATATCGATCAACCCTAAAACGTGACAAAGGTGGAGGTGAGAACCCATCACATAGATGAAAATGCTATCACAAAAAATAAGAAAATAGGTAAAAAGACCAAGATGCCCCCTTACTTAACGAATTAATCTAACGGAGTTAGTTACAAGAGACGATTTTCATTGCAAAATATAAACACTAGGTACGATAATTGTAGTTATTGAAGTCTGGAGAGTAGAGATCACTTTCAAAAATTCATGTAAACTACAGGGACCAAAATTGTAGTTTACTCTAATTATAAAAATTAAAATAAATAGCATTGCACATTCAAAGCTTTTTACCCCAAATTTCTAAGTCAAATCATCTACTCAGATTACACATTCTTGTTTAGCACTGCCCAGAAAACCCTCTCTCTCTCTCTCTCTCCCAAGAGGAACTTAAGAGAGAAGGGGTTTTGGCACATAATAATGGCTGATTCTTCTGCTTCATACATTCACATGGTGGGTTAGTTCTTCCCTTTCTTTCTTGTTCTTATATCACTATCAAGATTATCTTTAACCCATCTCTTCACACACACACACACATATATATGATGTATACATATATGTGTGTGTGTATATATATATATATATATATATATGCATGCTTGTGATCTTACATGTATGATATGATTGACACCTCAGTTATAGTAGTTTGATCCACAAGAAAGATGTCTCTCTCAACTTTTCACGATATATACGCATAGCTTATTAGTTCCACTTCCTCTACTTATATATATATATATATATGTGTGTGTGTGTGTGTGTGAGAAAGAGAGAGAGAGAGAGAGAGAGGTGGGTAATTGGATATTTTGAATTTGTTTTTGGGAAGATGAGAAATTGGAGATGAAATTGCAGGTGCATCATCTAATAGAAGAGTGTTTATTATTCAATATGAGCAAAGAAGAATGCATGGAAGCTTTATCTAAGCATGCAAACATCATGCCTGCCATCACTTCTACTGGTACTACATATATATATATATACTCTCTCTCTCTCTCTATATATATATATATACATACATATATATAACCCTATACACCAAGAACACGCACTGAAAACACACACAAACAATATCCCACTTTTCAAAATTTTTAATTAAAATGTTTTGTTACCATTTTATTAATTATGTTTTGATTTAATATATAATTAATAATCTTTTCCTTATTGGATATGGTTTAAGAAAATTATATGTTGAATATATAATTATATATATATATATATATATATAAATATATATAATTCATCTCTCAATAATCAATGCAAAATAGTGTATGCAATTAATTGTTTATGGGATAAAATATAGTTAATTTGACGGGTTTCATTAATTTTATGATAATGTTTTTTAATTAGATATATAATTGTGTCTTGCAAGTTGTTTGGTGCACGTTTGAATATAAGTCTCGTCTGAAAATGAAAATTATAGTGAGAAACGTAAAAAAGTATATGAATTCTTGATCATTTTAATTTTATGTCTACCTATGAATTATGTTTTAGGAGGAAATTGATTCGATGCATCTAGCTGTACTTCGTTAATGTTGACATTCAATTAAGATTTATCTAAGGGTGAATGTCTCCTCTTACGGTAGAGCTGGGTTTTGGTGAGAAGTGTATATCCACCATTGGATCAATCATAATTGAATGTCAATACTAATTAATGAGATGCATTTCAATTTCCATCTAAAGTGCAATTCATAGGTGGGAATGAGATTAAAAGTGATAATGAGTTCAAACATTTTCTTACATTTTTTCACCATAACTTTCTCTCTCACATGATCCTTCGCCAATATATATATACATGGGCTTAGTCATTTGAAAACCCTATTATTACGATAATTGTGAGAATTATCAATGTAAATTATTGTTTCACATAATTTTTTTTTCATCTAACATTATAATTTAATATATTAATTAAACATATATTTGGTTGACAATGTGATTATTTCATATGTATTCAGTTCACAATATGAAACGTTTTAGTTATATATTTTGTTTCACAAACATATAAAAATGTTCACATCGTAAAAAAAAATTATGTGAAACAAATATATTCATTCAATACACTAAATCCAAGTCGTATATGAAAAATATAATTTGAAATAGCATATAATTCACTCGTTTCCGAGATTATGATAATTTTACGAGTTCACAAATTAATAACCCCCCCTCTCTCTCTCTCTCTCTCTATATATATATATATATATATATATATATATATATTTCAAATACAACCAGGTCTATTTGTACAACCAATGCAACCCAAATAAATGAGATATTTATGGAAATGATGAGAGTTCATTTATTATGATTTGAATATTTATGGAAAATGAATGTGATTTATTAATTATGATCAATACTTTATATTAGGAAACAATCAAAACTTCTATGAAATCACATATTCATCAAATTAAATGGACAGTTGAGATTATGTTGTATTGGTTGTACAAATGTAAATGGTTGTATAATAACCAACATATATATATATATATATATATATATAATTTGGTTCACGTGAGACCAACCTGTTTTCGTAAGACCACTTTTTTACATTATATATATATGATTTGGTTCACGTGAGACCAACATGTTTTTGTAAGACCATTTTTTTACACTTAAAAGCCAAACCCTCACAGCAAAAAAACACTGTGAAGGTTACCTTCACAGCGTTTTGCTGTGAAGTTTCAAGTGTAAAAAAATGGTCTCACGGGTTACTTTCACAGCGTTTTGCTGTGAAGGTTCAAGTGTAAAAAAATGGTTTCACGGGTCTTACGAAAATAGACTGGTCTCATATGATCCCGAGTCTATATATATATATATATATATATATGTGTTTTTTTTTATTTACTCTCTGCTTATGCAAATTAATGGTGTGTGAATTTAGTGTGGAATGAGCTTGAAAAAGAGAACAAAGACTTCTTTGAAGAATACAAGAACACAAGAAGGAATAATCAAACACAAACAGTTTCTTCTTCTTCTTCCTCCTAAAAACATTAATCATCGTCAATTTATTCGATTATAAATGCTTTCAATTAATCACTTGTACCTATTGCTTTAGAGTTTGTACCCTTAATTCGAGTTGTATGAATCATGTATATCAAGCTTTTGTATTAATTTGGTTCGCGTTGTTTTCAAATGTTTTGAATCGTGCTCTAAACGGTTCAAACAATAAGGAATCGTTTACCAAATGCTTACTTTATAATCGTTTACTGATAAAAGTCAACACTTTGATCAGTTAACTTAATTATCATCAATTTATTTCACCATAAATGCTTTAAATTAATCACTTGTACCTATTTTCTTAGAGTTTGTACCATTTCGAGTTGCATGAATCATGTATCTGTATGTATGTATGTATGTATGTATGTATGTATGTATGTATGTATATAAACACACACATACACATATGGTTGAGTTCACGTGAGACCAGTCTGTTTTCATGAGACACTTAAAACGACATTTTTACACTTGAAACTTCATAACAAAAGTTGTGAAGATAAAAAAATCTGAACTTTCACAGTAGAAACACTGTGAAAGTTACCTTCATAGTAGAAACATTGTGAAAGTTATCTTCATAGCAGTTTTGCTGTGAACAAATATTGTCTCATAAAAACAACATTGTCTCACATGATACCAAGTCTCTCTCTCTCTCTCTCTCTCTCTATATATATATATATATATATATATATATATATAACATTTGATGCTAATTGTTTCTTGTTGTTTCTAAATACTCGGAATCGTGCTCTAAACGGTTCAAACATCAAATCATCAACCTCCTGCAAGCGATTGAGGTCGTGATCAAACACGTAATGTTAAATAACTGACTAAAGATGCAAAAGAAGTGGTAATATTAAAAGATTTGACGGATTTAGTAACGAGTCAAAACTGTTAAGCAAGTATAATTAGAGATTCGAGTCATAATTTTTTCTAACCATGAGCGTTCGAGCCAGTTTGCATACTTCGAGCAATTCTTGGTCGTTTGACACATAGTTGGTACAAAATTAGGTCAAACTGCATCTATTGGATTAGAATTGGGTTACAGTCAGCCCAACTTGACTTGACAAACCCGATGTCTTTATATACTATAAATTTAATATAATTGACAAATCTTTGATTAATATATGTACGTTAGATTTTTGACCGACTCATAATTAATTATATTTAAAATTATATTACAATTTCAACCGTAATTTTACTTTTTTATTGATATGAATCTTCAACTTTTTTTTGTATATTTTCATTTTAATTTTACTTCGTTTAAAAAATATCATTTAATTCGATTATAAAATGATAAACTAAAGTTTCAACATGATAAATTCGACCAAAATATAATTAATATTATTTCAATAAAATTATTTATTAATTAAAACAATTTTTATTTTTTTATTTTTGTTAGCTCAAATTTTTTGTATTGGCCTTCTTCGTTTCTATAAAACGGCAGGGAGCGATAACAACGGCTGTCTAAGGGGCTGTTTGTTTGGCTCTTAATGGTTCCATTAAGAGCCAACCTCTTAATCGCTAAGAGGTCAAGGCTGTTTGGGAAAAAAAAATACTCTGAATGGTTACATTTTACCTCTTAACCATTTTGCATCCAGGGGCTCTCTAAACCATTCAGACTCTTCTTTTTCCATATTTRCCCTCTCCCCCAACATCTCCCCCACCCTCTCGTCGCCTCCTCCCCCCACCTTACGAATRCGATCGCCCTCTCCCCCAACCAGAGTGTCGTTCGTCGCCACCAACCAGAGTGTCGTTCAAAGACCCTCCCGTCGTTCAAAGACCCTCCCCCACCGTYGCCACCGTCGTTCAAAGACCCTCCCCCACCCTCTCGTCGCCGGACTCGCACAGCCCCTTCTATACAGCACGCCCTTCACATCGCCTCCCACCCCCACGATCGTTGGTCTTCGTCTTCCCCCTCCCCGATCATCGCTCTTCCGGTTGCCATCTCCGGTCGCTCTTCCGGTCGCCGTCTCCGGTCTTCCAGCAGCTCGTATTTCCTCGCTTCCTACCGTATTTCCTCGTATTTCCGTCGCCGTCTCCCCTTCAGTCATAAGGTTCCTTTTTCTTTCTTTCTTCTTCTTCATGTGTGGTGAATGATTGTCTTTGATGTAGGCTTCATCTTATTTGCAACTAATTGATGTTCAGACTTTTGGTTGATCATTATTGATGATATAACTAGGGTTTATAGCTTAGTGATATATGTGCATTGATGATTGCTTATTAGGCAGAGGGACCAGAAGGAGATCTAGATGAAGTTACACACAGGGTTTATCATGCTCTTCCCTCTCCTGTTCAACTTGCTGGTTGCTATTTTCAGGGGTATTGGGCTATGTGGTTCCATGGTCCCTTGATTCTTGTTTTGATCTTTACCTATTTGATCTGCAAGGAATATGAGTGTTTGATACGTTTGTATTTGATTAATATGAAAACTTGTTTTGAACAAGTAATGTTATGTTTGTTTGGATTAATATGAAATATGTAGTTACATTTACAAAGTAATTGTTTTATTCAGATATCTGTCAAACAGTTATATTTCATTCAGTACTAAATCATACAGAGGGTTAAAATGGTAATTTGTTATCATTCAGAGAACATTTACCAAACAACCATATTTCATTCAGCACTTAACCATTCTGACCCTCTTAACCATTCTGACCACTTAACCATTCTGCACAAAACCATTCAGCAACTGCCAAACAGCCCTTAAGGTTTTTGGGCATCGGACACGTGGTGGTTGCGTGGTTGTTGATTACCATCGTGCCATGACACGTGAATGCACGTGGCACTCACATTATTTTTATATTTTATTTTATTAAAATCATTTTTTTCAACCGACAAATATCTAACCGTTTATCTAAATAATACTTAACAATTAAGAGTCAATATTAAAAGTTATTTTACCAGATAAGATTATAATACATCAAAATGGTATCGTATACAACAATTTACTCGGTAAACGCTTACCTGTGTAAGAGTCGTCACCTTCACTTATCTACCAAGACTTCATCTTTATTATTGCTCTTATCGGATCTGATTTTTGACCCTTGTCATGTTCATCCAGTAAAGAAAATTACCCAGTAAACACTTAGCGTGTAAGTGTTTACTGTTTAGTAAACGGCCCGTGAAACTAAAGAACAAATTTTACAAGATATTAGTTAGACCAGTTATATTGTATGGATCGAAATATTTCGTTGATTAAAAAAAAACTCGGTTAAAATAAGTTGGAGTTTGCTGAACTGAAGATGTTTAGATGGATTTGTGGTCGATCATGTTTGAGAGGATATCAAACAAGGTCTATCAGATATTATTAGGATATCAAATAAGGTTTATCAGATATTAATGAGTTGAAATAAAATTCACAACTTATTCGGTCAACTATATATTACTGTTTGATAGTGACTTAATTACCTCACTTGTGTCGTATTGAAAGTTGTCTGGACTGTGCCGAGAGCGGACTCGTGCAACTTCCACCCATTTCCACGCTATTCGTATGCTGTTTTTATTCGAATTTTTTTTTCTATTCAACCATTACAACACGTTTATATATCTCTATGCATGCTTAAAAAATCAGTTCTTTAATTCGAGCGTTTATGCATTTATTGTACCACAAACAACATAGTTGGTGTTCGTTTATCCAATTGGCGGCCTTAAAGCCTCATTTTGAACTCTATTCACATATGAACTTTCTTTAATTCAGGGGTTGTTTGTTTACCTCTTAATAGTTTCATTAAGAGACAACTTCTGAATTGTTAAGAGATGAATCTTATTTTGAAAAAAAATCTGTCTCTTAATGATTCTAAAACATTCTGAATGATTTTGTATCATGAGCCTCTATTAACCATTCAGCACCCTAATTTTATTGTAAACAATTATCAGAGAATTATATTTCATTTGCACTATATCATGATAATATCTTAATCATTTTGATCACTTAATTATTTTTTGCACCTAACCATTTAACAACTGGCAAACATCTCGTACTTATTGAAATCCTTGTAATATTTGTAACTTAACTTCACTGACTTTTTTCCCCTTTGTAAAATGCCATTTTTTTTCGAAACCTTAAAAGTTATTTGAAAGAATGTTTTTGAATGATTTGGATTTCGTGAAAGAATTTTGAATCTTTGGTGTGTTGGTATGTATGATTTAAAATGTAATTAAATTCCATTATTTATAAAAACAAAAAAATGAAAATAAAAATAATTAAATTATTTTTTATTAATTAATTATTATATAGCAACTACTCGTGAGGGCTTTTTTAAATACCAGTTTTACAAGGTGTTACTGAAGTTTCTAGAATTTCAGAAGATTAAAATAAAAATTAATTTAAAATCCGACGAAATCTTACAAACTGAATGGCCCAATTTTTGTCCTAGAATCAGTTGAAAGAAAATGACGTTATATTTCATCCATTATCTCCATGAAATGACCATATATATATATATATATATATATATATATATATATATATATATATATAA
>NC_037537.1:25820895-25824719 GCF_001531365.2 Cynara cardunculus var. scolymus
TTGTGGTTAATATTGGTTCTCACAGTTACCACAAACAACTCAGTTCTCCCTTGAATAGGCCCCTATATATATATATATATATATATATATATATATATACTAGTTGTGAACCCGTGCAGTGCGGCGGGACAACAGGAGGCGTGAATGTAAACAATTTTGAAGTTTTGCTGGCTTTCTTAGAGGAGATCTTATGACATGATGATCTTCTAATATAGATATTTAATTTCCAAATTTATCCTTCGTTGCATTTGGAGGAGAGAACCTTCCGCAAATCTCCTCGATATTGAAAGCCAACCTTTTTGTGTACCCAGAACTGCAAAAGATTATGATAAACCAATTACTTTGAGCAAAGTTACATTGAAATTAAGATTCCTCATTTTAAAAGAACTTGAAAGGTTAAAAGAGGTACCAATATAAATGTTCCTTTCACATGAACAATCAAGTAGGATGATCTATATGTTTTCCAGAGTGATAACTGTAGTAATACACCCCCTGAAAAGGTGCATTGACTGAAGGTGAGTATTAACAACACAAACAAATATACAGAGGGGCACTGCTTCCAACATCATATAGGCATAAGAAACTTATAAGGTTAACTATAGAAGCATGTCTCCTTGATACCAATTTTATTAGTTTGATTGAATGATGTTGAACAACTTAATCATATTGCTTTGTACAAGTCTTCATTTGATTCGAAGCTATTAGAGTCTTCTTCTGGAGCCATAACAAGATCATGATCCTGGGAGGCACTCAAGTTATCTCCTGAAATTTCTTTAGAGCTAACTTCATTGGCATCAAACTGCTCCCCAGAATCGAGTTTCTCTTCTGAATCATCATCTTCACATGGACTTGAGATGCACTCAAGTTATCTCCTGCAACTGATTTCTGATGTTATTTGTAACTATTTTTCCTATTGTGCATGTGTATAGAGGTCAGGCAAAAGAAGGTAAACAGTGGAAGCTGATTATCTTGCAAAATTGTGTAGGTACAAATCAACAGGAAGCAACAATAAACAATAGCTACGCGATTGTGCATCCGATATGTGCTTGTTAGCAAAAGATGGATGATGATATGAAAAGAACAAACCATTCTACTACACCAGAATCTAGAAAGAAAATGATATAAAAAGAACAAACCATTGAGCCAAAGGAGAAGAGGATTATGTTCCATGTATCACCAGTAACTAATATGAATAAACTGCAATGAGAGTTGCATGATATTGTTAAAAGAAACCTCCACTGAAGTGTGACTAATCATTAGTAAGGTATGGCCCAGCGCCTAGAAAATATAGTACCATATCATGCTTAATTAAAACATAGTACGAGACTATGAGAGATAACAAGATGGCCCACAGCAGACCCCTGCACATTAAATGCAGCCAGAGATCAGCTATTCAACTGCACTCTCATACAAATATGTAAGAAGCTCACGAGAACATATTTTAGAAATATCTAGCTAAAAAATTGACTAACTTCCAAGCATTAAAAATGGAGTGGATGCTCTCTCTCTCTCTCTAAGAAAAAGAAAGAAGCTCGTTAGGATGTAATGTCACTAATATACGTCAGCAAGTTTGCCAATTGAGAACATAAAAATGTTTTTTCAAATTCTTAGAAGTGTAATTCCACTATTACTGAATCAAAATGTTTCACCAACTGCCAACAAGAATTAATATGATTACTTGTTTAGTTGTTTGAGACAATCTTTTGCTCCCCTCTCTCTCTCTCTCTCAAGGGAATATCATAAAAAAATATCATTGCATTAATATTTAGTAGTTGTTTCTAACCTCAGGTTTAGCAAACCAAGTCATTAACTTTAAAGTAGCAAGTCTTTTCAGCAAGTTCTCTCTGTCCCAAGGTCTGCACATGGGTGTTTGCACTGTCCCACCAGATGCATTTTGCAACTCCTCAATGGCACCTCCAATCTCCCTAGCTTTTTTCACTTTTTAGCCATATTTAGACCTCATTTCACTTCGTAGCCAATCCTCAGGCAGAAGGCTTACACATATGCATAAGGATTGAATTTCAGCCACTTTCTATGCAAGAATTCCACTTCTTTTTTTGCGAAAAAACCAATCATCAAGCATATGAGCGTAAGGATCGCCTACAAAGTAAAGTAAGGTCTGAAAAGGGCTAAAAAGTGAATCTCCTTTATTTCTCAAACCAACATAATGAAAAAAAAATCTGTAAAGATATTTAGCCTGCAAGAAAAAAGATATGAAATCCAAAGTGCTGCAGAAATGACAGTATTTCCATGCGTAGACAATAGATACAAATCTTTGATACTGTTCTCAATTTGGGAGATAAAATGTGATGAAAAATAATGAGAGGTGATGAACACAAAATTTAGAAAACCAAAAAAGGTACCTTTTTTGAGAGGTATTGGGGACCTGAACAACTGCTTTTGATGGTGATTTGTAGTTTTTTGGGTGCATCAGAAAGAGACCAATCTTCAACCACAGGTGGACCAGGCCTTAACTTGTTTCCCTTAGATATTGAATAAAGAAAATGGAATTACTATAAATATATAATAAAAATATTCTTACCAGAACCACTTATAAAACCAAATATTTTTAAGAGCTTTAAGTCTATGTCATTTTGCCTAAAACTTGATAAAAAACAATTAAGATTTGGATACAAGTGAACAAAGAAATCTTAACATTATTTGTTAAGAACTCTTTGCAAGTGAATATAAGCAATTATCATTAATTATTATACTTCAAAAAGGAAAGAACACAGCTTGTTCGCTAGAAAAATGTGCAAATCCAAAGCTTAACTCATAAGCGTTTTGAATATCCAAAACCTCATAAGCAGTGCTTGATTTAGTTTGTATGTGAAGATATTGATGTATTATAGTGCTCCACCTTCTTAATAATCCTTCAATGAACAACCGTTGGTAGCCACTCCATAATCCCATATATATAAAGCAGGGGTGTAACCATCATCCTACCCCTACAATCGTGTCCCCACCACCAAAAGGAAAAGCTGTGGTATCTAGGTCAAAGATGTTTGATACCACGGCTAGAAAAAAAGAAGATATTATCCTTTTAAATCTCCATTGAAGTACCTTGAATCAGTTTAACAACTGAAAATAAAATATGTAGCAAGATACTTGAGAATATTGCCTATTCCATTTTGTCAATTGCTCAAAACTTTTCTTAACTTCATAAACTCACCATGTTATATATTTACGAGACCTTCCCCAGCACAAACATTCTAACAGATCTACTACACAAAAATAACTCAAAGGAAACAATTTCAATACACATCAAAGACCATGAGAAAGAAGACGGCGATGATTCACCTGCTGTGTGATGAAAGAAGACGACGATGCTGGTAAGGCGGATGAGAGAGCAGGGACGACGGAGGAGAGCGAGGAGAGCACGGGAGAGAGAGGGACGAAGATAGATGCGGTATCGGTGTTCTTCTTGTTCAAGGGAAGCGAGACGGCTGAAATTAGGGCTAGAATGTGCAAAAGTTGGAGCAATTGAAGAAAGCAAAGGCTGACTTTACCAATTTTGTTTTGGCGCACAGCAGGATTCATGACCAGAGGAAAGGAAGCTGGAAAAGGAAGAAGAACAAAAGAGAAGAGAAAAAGCAACGTCTGACCATGGCTAATAAACTCAATGCATAAAGAGCTTGTACCACATGCTTGATGAGTTGTATTTAAGAGTTTTTTTTGAAAATCTTGCATAAAATGGTTGTAACTTGTGCTTAAAGAGTTGTATTTAAGACTTTGTCTTAAATGCTTATTAATGTAGTATATATATAGGTTGGTTATTATACAACCCTTGACATTTGTGCAACCAATACAACCCAATCTCAACC
>NC_037537.1:25824869-25831967 GCF_001531365.2 Cynara cardunculus var. scolymus
ATTTCTATAAATATCTCAATTAATTGGGTTGCAAGGGTTGTACAAATACACAAGGTTGTAAAAGAAATATACCTTATATATATATATATATATAGAGAGAGAGAGAGAGAGAGAGAGATGAGCGTTCAAATAAAAACCACCTAATTTGTACAAACCGTGAAAACTACATTCAACCAATAATAATTTTTCATTTTGTTCATTTTTTTGTAATTATAAAAGGTTGATTAACCATTTTTATTATGAAGGGTGTTAATCATGGATATTATCATCTTCATTATTTTAATTTTAGAGAAATACATGAAACAGTTTCATTAAAATTTCATTAAATTATATGAAAAAATTCCATAACCATATATGAAACAAATTCATCAAAAAAGTATTATATGAAAAAATTTCATGAAAAAATTTCATAATATTAAACAATGAAATCGACGTAAGATGGTGGTTTGTACGGTTTGTACAAATGAGGGTGGTTTTCATTTGAATGCTCCTATATATATATATATACATACATACATATATATATATATATATATATACTTGGGATCATGTGAGACCAAAGGTTTTTCGTGAGACCCGTAAGACCAATTCTCAACCATTGGATTAGATCTACAATATGACAATTTGAACATTCATAAACGCCACGAGACTTCTCAATAATCACAAAATTGTCATCGTGCAACTTTAGACCATTAGATCATTAGCTTATAAAGTTGATCAATGAACATAAATTGGTTTTACGGGTCTCACGAAAAACCCTTGGTCTCACGTGAACCCAACCCTATATATATATATATATATATAGACTTGGGATCATGTGAGACCATGGTTTTTCGTGAGACCCATAAGACCAATTTTCAACCCTTGGATTAGATCTACAATCTGAATATCTATAATCACAAAATTGCCACGAGACTTCTCAATAATTACAAAATTGTCACCTTGCAACTTTAGAGCATTAGATCATTAGATTATAAAGTTGATCAATGAAAATAAATTGGTCTTACGGGTCTCACGAAAAATTCTTGGTCTCACGTGAACCCAACCCTATATATATATATATATATATATATATATATATATATATATATGAGTAGCTATCTGGTTTCAGTTTTTTACCTATTTTGATGGTTAAAAAGTTACATTTTTATCTCGTTTAGGAGCTTTTTATATACAACTAAATGGACATAATGGTCTAGACGACTTATTCGTTTAGTCATAAAAGAGTATTTTTTTTATAGCTTAATCATTGAGCCATTTAAACCAAAATGGCTATATGGAATAAGTTAGGACCTCTCACTTGTCCTGTTAAGCCACCTCAAACAAACTAATATAGAAATTGCCCCATAAGTAATCCGACCCTCTTTATTTGCCTTCCTCAAACTTAACAATTTCCCGTTCTTGAGACAAATAACTGAACTCATATAAGAATTAATGGAAAACAAAGTAAACAATAAGTGCGACATTCTGTGACTTCTGTCCAATGTAATTAAAGCATACTGGGCGATTTTAAAGTATCTCCAACAGATAATCTAAAATAGAGAACAAAACCTTAATTTTTTCAAAAAACCAGAAGTTTTGTTCTATGTTGTTCTCTAAATAGAAAAAAACATACAAAAACTCCCAAGTAACTTCATGTGAGAAAAAAAGAACTGATTTTTTTATTCATTCCACCAATCGGACTGAATTAATATGAATTTTTTTATAAAAATGTATCAAGATAATAAAATTATAAAATATTTTTGATAATATAATCAATGATGAAAATTGTACGGTAAAAAATTTGTTGAGATTGAATGTAATTTTTTCAAAAATTTTAAATTTTGGTTATGAGAGAAATTATGTGGGATAAAATTCTTTGAGGGACCAATTTTTGAATTGTTGAAACTGGGAGGAGGTAAAATGAAAAATTAAAACATGATGCGATTGGGTTTACTCATTTGGGGTTTATAATTTCAAGGCATATTCTTCCATTATCGTCGCTACAAGGGTTTAGCCTCCCTCTGAACCACCATCGCCGCCGCCACCACCAAATGGAATTGGCTCTCACCAATGTCACCTACCGCCACCACCCACACCCTCTCTCCCTCGTCCACCGCCACCGTCCCTTCTCTAAATCGATATCGTTCCACAAACCACCATCGTTTTCATCGTTAACATCAACCACAGCGTCGTTCCGTAACCCTAGTTCCAAAACCCCTAAACCGCAATTAACAAAATTCGTAAACCCTACCTCACTCTCCTTCCTCAAATCCACCTTCGTCGTCGGCGTCACCGTCACCGCAATTTTCCTCTCACGTTTCACCGTCAAACCCGCAATCGCCACCCCTGTTTCATCACCTCCAACTCCCGCCACCGTCGAAACCGCCGATTCTAACGCAGAAGAACAACAAGAAGAACAAGCCCTAGAAGAGCATCTATGCTCTCATCCTGAAGACACCAAAGCTCTGAAATCCCTAATGGAATTGAAAATCAAAATTGGAAAGGTCCAGGAAGCTGTTGGTATACTCAATCAGTTGATTAATCTCGAACCAGAAGATAGCGAATGGGAATTGCTTAAGAATCATTTGCATTCATACGACGGAGATCACGAATCTGCGAAATTAGGGTTTGAGAAGATTCTATCAAAAGACCCTTTACGCGTAGAAGCTTATCATGGTTTAGTAATGGCTGCTTCTGCAAAAGAATCCCCAACTGAATTGCAAGATGTTGAGAAAAGGATCTTGGAAGGAATGGAGAAGTGCAAGAAAGAAAGAAAGAAAGATGACTTAAGGGATTTTAAACTTCTATTAGCTCAAATTCGTGTAATCCAAGGGGATTATAAAGGTGCTTTAAAGATTTATGAGGAGTTATCGAAAGAAGAACCTCGCGATTTTAGGCCATATTTGTGTCAAGGGATTATATATACAATGTTAGGAAAGAGTGATGATGCTGAGAAGAATTTCGAAAGGTACAGAAGGCTTGTTCCTAAGGGACATCCTTATGCTAGATATTTTGATGATAATATGGTTGCAACTAAGCTTTTTGCAGAGAAGGTGGAGAGGGAACGTGCTTATTCAAAGAGCTGAATGGGAAAGAGGGTGCTGATCTTGTATAGCAAAGGTTCTACTTTGATACTCTGCTGTGCTTTTTGTTCATTGTTTGGTTCTTGGGGTAGTGGTGTTTTACTTGTTAGCAGGCTTAATAGAATCTTGTTTCAATTGGGGTCTATTGGGAAGACTTATGATTTGAGTGTGGTTTTAAGTTTTGGTGGGATGTTGCTCAGTGATTAAAGTAGCTTTTTTTTTTCATGTTATAATGAGGAAGTTGTTACTTGTGTTAGTTAGATGTTGTCTACATTGCTATTTGTGTGATTCGATTCCAAGAACATCGTTAACGAATTTAGGGATTCTATTTATACGGTATTGGAGGAAATGTAGTTAATCACTTGGGGTTGTATTGTACCGGCTAAGGCTTAGGGAGATGTAGCATGAATCTTATCTGTTTGGGGTTTGTATCTACTGTTGTCAAAGCTTTTGTGATCATGGAGGTTCACCTGTGATAATGATAGTGACAGGCCATTCGTGGTTGTCAGGGATTAGTAGTTGCGCATAAGCTGGCATGGATATCTAAAAAATGAAGTGATTTGATTTTCTTGATTTTAGGAGAAACAAAGATAGACCCATGAAGTGGAGAATGGAGAATTTAGGGCAAATGGTATGAATTAATGATGTCAAGGATGAAATAAGGTTGGATCACTTGGGATCATATGAGATTAAGTGTTTTTCGTGAGATCCGTAAGACCAATTCTTAACTGTTGGATTAGATCTACAATATGAACATTCATAATCTCAAAATTGCCACGAGACTTCTCAATAATCACAAAATTGTCACCGTACAACTTTAGACCATTAGATCATTCTCTTATAAAGTTGATCAATGAACATAAATTGGTCTTACTGGTCTCACTAAAACCCCTTGGTCTCACGTGAACCTGATCCAAGGTTGCATTCCACTTCTCTTTGGATCTTTGGGGATGCCATTACTTTTGTAGGTAGAATAATCTTCTTAGCATTCAGTTCATTAGATTCCAATTCTTCAGCGAGATTCCATTCCAATTCTGCAAACTAAATGTTTGGTCAAATTTCATTCCAGTTCAAATTTCTTTGATAGATTCCGATTCTATCAAATTCCATTCTGAAAACCGAAGTTCCCTTAGCATTTAATTTTCTAGCTTCTTTGGGTTTTCTTTGTCGGGTTCTATCTTGGAGTCGATATAAGATAACTTCCGGTAGTTGTTAGTATTGCGCTCGGTGTTTTTCTTATTTGTTATGCTACTGTTACATCAATCCGTTTTGTGGTTTGATATAGCGGTTAGGGTTATTCTATTTGAACACAATTTATCATTAATCATAACTTAAATGATTTTTTATTTTTTATTTTATTTACTTAAATGATTTTTTATTTTCTTTAAATAAGTATTAGATTATTACTATTATTTTTTATTAGTTAAAAAAATAATATTATTATTATTAAAATAATCTTTGCTTAATTATTGTTGTTAAAACTAAACACTTGATAAATAAAATTATCTTTGTCAAATACTACAAATCGGATTATTTAATTTTTAAAATTATATAATAAAATAAACAATTAACAGTAAATTAAACTGTTTGGAATTGGAGGGATTTAGATTTAGGAGTTGAATTTTTGGTTTATATGAATTTAATTCTTCATAAATAATCATAAAAGTAATTAAATTCCTTTTTTGTTTAATTAATTATTACAAGATGAGTTTTTTTAAACATATTTTGAAACATTGTTTATATACAAATCTTGTAAAATCTCGTGAAATACCAACCATCCCTGTAGGATTTCAAATTTCGAATCCGGGAAATCTTTCTATCTAAACATGAGATTGGTATAAAATTCAATTTCAAATCTCTCCGAATCTGATCCTACAAATGAACGGGACCTTACTTAAACTTGTCTAAACCCTTTAAAAGTCCAACTGAAAGCCCAACTCGTAAATGTGGATTTCACATTGCTATTGCAAACTTTGTGTCCCAATTGCGGTGATTAATGCCGTTGTTAGGGGAACAACTATTTCTCACTGCTAACTCCCTAGGACTGCTAATCGCTAATATGTTCATATTTCAAGATATTCGCAGCCATAATCTTGATAAGGAGGTTCTCAACGAGTCTTACAAGTATCTATCAGTATATACATTATAATAATTAAATTATAAAGGCGGCCGAAGGAGGAAGCCCGTGAAGCACAATGATCATCTTAGACAAATAGAAAATATGAATGACAAAAAAAGAAAGATTGAAATTTTAATTCAACACATTCACAAAATCATAAGAAAAAAAAAACAGCCCCTTAAACCAAAGTACATTGCATTTTCATGCATTCTCATATGCAAACCAGGTACTTAAATGTTCGAGATGTCACATCTAAGGTCCCAAAAAGAAAGTTTTTAAGAGTACGTTACAGGAGAGAGGAGACACAAATGAAGAAACTCATTGATTGCGCTTTGGGCTTTCTGATCCCACGTAATGCTTGTATCATCTAACCTGACTAAGGGGCCGTTTACTAAACACTTACTTGGTAAGTGCTTACCGGATAAATTTTCTCATCGGATGAACATGAGAAGAGCCAAGAATCTTACCAGATAAGAGCGATTGGAGTGATGGTGAGTCTTATCCGGTAAGTGAGGATGACGACTCTTACCCAGGTAAGCACTTACCCAGTAAATTGTTGCATTCGATATGTTTTAATGTACTAAAATCTTACGCACAAAAATAAATCATAGTGTTGACTCCTATCGGTAAGCGCTTACCGGGTAAGCAATTGGGTAAACGGCCCCTAAGAATCAATTTTACCTCTCTACGGATTTTGAGGGTTTGATTAAGCAAGGCAAGAACCGATCATGTACGCCAACTGGAAATGCAAAACAACATTAAGAAATTACAATCTATTTTTAGAGTTTTGATAGTGCCCAACAATGCTATTAAAAGGAAAAGTAGTAGTATAATCATCAATCCTTGATGATCATGTAGATACTCAATAGAAAAATACATCCCTCTTTTACATAGTTGTGGAGAATAAAACAAGAATCTGAGAAGAAAATAGAGAGTACAGTTTTAATCACCATCACCATCCCCTGTTTACAGTTTGTCATTTTAGGGATTGGGAGAGAAATTGCCATCTACTCCTAACCCTGTTGGATTGTCTCTCGATATGACATCCATCTCGATCTGATCAGGAGAATCGTCTAAAGAGAGGAGCGGGATATGGGGAGAGAATTTAGGGTGGAAAGAATGAAGTGAGAACTGAAGCGATGGTGGAGAGGGGAGATAAATTAGACGGTTTTGGAGAAGGTGGAAATGGTTAGCCAGGGAAAGTAGCTTTAATACTTATTCATACAGTAGAATATTTGTCCATCTTAATTTTTCAACAATAATTGTTTTACGTGCTTATATATATATATATATATATATATATATATATATATATAGTATCTTTATAGTAAAGATAAATGGTGTAAAACGAAAAATGAAAAATAAAAAATGAAAAATGAAAAATGAAATATTTTAAGATATTAAAAATAATCCATTATGTATCTATGTTATTTAATAATATGATTAAATTCAAAAATATTCAATATAAGACTCATTTTGAAGGTATTAATGAGACGATTACAATGATATAATTTGTAAAAAAAGAAATGCATTTTTTAATTTATTTTAGTTAATATATGATTATGTTTGCTAATATGATAAATGTGTAAAATGGAAAATGAAAATGGATGAATATAAAGTAAATCAAATAACTAATTTAAGAGTATAAAGTGTAATTTTGAAATTGAAAATGATTTGGTGAAAGATTGTGAGAGGTTATAAGCTTTGTACAATATCCTTAATTGATTGTACCTCTGAATATAAAGTATAAAGTGTAACTTTGAATATAAAGCTTTGTTAAACAAAAAGACAGTGTGATACCCAAGCACATATAAGATGTATTGTGATACCATTGTGTTACATCTCCAATCGACCACACAAACAACCTCAGTGTGATACCCAAACACATATAAGATGCATTGTGATACCATTGTG
>NC_037537.1:25833187-25841000 GCF_001531365.2 Cynara cardunculus var. scolymus
TCCCAGAGTTATGTTGTAAGTCTGGAGGCCACTTCAAAGTTAAATTCAGACTTACAACTCTGAATTTTCCCAGAGTTATGTTGTAAGTCTGGAGGGCACTTCAGAGTTAAATTCAGACTTACCTTCAGAGTTAAATTCAGACTTACAACTCCGAATTTTTTCAGAGTTATGTTGTAAATCTGGAGGCACTTCAGAGTTAAATTCAGACTTACAACTCTGAATTTTTCCAGAGTTATGTTATAAGTTTGGAGGCCACTGCAGAGTTAAATTCAGACTTACCTTCAGAGTTAAATTCAGTCTTACAACTCGGAATTTTTCCAGAGTTATGTTGTAAGTCTGGAGGCACTCCAGAGTTAAATTCAGACTTATCTTCAGAGTTAAATTCAAACTTACAACTCTGAATTTTTCCAGAGTTATGTGGTAAGTCTGGAGGCCACTATAGAGTTAAATTCAGACTTAAATTCAGTTACACCACGAAAATAAGAAAATAAACGTGTAGAGGGAAAAATGTCACTTAAATAGACCTGTTTGAACTGTAAGTGAAAATTGTGTCTAGATGCATGTTTAGGCGGGAAAAATCAACAATTGCCGCACAGAAACATGACATGTGTCTCAAAAGTTAATTATTTATTACGGATATAAATATAACAACAATAATAATAAAATATATATGTTATTGATTAAATTTGACATTTGATGAAAATTAAAGTGATTCCAATTTTCGAAATTTCAACAAGTTACCATTAACACTTCCCTTATTTAATTGTTTTTCAATAATATTTTATATAATAAAATACTTTATAAATAAAAGCCAATTAAACATTATACCTTCTTTGTTTCGAATATATATATATATATATATATATATATATATATATTTTCTATTTATTAAAATCCAAAAATGTATTTAATGTCAAATAATTTTTTTATAACAAGTCAAAATATTTAATTTAATTTAGAGTTTTGATATTCGCAAAAAATTACGTGTTAAAGAAAGAAAAATTCAGAAAACTATTTAATAATAATTAAATATATTTCATTTAAATTAAAATTTAAATAAATAATAAAAATAAAATGCCAGTATATTGATAAATACTCGACTTTCATTTGAGAATCCATAAAATTATAATAGCTTACATGAAATTTCCATTCATAACTTAAGATTTAATGTATTGGTTAATATATATATATTTGTTTCACAATGCAAATATTTTTATATGTTTGTGAAACAAAAAATACAACTAAATTTTTTCATAATATAAGCAGAATACATATGAAACAAACACATTGTGAAACGGTTATATTTTAGTTGATACATTAGTTATAAGTTTAAATGGAAAAAATAGGTAAAATAATACCTTACAATAATAGTTTTCACAATATATAGGATTCTTAAATAATTAAGCTAATTTGATAAATAGTTACATATTTTATAGTCAACCTTGAAATTATAACAGTACAAATATATATATTTATATATATATATATAGGGTATATTTTAAATGCAATCATGTCCATTTGTACAACCAATGCAACCCAATTAATTGAAGTCAACCCCAATATCTTGATTTCTAGTAGCAATGCATCGCGAACCTATATATATATCATCTGCTAATACACGCCCAATTAATGTTTGGATAAAAATCCTACCTGTTCTCCCCGATCGGAATAGGTGGGTTAATTCCTTCCCTCAGTGGTAGAGTAATGCCATTACCGGGTATGCGAGTTTGATGTAGCCCAACAAGGAATTTCCTTACCTGTCCAATTTCTATATTTATAGAAATGATAAGAGTTCATTTATTATGATTTGAATATTTATGGAAGATAATATGGTTCATTAATTATGATCAATAGTTTATATTAGGAAATAATTAAAACTTCCATGAAATCACATATTCATCAAATTAAATGGACGATCGAGATTGAGTTGTATTGGTTGTACAAATGTAAGATGTTGTATAATAACACACCTCTCTCTCTCTCTCTCTCTATATATATATATATATATATATATATATATATATATATTTCAAATGTAAACATGTCCATTTGTACAAACAATGCAACTCAATCAATTGAGATATTTATGGAAATGATGAGAGTTCATTTATTATGATTTGAATATTTATGGAAGATGATTAAAGTTCATTAATTATGATCAATACTTTATATTAGGAAACAATCAAATTTTTTATGAAATCATATATTCATCAAATTAAATGGACAGTTGAGATTGAGTTGTATTGGTTGTACAAATATAAATGGTTGTATAATAACTCACTTATATATATATATATATATAAATTTAATATTTTGTGACTTAATCATTTGAGAACTCTAAAATTTGTGAGATCCATGAGAATTTATACCTTAAAGTTTTATTTTATATGATTTTTTCCATATAATTATAATATTTAATGTATTAATTAACATATATTTATTTCACAATATGTTTGTTTCATATGTATTATGTTCATAATATGGAATTCTTTTACCTGTATTTTTTGTTTTACAATGTAAACCAAATACATATGAAACAAACATTTGTGAAAAATATATATGTTAATAAACTACACTAATTCTAGCCATAAAAAAAATCATATGAAATAACACATGATATACTGATTCTAAAAAAAATCAGGATTTAGAGAGTGTAATATCTTGTGGTGATTTACTAAAAATCCAAAAATGTATTTTAAGAAAAATAATTAAAATTTTATTTAAAAAATTACGAATGAAATTAAATGTTATGATTTTTATATTAAAAACAAAAATAGTAATAAATAATATTACATAATAAATAAATCTAGAAAAATAGACCAACAAAAAGTCAAAGCAGTAGATATATTTATGGTATTGAATATTTTCATTCATATACGAGGGAATGAAGGATTACGTGGCATAAGAATATTCTGACAAATGGACGTGGGACCCAGCATTAAACCCGCGAAACCCTGGTTTGGCTATTACCAATCCACTTCTCCCCTCTTCCACTCTCGCTCTTTCTTGTAGAGTATTTTCATTTGAAACTTCAAAAACACAGTCTCTCTCTCTCTCTCTCTAGAATAGTTTGTTAAGAAGACGATCAACCGAAGCAGCCATTAATGTAAGAACTCTCTCTCTCTATGTATTTTTGTTTTGCAAAGTTGAATTCATGGATATGTTAACGTAACGTGATTTTGTGTTTGTGTAATGTTTACGTGGTGTAGGTGTGTGCTTTGGATTGAAGATGAAGTAATTTGAAGAAATTAAATCTGAGTATGTGTTTTCTTTGGATTCGTCGTGCTCGTGCTTTTTTTCGGGATAATTCCGATCTAGTCGAGATTTTCTATGGATTTTCCTTTTTTGAATTTTTTATTTGGTTGACGAAACCAAAAGAAGGATGATTTTGTGTTGAGTTTGGTTTCGATTTAGTTGAAAATGGAGAGAGTTAAGAGGAGGAAATTGAAGTTTCCTTGTTTATTTGGAGGTAAAATTCTGTCTCCCTCCTTCTCATGTGCTTAGCTCTGGAAATTGTTTCGTTGTTGAGGAAAGTGAGAAGTTTAATTGAAAAAAGCTTGATGCGATGTCAGAAGTTTTAATTTGTGATGAATTTGTTTCAAAATGATGTAATTTTGCTCACTGTATAGATCGATTTTACGTTTCTACTGATTGATGATGAAATTGAGTGGGAACAAGGAAGGTAAAAGAATGGAAACGTAAGAATAAAGAAATTAATTCTTGCTGTTTCGTGAATGCTTTTGAAACAATGGAATTGAAGTTGTCTTTGCCTGGATGTGAATGCTTATCTTGACATCTTGTGATGTTTGATTTTCTGTAATTTTGAATTTTTTTGGGTCAAAACTATGGTTCTTATGTTTCAGGATGAGGTCAAAATTTGGTCCCTATCCCTTACCCTACCGCTTTGATTGTAATTTCTATTTTTAAAGACAGTATAATTTATGAGCGTACTTATTTTGAATCTAGGGGTTTAATGTCTGTTGTCCCTTTTTCTTCTCTGTTCTCTGCTTTTTTCGGGTTATGAATCTAGCGAGAAACATTAAATTTAGCATTTCTAGGCTTTATATGTGAAGTTGGTTTTGTGTTTCAGTGGAATGGTGTAGAGGTATGGGTACGATTTTGTCTACATATTTTCTTAAATTCCTGAGGTAGCATGAAATATCATTGCAGGGCATACTGCTCTCATAGCCTGTCTAATTTCTATTCTGTTTGTTTTTAGCCTAACCAATGGTGTCAACGGTCAACATGGTTGATCTATGAGAATTTTGGTCTTCTGATTTTTCTGAGTCCAAATTTTCTACTTTATGTTGATCTTTTCTCTCAGATTTTGCACTTCACTTCCCTTTTCTGGTCAAATTAAAGTTGCAATTTGTTTTTTAGTGTTTAGCTCAGTGTTAATCTCAATTTCATGCTGTATGGTAATCCTGCTTCTAATTTAGTATTTGTGAGAGATGCATTTGAATAAACATATGTAACTTTTACAGGGAATGAGGAAAAGAGAACTATTCAATGTTGGCCCCCTGGAGATGCTATCACCGAGCAAGGTTTGGTGAGTCATATTTCTTTTTGCCTCCTTGTTTGAGTATATTATTCACTAAGCTTTATAATTTTTTTGTCACAAATTTACTTTCAAGTAGTGACAAGGTCAGGATTAATTTACTGAGATATGTTTATTACAGTTGTCCTATCTTTTTATATACACAAGTTATGATTGTGACTAAATGTGTTAATTGTAGTTCAAGTTTGATGTCGGAAAAAGCACTTCTAAACAGTGTAATGTGAAACCAATGAAGAAGTTGTTAGCTAAGGGAATAGCAAATGAAACCTCAGCCAAAAAACAGTCACCAAGTATTCTGGCTAAGCTGGTGGGAAGAGATGGACTGTTATCTGCCCGAGCTATCCTCAAGCAACAAAGAAGGTTGTCTGACAACTCTAGTAAGAGCACTGCATCCCTCGAAGGCCGAAGGAATGAGAATCCATTCAATCATCAGTCAGATAAGAAGAGCACAATGGAGCAGCAACTTCTCGAGGATGTGTACGAAGATCTAGAGGCATCACATGTTGCAAATGAACGTCACTCATTGCAATCAAGTGCAGAAATTTCCAGTCACAGTATTCATCACTCTCACAAGTTGTCTAGAATTAACTTAGAAAGGAAGGAGGTGTCTGACTCTGACATTCCTCCAAAGAAGATTGTCGTCTTGAAGCAAAACACTGAAAATTCTAAAAATGTTGATCATTCTTCTGATGACTTAAGGAAAAACACAGAATGTTTTGGTAGTGTGACTGGTGAGGGAGACTCTTGGGAGCATAAAGAGCCACCAGGTGAAGTCATATTTTCTGGACGAAAGCGCAGAGATGCTAGAGGGACTGTAATGGAGATATATAGTCAAACGAAAGAGGATTTTGAAAGTGGGCATGCTAATATATTTGAATATGGTTCTAGAGGACATTTTGGGGATGAGAGCTTGAGCATGTCTAGAAGTGTCCCTTCTAGTGAATCAGAAGTGATAACAATGCCATCCAGAATCACCATTGACCGGAATGACCGGCTCACACATTCGCTAACTGATATATCTGAACCCTCCCTGATTAGGGAGGCAAAGAATAGAATGTCAAAAAGATGGAAGATGAATAGCATGCAGGAAGATGTTGAAATGGTCAGTAAGGGTAGTACACTGGGAGAAGTTCTTTCTTTTACTGGAAAAGAAATGAAACCTTCAGGATCAGACTGTGTAGCGGGTTTGGTTCGGGTCAGTGACGTATTCGCCTCACCTGCAGGCTTGGGTATTTGTAGTGTTGATGGTCACAGAGATGGAGATCTCAGAAGTACATCAAGGTCAAGATCTTATCCTCCATCTTTTCATAACCCAGATCAAATAATGAATGTTTGTCTTGAAGCTGATGCTGATGAGAACGTACTGGTATGTAGCAAGTCCCTAAACCAAGGTAGAAGAATGGGACTGAAGGGAATTTTTAATCATGGAGAGGATAAACTGTTGAAAAAAATAAGATGCAACAAAAGGTCTCAGTCCCAAGGTAGCAATACCTGTAGTATTGAGTTTGGTAATTATTCACCAGACATCCATTCCAGCCAAATATCAACCGAGACTGACTTTGAGAACGAGAGTCCTGTTAAACATCAGCTATGGATTTCTGATATTGATAATGGTGCCACCAATGGAGCTTCTCTTGTTGATTCAGTGGCTGGTTATGAGACTAAAATGTCTCTTCAAACTACGGAGAAGTTGAAACCGAAGCTTGCTAGTTGCATGGTAGGAGATGCAAATTACTTGGAGTTTGATGAATATAGTTCAAATTCCCAGGTTTGATTACAATCCCATCTGAACTATCAATCAAAAATTTGTTAAAATAATGCTTGTAAATTTATAACTGTGAACTCCTTTATTGTATTTCATACATATAAAAACTGCACCCGAACTTAAATTGCAGACATGTATCATTCATACTAACTACTTATTTTGGCAAAATTTAGTCGTTCATTGATATATATAGGGACAGATGGACATAATTTAAATGCAGTTGGTATATTTGGTTTTGAATAGTGATGAATAGCAAGACTGCACATACAGGTTTCTTAGAATCTAGGTCACGAACTATAACTTACAATTGTTTCATTCAGTAGCATTTTTTTAGACCTATAGGTCATAAAGTTTGTAGTCACATAACATAACAGCACCAACTTCAGGTGTGGAACATCAATTAGAAACAATATATTTCTCATGGATTGCATTCACGTAACATGGCACCAACAATTCCAATACTTTAGAAGTTTCAGTGTGTGCACTTAAAAAGGAAGGGATAACCTGTAGCACTCTAAAAACTTTTCAGATCATCTTTTGTTGTCATTAAGATGTACTTGAAGAAGTGTATTATTTATAAGGAGGTTTATTTGTAAATCAAGCCTGCTGTTTACCTATGATCTTCAATGTTGGAGTCCCATATCAGCTAGACTTGGACATTTATCCTCTGCATATGTTGGAACCTTCTTTCTCTCCTCAAAGGCTCTTTTGGAGAATAATCTAATGGGTTCCATGTATTCTTATATAGTATCAAAGCAACGGTCTACCACTCTAGGGACTCCACACTCTGGGCCAATTTGTACTCGTCTAGCCCCCTCGCCTGACTAGTCCCCTCTCAACACTCTGGGACAATCTCTGTCAGTCTAGCCTCCATTTGAGGGGGCGTGATAGAGTTCCACATCGGCTAGACTTGGACTATTTCTCCTCTGTATATGTTGTAACCTCCCTTCTCTCCTCAAAGGCTCTTTTGGAGAGTAATGTCATGGGTTACACGTATTATTACATTGAGAATAGCTCTAATTTACTTGATCAGTTGATTCTTCTTAAATATAATCAAATTAATAAGCTTTCTTTCCATTTCAAGAAGCTGAATCCTTTTTTGCATCATAGGAACCATCGACTGCAAAATCAGAATGTATGGTATCGATTCAGTTGTCTGGACCTGAATCAGAATATTCCGGAAGCTTAAAGAAGGTTGATTGTCGTTGTAAAATTTCAGCTCCGGAAGTTCCTCCTAGAGATGATATATCATCCACTACTGATCGACTCAAGAGACTTAATTCTGAACTTGAAGGTGTTGGGAATCCAGATGCTAAAGCCCATGAGCCCATAATTTCTCAGTTGGGTAAAAAGCCCATAATATGGAAAGTGTACACGAGGAGAGAGAAGAAGGAGAAGGGTCGTTAGGGAGAAAGTTAAAAGTAGTGGAGGGGAAAAAGGGGAATCATTCTGTTATTTGTTGTCTATTTTGTTAGGAGAGAACTCTCTGG
>NC_037537.1:25845480-25861390 GCF_001531365.2 Cynara cardunculus var. scolymus
GTTAGGGAGAAAGTTAAAAGTAGTGGAGGGGAAAAAGGGGAATCATTCTGTTATTTGTTGTCTATTTTGTTAGGAGAGAACTCTCTGGAGAGGAGTCCCAGACTCTGGATAATTTTCCTTGTTCATTGTAGAGCTTCAGCTCATTTTTCCTCTTTTAATCATTCAGCTTGTCTTCTCAATTTTTCTGTTTCTATTAGAAGGTAACTACTAAATTGTTTTACCTTCATCTATGTTTTTGTTTTGAACCTATGAGAACTATTTGTCACTTCTCATCTTTATTACATTCAATGTGCAGATAGCTTTCCTTGCATAATACTCTTGTAACCCTGATATAAGATAAGCCATTTTCTCTGTAAATATATATTGCTATATATATCAACTAGAACATTTTCAGTAAACTAATTGCAGTTCTACATTCTTTTCACATATATAGAAATTTCTACATGAATCAATCACTATAAAAAAACAAGACTCTCAGAGCAGATCCATAAGTAATGGTCATATCCGTCGGAAAGGCTTGGTGGAAAAAACATTTACCGACGGATATGAAAAGCCTATCCCTATCACCGACGGAAAAATCCTTTGCTGAAGGTCTGCTGTCTAGTAGTGAACACATATGAACTATAATCCCTGTCGGAAGTACCCGGTATACCACTCGAAAATAAAGGTCTAGTTATCCTAGGACACTACTACTAATCTATACGTCCATTGTCTAGCCCTCCCCCCTCCCACCCTCTCTGCAACGTCCTGTGGGCGGTTTATACTAGTTTAGCGAAATATAAACAATAAGGAGTAATGCCCTATTTTATTAACTTCTGCACTCAAATCCGACGGATTGAGGTCCGTCGACTTATTTAATAAAACGTCCGAATTTCTATAACAAGTTGTAAATATATCAACCCGCGGATTTGTGCCATGATAAATACAACATGACCCTTTCACGCATCGGAAATGCTACTAATATCGACGGATTTATGTCCATAACGATATGTTAGTTTTGTCTGACTTTCATATAGTGACATTGCAATAGAAAGTCATTAATTCAAAACACAGGTATTATGAATCTTTATTCTTTTTCCTTGTCATATAAGCTCACGAGCCGTTTCCCAACACAAATTGGGTAAATGCTAACCACGTAAGAGTGCAGTATGGGTACAGTGCCGACTGAAAATGGTTGCCTATAAATGTTTTATAGTAAGTTTTTACCAATAAAATACCTTTTTCATGGTTGCCGGTAAGTGAAACAGTAGTAGTCATTGGGTTGGTGTCAGGTTAGCATCGTTAGTTAGATCCGTCTTTAAGTAAACTAGTCGATGCCTGCAAGTTGTGTTTAATTCTTTTCCCGTTGTTTTCAGAGCTCGAGAAACAAATTCATATGCTGAAAATCATGACCAATTCAACTTCTAACGACCTCAAACTTGCCCCGATCCGACGATCATCAGTTGCAGCCAAAGAATCCGTCAGCCAGGAAAATCCACTCTTTTCACACATCCTCCAAGCTTCCGATACTTACGACATCGAACCCACTTTTTTCACAGATCCATGGCATGCCATCCACCATCCGACAGATCCAATGTTATTTTATCGTCTCGAAAAGTATTACGCTGAAGGAGCAACGTTGCCAAGATCCGGAAGACGCCTACTTTACGACTATATCGAATCAACCTTCATTAGAACCTCCAAGTCAATGGCGGCACACTCATGGGTCTCTCCTCTAAAACGAGGAGGACAACTGACGCTAACGAAATACGGAATCGAGGATCAGATGCGGAAAGTGATCGAGGAGATCGAGAAGGAAGACGACGAGATTTTCGAGGCGATCAATTACGACAAGGATCCAGAATGGCACCAACCAACTAACGAAATCGACAATTTAGGTAAGATAATTGCTGATTTAATCCTGAATGATTTAGTTCTTGAGGTTATAAAGTTATAGCTTTTTAACCATATAAACTGAAACTAGTCAGCCAGTTAGATAGAGAAAGGACATTAATAAGACGGTTTTCTTTTTCCAGAGCTAAAATTACCAAACTGAGAGCAAGAGTGGTATAACTACTTGTACGTTATGCAAGCAAAGTTGTACATTACTCTGGTTTGTTTTTTTTAACTCTGGAAAAAGAGCAAACAAACATGTTGAGTTAAGTTAACTATGCACCTGGGCTTTTGGCATCACATTCAGATTATTGGATTTATGGGTATTTTTTTGGTTTTAAAGATTCTTGTCAAATTATATGTTTGCTGTTCTACAGTAGAGATGGCCAAATGGGCCCGGCCCGGCCAGGGACCGCCGGAGGACCGGGACCGGGACCGACAAAGGACCGGCCCGGGACCGGGACCGGTAAGGACCGGTTAAGGTTTTTGGTAGTTTCGTGGGACCGGGACCGACCGGGACCGGGACCGGTTATAGGACCGACTATGGACCGGCCCGGCCCGGCCCGACCCGAAAATTCAAATAATATTATAAATAAATGTATTTTTAAATAATTTTATAATGTATTTTTATAAGAAAACGTAATTTTAATTATATTAAAACGTATTTTTAAAGTGTATTTGAGTGACTTAATTGTAAATTTTATAATGTATTAAAAATATATATCATTAAAAAAATCAAAAAAAAAATCTTATTTTTTTAATGAAGGACCGATTGGGACCGGTTGGGACCGGGACCGGGACCGGCGGCCCATAACCGGTTATAGAGTACCTATACCGGTCCTATTATTTTCGATCGGGACCGGGACCGGGACCGAGACCGGGACCGGTTACGCCGGGACCGGTTATGGCCGGTTATGAGAAATGTGAGGACCGATTGGGACCGGCCCGGGACCGGTTTTTGGCCATCTCTATTCTACAGTAATGAGTCTGATTAATTGAAAGTTGGGTCAAATATTAGATAAAGGAAATTCTCAAGATTTTGGGTCCGGCCCACTTAGAAGTTTAACTTATTTTTTTTCTACAAATTCATTTTATGTAATTGTGAACCTCAATCGTCATATCAATAAAATCCTTACTAGTGTAGCCGTGGACTAGCTTGATCAAACCGATCAAGTGAACCACGTAAAATCCTATGTGTTCTTTCTTTTTGTGTTCTTACTTTATCGTCGCCGTGTTTGTGTCAGTGATCTTGAGCATCGTTTTCCCAACAATTTGCCCTTGTTTTAGATTTTTCTAGGTTGTTTGGTTAATGTTTCTTACAGCATCTGCAACGGTTGAATTTTTTTAATAAAAAGAAGTGGGGTCCTGCAAGCCAAAGGACAAATTTTTTGAGGGGTCGTAACTAGGGGTATTTGTGGTGCGGTTTATGTGGTTTGAGCCTACACTTTTCAGTCCAATGATTATACAATCACAAATTCATGATAAACTCGACGATGATGCTTCTATATTCCATAAAATAAAAACTTTCGATACTTACTAAATGTGTAATTCAAAAAGGCGTAATGCAAATGAAATAGTTCGTAATTAATCCAAATATATCTTATAAAAGTTAACCTATAAACAATTTCGATCACAATCTTTGGCAAAAGACAAATGAAAATAAGTCAAACAACAATGTAGAAACTTAAAAGGAAAACTGAAAAATTAATAAATAATGTATTAATTATTTTCATTTGATAAATAATTATATGTATAAATATATATTTAAAAAAACATGTTGTGTGGTGTTGTTTAAACCGCGGTCTAATAACTCAAAACCGCAAACCGTACCGCAAAAGTGTGTTTTGATGAAAATGCAAACTCTAAATCATATCGCAAATGGTTTAAACCGCTTTTTGCATGCGGTGTGGGTGTTTTGCGATGTGGTGTGGCGTTTTGTGCGATTTGACGGCTTAGATGAACACCCCTAATTGTAACCAGAGATGCATAATGATCGGGCTTTTTGGGCTTGGGAAGCCCATTTTCGGAATGCCAAAAAAGGGCATGGATCTTTTTAGGTCTAGTTTGGGATCTTGGGGTTGAAAAAAGATCCATCGAGCTTTTTCATGCTGTGCTTAATCGGTTTTTCTACTTTTTTGGGTTGTGTTTTTTGGGCACCTCCAAAACTCCGATGAGATTGTGCTTTGAGGGTTGACCTGGACCGTGCTTTAGGCTTACTAGGCCCTTTTTTTTAGATCAGATTCGGGCTTGGGCTTTTTTGTACATCTCTGGTTATAAGTTATAACTTGTCACTATAGAATCGAAGAGGGTTTTTGTGGGGAATTTTTTTTTTCACAAACTTAAAAGCTTTCAAGAAAACTCGTTTATGGATGTTATCATGTGGGTGTGAATTTATTATCGTTTAAAATTAGATTTTCAAATGTTTGTAAACAACTATTGTTTTTATGAAAATGGAAAAAGAAATCCAAATTTTGCGATTTCTTGCAATAGTTGTTTCTCAATGAAGGTTTTGATTCATGATTCTATGAAGCAAAAGTTGGCTTTTTTTTTACATGGATGTTTGGTAGTTGTTAAATGGTTTGATGCAGAATGATTAAGAGGTCAGAATGATTAAAAGACTTTCATGATATAATGCAAAGTGAAATATAATTGTTTACAATGAAATTAGGACTCTAAATGGTTAAGGGAGACGCATGATGCAAAACCATTCAGACAATTTTAAAACCATTATGAGACACTTTTTTTTTTGCCAAACAAGATTCACCCGGTAATCGTAACTTTTCTTGATCTCATGAAATTATTACTACATTTGTCCCAAATTGGAATTTTTGGTTGATTTTTGAAACAACGTGATGATCATAAAAGATGAAGAATCTTCAATGGAGGTTATTATAAAAACTCATTTTTTTCACTTTTTATTATCATCTCATCTCCAATTTATCAAATAGAAGTCCGTTAAAAGTTCACGATGGTCTCTTTTTTTGTGGGTCCCATTGATTTTTTTCAACATCAATAATAATTATAAAATCAAGAAAATAAAAATGCCACTTCTCACAAATTTAATGGTAAAAACCAAAGTTTTTATACGATAATCTAAAGAAGATAAGGTTCTTGTAAGAACTCTAATAAGAACCTTACATCGGAGATGCTTTCACAACGGAGAATAACCAACCATGGTTCCAACAATCAATGTCCGTAGGGACAGATTCAGTAATAACTAAGAGGGTGCTTATTGCCCCATTCTATATATCATATCGACACAATGGGAAAAAAGTTATGGATCCGTCACAAACTATATATAATATACATGAAGGGTCGTGTGAGAACAGGAGTGGTGGGAATGTTGCAGTAGTTTGTGTGAGAATAGGAATTGTGGGAATTATAACACCCCCAAAGCCCAAAGCAATGGACTAGCCCAATAACTTCGAATCCAACTTAAAACATGGTGGAAGTTATTGGTAGCCCACTACTTAAGACTTATAAGGAGCTAACAATTCTCACATTCACGAGATATACAGCAACAAGAAGAAGGAAAAGGATATCCATGTGGGACGAGTTTTTACAGGAATGTTGCATTAGGCACCCCTCCACGAAACATTGAAACATTTTTTTTCCTTGTCAACTTGTGTAAATCTTTCGAATCATCAAATTGAGTTACTCGATGATCATATAATGCCAACAGACACCATTGCAGGGGTGGTGTCACGGTCGAATAGTCGTATAGGGTGTATAAATTAATAAAATAGCACAGTAATACAAGACAGATTTCAGGTTCACTTCTAGTGATCAACTTTTTGTCCAAATACAGTAAACCAAAATAAAATGTCAAAAACATATCACTAATTATATGTACCATCACATAATATTGTATTTTAATAAATAAAATATAACTTGATACCTTTATTTGATACAAACATAAAAATTTGAGACTTAATGGACCGGAAGGTTGTTTAAAACCGGTCTAGAATCGGTCCACGTTATATTTTAAAACCGGTTCAGGTCATACCGGATCAAACCGGTCAAAAGCTCGGGTTTGTGATGCAAAGGTTTGAATGCAAGTGTTTAGTGATTCGAGTGATCTACCGGAGAAGACGACGATGATATCATCGCCGGAGTCAATAGCTTTGCGTTCTTCACCTTTAACACGCTGGTCAGCACCGCCAGCGGCGTCACATCTCCGACCACCGTCACCTTCTTGGCATCAAATTCTATTTTGAAAGATGTTACCCCTGAAATTATAAGAGATTCTCAGAAAACAAATGAAGGTTTTGTGATGAATACCCCTTTAATGGTGGATTTTGTCGTAGGAAATATGCAGGTAAAAGTCAGTAGTGAATGATAATACCTTCGATTTTGGATATGTGTTTTCTCATTTTCCTTTCGCAACCTCTGCAGTGCAAGGAGACCTCCAGGACAACCACCTGGTCGGAAGAGGGAGGAGGTGGCGGAGGCGGTGGCGGTGAAGGTGGTTTACGGGTGGTGGAGTAGAGTGAGTCCTGGTTTTTCTTGTTTGAACCTTTGTAATTAAGAAATTCTTGAGGGTCAGGTGGCGGTGGCGGTGGCGCTGGTTTAGGAGGGGATGATGAGAATGAATCATCATCATCATCACTGTTGAAAATGAAAAACCCGAGACCTTCAGTTGGCGGTGGCGATGGTGGTGGTTGTGGTACAGGAGGTGGAGGAGGAGGAGGAGAGGACAGTAAATCATCATCTTTCTTCTTGAAAGCGGTGCTATAATTATGAGATATGAGTGGTTGCCGTGGTGGTGGCGGTGGCGGTGGTGGCGTCGCCGGAACATGGTCAAACTCCGACGAGAAATTGAACGTAGCTCTGTCACTCAACAAACACCTTGATGAAGTTGCTGGGCTGATAAAATCACCTGTCTTTATGAACTCATTATCATCATCGCCACCGACAACCGCAACACTCTTCTTTTTTCGATCACCGGTGGCGGCCACCTGCGCCTGGTGTTTCTTGGCGGTCTCCGACGACTTCTTCTGGTGGTGGGGTTGGTCGGCCGGCTGGGTGATGTTGGCACTAAAAGGAAAGATGCGACCTTGGGCGAGTCTTTTTTCATCTCGGATGATGGGGTTGTGACGGTCGATTGCTCGGCCACCACCACCACCACCATTGGCGCCGCCGTAAGCGGTGGAGGAGGAGGAAGATTCTTGAAGAACAATAGTATCCATTATAACATGGGTGGTGCACTGAAGTTTGAGAAGAAGCACACAACATATGAAACACCTTTCATAGGTGTAGTGGCTTTCGAATAATTGGTTTACTTTTTGAATGTTGATATATGCCATCTTTGGTGTCTAAATTCCTTTTTTTAAGCTATTTTTCCGTATAAACTTATAAATCAGTTTTAAATAATACGTGTAAAAATGCAATGTTTATATAATGTTGTTTTATATGTAAACCGTTCACGATTGTCTTTTGACTTTTTCTGCACTCTGATCAGTCATGAACTTTTAATACGTGAAAGAATCTATATAAAAACTGTATTTTCACATGTGTTAGTACATGAAAACTGGTTTGTAAGTTTGTACGTTCTAAATGATTCTCTTTTATTCTTGTTCTATTTTGGTATTTTCACGAAAACGATATTTTTTTTACCTTTTTTGAGATAAAAGCAAGTTCTGTCCTGCTTAACTTTGTAGGGTTAGCTCAACTGACAATAAGACTTGGGGCAATAGGGATTCTCCTAAGAGGTAACTGGTTCTAGTCCTGTAGAGCCATTGGGGATTTTTCTGGGTGTTCTCCAAGAACCCTAAGATTAGCCGAGGTGTTAGAGCGGCCAAGACACCCACGGTTGACCAAAAAAAAAAAAGATTTGTCCTATTTGTCTAGGATATATTATATTTGTTTGGTTTTACCCATATAAAACTAAAAAAAGTAGAAAAAATCCCGAACCCAATTGGGTCGTTTTTCATGAGGATTAGCCAACGCAAGCTCAGGAAATCTTGTCGAAAAGAGATCAAGTGAGCAACGAAATCGAGTTAGGTCTAGTGGTTGGGTCTTGGTTACAACTAAATCGGTTAGGTTAGATGGTGTTGATCTCATTCATATAACAAACGATGTCGACATGGTACCATCACCATGATTTTGATGTTGATTCTCTTGTACTGTGTGCATGATGGGTTGTACCGCTGTTGTGACGTAAGCGGTTACGCTCACCGCCACCGATGGTGACCGATTGACAAAATAAAATGTTGCAAGACAGAGTTTGGTTGGATTTAAATAGAGGCAAAAGGTGTTTGATCAAAGGAATAAAGTGTTGATGGAATTGTATTCTTATATTCTCATCCATTTGATGCCACACAAACACAACACAAAACCCTTTCTATTCAACATCTTATTCTTCATGATCATGTCCTACATTTGAAAACCATGCTTGGTTTCTAGGTGGTATACTTATAAAAACAACTGCAATACATATATATATATATATATGTATAGACTTGGGATCATGTAAGACCAACCTGTTTTCGTGAGACCCTTGAAACCACTTTTTTTACTTTCACAACGTTTTGCTGTGAAGTTTCAAGTGTAAAAAAGTGGTCTCACGAAAACAGGTTGGTCTCACGTGAACCCAACTATATATAGACTTGGGATCACGTGAGACTAGTTTGTTTTCGTGAGACCTGTGAAACCATTTTTTTACACTGTAAAACTTCATAGCAAAAACGCCGTGACGTAACCTTTATAGTGTTTTTGCTGTGAAAGTTCGGCTTTTTTACGTTCACAACATTTTGTTGTGAAGTTTCAAGTGTTAAAAAGTGGTCTCACGAAAGCAAATTGGTCTCACGTGAACCCAATTATATATATATATATATATATATATAGAGAGAGAGAGAGAGAGAGGTGGGTTATTATACAACTCTTTACATTTGTACAACCAATACAACTCAATCTCAACCGTCCATTTAATTTGATTAATATGTTATTTCATAGAAGTTTTGATTGTTTCATAATATAAAGTATTGATCATAATAAATGAACTATATTCGTCTTCCATAAATATTCAAATCATAATAAATGAACTCTCATCATTTCCATAAATATCACAATTTATTGGATTGCATTGGTTGTACAAATGCGATGGGTTGTATTTGAAACGATCTCTCTCTTTCTCTCTCTCTCTCTCTCTATATATATATATATGTATATATATATATATATATAGGTATGTAGGAAAAGGTTCATTTGAAAAATGGTAAGTATTTGATAAATAAAGAAGTAATCATAACCCTTTTATCTAGTCAACATTTGCGGCTTTTACTGTGAAGCACCAGATAATTCCTCACATGGGTATGCGGAAGATAGAGGGATGGTTTCGTAACTTCTAAAAATGAGCGGCAAATATTTCCAAAAAATAGTTGTTTCTTACAATACATCGCGATCCAATAAGCCGATCAAGCCATTACACCAACCCGAAAGGGGTTCGAGTCGAAAAAAGATTCATAAAAACAAAAATCTAACGCGTACTCTTAACCTCCAAATCAAGAGGAAGAATCGCGGCGTTCCTACAGGAGCGGTGTTGATGCATATCACAACTATATATAAACAAACGTATAGATATACGTCGTTGAATCTATACACGTTAGCGTTTTTCCGGTCTCTCATTTGTCAAATTCGCCTTCGTCTTCTTTCAAGATTCGACTTCTGAAATCTGACGCCATTTGTGGCAGACCCTCTCGGAGCGTGATCTTCGGCTCCCATTTCAGCAGCTCTTTCGCTTTGCTGATATCCGGTTTTCTTTTCTGAGGATCGTCAGCAGTATTCTCTCGGAATTCTATTGCAGCCTTCGAGTCGATAATTTCTTTCACCACCTAAAAAATAATCGAGTCTGAATAGTAGAACACGAAAACCGAAAAGGGTTCACTGGTTCACGTAACTAGTGACCCTGGTTACACGCACTACAACAAAATCAGGTTTATAGGACACCAAAATTGTGTAAGTATCCCAATAGACTCTTTTATAGGACGCCTAAATTGTCAAAGCGTCCTAATATAATACTTTATAGAACTTATGTTTATAGGACCAAACTATAAAGCGTCCTATCTAAAATCATTATAACAGGTTTATAAGACGCTTTCGGCGTTTTAACAATTTTTTTAGTACGCTTTTAAAATAAAATGTCTTATTAGCTATTTCATATGACGCTTTTGAGATATGTCCTATAAACCCATCTTTTTATAGGACACTTTTTAAATAGTGTTGTAAAAAATAGTTAATACGATATTTTATTTTAAAATTGTCATAAAAAACTTATTAAAACACGTAAAAAAACGTCCTATAAACCTATTATAACACTTTTAGATGGAACGCTTTTTGGTTTGGTCCTACAAACTTAAGTCATATAAAATATATTTTTAAGACGTTTCTACATTTTAGACGTGTGTGGTACATTATTTGAAAAAGTGTCTTGTAAAAACAATTGTCCTATAAAAAGAAGTAATTATAGGGCACTTCTCAAAAGCGTCATATAAAATAGCTAATACGACACTTTATTTTAAAAGTGTCTTTAAAATATGTAAGCGTTCTAACAATTATACTTTATATGCTTTGTAGGGCGCTTTAAGGCGTTTTAACAAATTTTTTAAGGCGTTTCTAAGTAAAGTGTCGTATTAGCTATTTTATAGAACAATTTTGAGAAGTGTCATATAAACCCATATTTTTATGGGACATTTGTGTTTATAGTACATTTTTTCAAAAAGTGTCGTATAAAATAACTAATACGACAATTTATTTGAAAACGTCATAAAATTTGCTAAAATGTCGAAATCATCCTATAATAAACCTATTATGACACTTTTAGATATGACGTTTTTTTGTTTTGAACCAGGGGCGGATTAGACGAAGGTCATTGACCTAAACTTTCTTTCAGAAAGTCATGCTCCGAACCGAAAACTCATTTAAGGTCATTTATCCAAAACACCCGAGCCTAAAAGGGCGACCCTGGTGCACCATGGTTCCTCGATCGCCCATCGGTCTAGCCTAGAGGATGACCCTGACTCCTTGGCTTTACACGGGTTACAAACCTCAGCCAGCTCTAACATGGTGAACTCTCCCGGATTGCCCAAATTGAAAGGCCCGATATGATCGCCTTCCATGAGTGCCATCAGTCCATCAACCTGAAATTAAAGCGGTCTTGTTTAACGTTCTATGTAGATATGGACACAGACTAGTCCCGACCGGTCCACGATTTGGTCAAAGTAGTCCAAGAAAAGCCTGGCCCGATCTGACCTGGTTTGAGTAACCGATCAGGACAAGACATTCAGGTCTGGCCCAGTCCGGTCCAGAGACGGCCAAACTGGGCCTGACCCTGCCCAAGACCAGTTACAGGATCGGGACCGATTATACATAGTCCTATTTTTTTTTAAATTTACATTTTTATAAATTATACCAAATCCGAGACGTATTGAAAGCTTCGTGTTTGCTTTCCGTCACCATAAACAGTCATGGGCTGCTTACGAATCGCCTGTAAAACATTGCCATCTTACTGTCAGATCTTTAAGAATTACGACAAAATTGTAAAAAACGTACGAGGTTTTACCTGTGAAACAAAGTTGCTAACAACACGACCGTCATCTAGACACATTCGAGGACCATATGTGTTAAAGATACGTGCAATACGGACCTGTAAAACGAGAATTCTAGTATATACCATACTTGTAACTACAACTTATCAATACTACTCTCGTTCAATCACGCTTAACCGCAGAGTACTGATGAGATAAATGCATCAAATTAAATAAACAAAATCACCTCAAGACCATCGTTTCTATGATAATCCATTGTTAATGTTTCAGCGGTTCGTTTCCCTTCATCGTAGCAACTTCTAACACCTAAGTTATATAATCATGAACGTTATAACGGAACCACAAACGCAAAGATAACAAGATAAAAGGTAAGGATCCACCTATCGGATTCACGTGTCCCCAATACGTTTCCTTTTGTGGATGCTCAAGAGGGTCTCCGTAGACCTCACTAGTGCTCGTAATCAAGAACCGTGCCCGGATTCTTTTGGCGAGTCCGAGCATGTTTAAGGTCCCCATCACATTTGTCTTGTAATCGAACGAGTTAAGGAAACCCTAATTCAGATAATTCAACCTCTAAATGGAAATTGCATTAATCCCAAAACTAAAACCAAAAGGAACCGAGTACATCCCACCTGAAGCAGGGTTTGAGGAGGGTAAGATGTATGCAAACCTGACCTCTACCTGAAAGGTAGAGCGGCTGTTTCCATGAAGACCAACATAACGATAGAAAGACATAGCATAAAGATTTGAAAAGCTAGTTCAAAGAAAGCAATGATGCCTCTTGGGATCACTTTGACTTTCTAAGGTCAAACCGAATAACTTTTGACTTCAAAATTAACGATCGTGTCTTTGGATTTTCACAAAATGTGGATAACTACATTAAACTACATAAGAAATACTACTAACAGAAACAATTCCACAATTGAATTTATGATCACAAATTCCATAATCAAGAAACCCAAAAACATCTATGTTGAACCTCAAAAAAGTCAAACCTTAAGCAATACCAAACTGTTCCTCATGAATTCATAATCAACAAACCCAAGAATCTCCATGCTGAACCCAATAAGTCAAACCTTATATCTTCTACATATCATCTTTAAGGATCTGAATCAATACCCAATTCAAGAAACACCAAGAAAACTATAAAAGAATCATAATGATGCATAAAAATGGTGGGTTTCATCATAAAACTGTAAATTTCTGCATAAAAATGGTGGGTTTCATCATAAACATATGAAAATGGTGCATTGTTGTATCCTGCATTTCAAGATCAAACTATGAATGAAAACATGAAAGGATATGATGGTCTTGACAGGATTATACTTGTAATGAACAGGAGAAGCAGGGCAAGCTAAATGATAGATCTGATCAACCTCCAACAAAATGGGTCTAACAACATCATGTCTAATCAACTCAAATCTAGGGTTCTCAAAATGATGAACCAAATTTTCTTTCCTACCAGTGAAGAAATTATCAAGAACAATAACTTCATCCCCTCTAGCCATCAACTTATCCACCAAATGACTACCCACAAACCCAGCTCCGCCGGTCACCACCGTCCTCATCCTCCTATGAGTAATGGGGGCGGGAATCTTTGCGGCGGCCCCATGATCAACGGGACGGCGGTGGAGGGTGGGGGTTTCACGGTGGGTAATTGAAATTGATCTGGGGAATCTGCGAATTTCGTCTACATTGTTAGAATCGGTGATGGAAAGGGTGGATAAGGAGGGTTGGTAGATGAAGTAGATGGAACCGATCAAGATTCCGATGATGATGAAGAGAAAACGTTGTTCTTTGAAGATGTAAGTGAAGGATCTATGGAGATATCTTGAAGACGATGGGTGTTTAAAGGATTTGGGGGAGTATGGTGGGGTTTGATTGTTGGGCATTTCTTCATCTCGTCTTTGATTTGCATGTGATTGTTTGTGCAATTGCTTCATGGTGTTCATCATCTTTGGTTCCTCTGAAAGGTTTTTTGAAGAATTGAGAAAGAAATTGGAGATGGGTGTGAAGGATTTCTTGATATATTCAAGATTTGGACAAAGATTTGTTGTTGTTTGAGGTCTAAAATGTTGAAAAACAGGGGAATCAATCAAGAAGATGAACAAATTTGTAATGGAGTCAAATTGGTTGCAAAACATCCTCTAAATCTATTTTAGTATATCAACCTACAAATATATACATATTTATTTATTTATTTATTTATTTTTAATTTGATAAATTGACTTCAATATTTGTTTCTAAAATCATTTTTTTCATTTACAATAATGAGATTTTTTTAATTTTTTTGAGAAGGGCAGATATAATATTTTTCGTTAAAATTAATGAATTGTTGAAACTAATTGATTTCATGTTAAAGTTAAAAAATATATATATTTTTGATAACTTTCTGACTTCTTAATTTATCGGAATTACTATATGGATTTCCGATATATCTCCAATTTTCAGCCCACTCAATAAAAGAACTTAATTGTTGAGATATTATGTACAAATAAGGTGGAAATTTGGAGTAATCCAAAATATGGCTATTTTGGATTCATTGAGAAAATTTATTTTGTGTTTCAAATTTATAACCTGGATATCCAACCCGTTATGCGAGTCGACTAAACCTAAGGCGACCACCCGTTTCGTGGGTAGCTCGGAGTTACTACATTTAAACATCTGTGGTTACAAGAGGATTTTTATTCCTCTTTGGATTCGAACATGAAACCTCCAGACACTTTTTACCTTCGGAGTCCAAGAGAGGTTATCGCATGTGCTTGATGTGATGAGTTGGTTTATCGTATTCTTGAGATGCGACAAGTTTGTTTATCGCATCAGTGTGGTGCGAGTGCGACAAAGGTGGTTATCTCATGTGCTTGATGCGACAAATTGTTTATTATGTTGATTCGATGTTATAAAATGGGATTATCTTATCTTTATGATGCGCCAAAAGAAGGTTTATTAAGTTAAATCTTGTTTTTATGATATCCTTGATAAAAGGGTTTTCAAAAAGATGTTTTGGTGATTTTCACCCTGTAACGACAATCAAAGAGATTTCTCACTAGATCTCAAGGTCTAATCCTCGTTTGTATTTCAAAATGTGCATTACAGGCCAGTCACAGTCAAACACTAAAAGGAAGGAAAAGTTGTGAAAATTTTATATTTTGCTTACATCGGATGTTAGAAAGATGTGTTATCTTTTGTATTTAAATACTTGTTATACAAGTTTTGTACTAAGATACATGGAACAATTTGGTAGCTACTTTTGTATTTTAGCCTTTGTATACATCTGGAACTGAACGTGTAAAGTTATATTTCTTGATATATAGAAATATATGTTTATATGCAAATGTGAAATTGTGGTGTTACAAAGTTTATCATAGCAGTTGGAGCAAATTTTTCTTAGATCTCCAAAATTTCTAAAATAACATAGTTTTTAAAGATACTTTTGAGTCCCGCATTAATTAATTAACATGTTATTATGTTAACATCAGTATAAATAAATGAACATTATAACATCGATATAAACAAATTAACCCCAAAACTTAGCCTCAGATGTACTTAAATTAACGTCTAAACACAAATAAATATCATTTAACCCCAGAATCCAAATATTAACTAGAAAACAAAAACAAGTTTACCCTAAAATATTAATATCAATTGAAATTCGTCCACTCGAAGAGTTACAGTTACTACTTAGGTTTATAGTTTTAACGGGAAAAAATTGTCTGCGGTTTTACTCGACAAAAAATACGACTGTAATGTTGCACGACTAAAAGTTTTTCACACTATACAACGTCAAGTTTCTACTGGCAGTAAAAACACTTAAAAATTTGAGTAAACTATAAATTTGATCCCAGTGGTTTGCCAAAAATAACATTTTTCATTCTTGTAGTTTTGAAATTACAAGATGCTCATCGTGATTTGCAAAGACATCTGTATTTGGTCCCTTCCTTTAACGGTCGTTAAAAATTCCGTTAAATGAGACAGGTTTTCATTATTTTATTAAAAAATTGTCTTTTAGCCGAATAAAAAACCACATGAAGCAAAAACCATAAAATTGATTTTAGTTAGAAAAATAAAAAACTGATAAAATGACAACATTGCCCTCACATAACAACCGTTAGAGAAAAGGACCAGATCTGGATGTTTTTTACAAACTATGGTAATTATATTGTAATTTTGAAACTACAGAGACAAAAGTGTTATTTTTGACTAACCACAGGAACTGAATTTGTAATTTACTCTAAAACGTATTCCATGTTTTTATATAAGGCTATTTTTGAAAAACTAACTGATAAGTTAACTGGTAGCTGATAAACTAATTATTTGTAGCTGATAGTTGATGAGTTAATTGATGAACAAATTATGTGTAACAAAAACTGGCTAATAATATAACTAAAACATATATTTAATAATATAATATATTAATACAATATAGTAAAGAAAAATTAAAATAATGTAGCATATTAATTAAAAAGAACTTTAAATTTATTACTATTTATATT
>NC_037537.1:25861470-25869006 GCF_001531365.2 Cynara cardunculus var. scolymus
TATATATATATAATTATTTATTTATAATTAATAATTATTTATTTGTAATTAATAATTAATATCTATAACTAATAGTAATAAATAATATTTAGTATTAATAAGGGTTATAATTGGAAAAATTAATAAAAAAAACTCCTCATAAACTTTGCATAGAATTTTCAACCAGTTATTCATGTACTTAAATGTTTAAAACTTTACGTCTTAGGTATTATTATCTCTTCGTTCATCTGTTTTGCATAAAATTTTCCTCTTTTCTCCATTTCAGAAGAATTGTTGGAAAAAATTAAAAAACTTCAAGATTTTCTTTTTTCCATTTTTAAGGAGCTGTTGAAACAAATTCTTCATAAAATACTCAAAAGTGGAAAATGGGGAATTAAAATTTCTAAAAAAATATTAAATTAAGCTCTGACATAAATTATATATATCAGATAAAATTTCAATTTAATTAGTGAGAACAGTAGAAAAACTATATATTAAGATATACATGTCAGCAAATAATATTGAGTTGGATACCACATCACTCGTCACATCAACATGCTAATTGGTTAATGCTTCAACCCGTTACTCATGTACTTAAATGTTCAAAACTTTACATCTTAGGTACCAAAATGCAAGTTCTAAAAATACGTTATCTAAAATAGAAATCAAGTTAAAATACGTTACTTTTTAATGCAATTTATCCTTAAACTTTAGTAAATTATCTAAAGTTGGAGGTTTTTTAATTTCTTTCGCCCGTTTTCAGAAACTTTTAGAGAATTTACTCAAAGGAAAAAAAATCTTCAAAATCTTTATTTGGCTTCTATGTTTTAAATTAATTTTTATAAGTTTTATATGTGTTTATTAATATTTAATATGTTAATTAATATTTTGTATTAAGTTTGGCAATTTATTTATTTTGTTTTTCAAAAATTTAAATTGCATTTAAATAACTTAAATTTTATCAAAAAAAATTAAAAAAACAACTTATATTTTTTTACAAAAATCTTTATCAACTTATTATAAGTTAGAATGGTTTAACTTCTTCAAAAACTGTTTATTACCGGTTTAACACCTGTATAAGTTGTTTATCGAAACACTAAAAAATGCTTATTTCCGATGCCACACTGGAATAAGTCAATAAGTTGTTTCTATAAGCAATCCCAAACACCCCTTAAATCAAGTATGGTTTATGTATCTGATTGTTGTTATAAAGTGTATTAGTGAAGGTATGTATTTATTTATGTAGGTGTGGTGAGTGTGTGTATTGTAAAGCATTTAGGTTTTAGCTTTTAAAATTTTCAAAACATGAATGTTCAAATAATATGTACAAAACAATAATTCATGTAAACTCTTCTACTTTTATAATATTCCTATTTTACCCTTTTTTAAACTTAAGGTTTTTGAAAACCCACATATTTATCTTTATTTTTAAAAATTATTTTTAATTAAATACATTATGTATAAACAGCTATTTTATTATCTTCAATTTCGTACTGATAATAATATATATACATGTTTTTTCAAATTCTTAACCCTGATTTTTAAAATTTCAATCACAAATATATATATATATATATATATATATATATATATGGGCCTAATCAAATGAGAACTGATTAGTTTGTGGTAACGTTGAGGTCCAATCTCAACCACAAATCAACGGATAAATTAGGAAATTAATAATTATGGTAGTTTGAGTTAAAATTATAATTAGAGGGCATATTAGGTATTTTTTAAAAACTCCTTTCTCCTCTCTCCGACCTCCAATCTCCGGCCTCCGGTGAAATCGGTATCACAGTATATCACAATGGGTATCACATTGTGTATCTTTGTTTTTAAGGTTTGAGTTGGTATCATAGTTGATATCATAATGGTATCACAGTATATCACAATGGGTATCACATTATGTACCTTTGTAATTACTTGGTACCTGCCGGATTAATGTTCATCGGAGGTCGGAGAGATGAGAGAGGAAAGATGAGTTTTTTAAAAATACCTAAAAAACCTTCTAATTATAATTTTAACTCAAACTACCATAATTATTAATTTCCTAATTTATCCATTGATTTGTGGTTGAGATTGGATCTTACAGTTACCACAAACTAATCAGTTATGTCTTGAATGAGCCCCTATATATATATATATATATATGTGTGTGTGTGTGTGTGTGTAAAACACAACGATCTATAATAGTCTAAATAATAAGTGGTTTTACACGTAATCAAGTGTGATTATATATATGATCACATACATTACAGGTGGAAAAAACGATAACAAATACAACAATATAAAATGTCTGTTCTTTTTTCTGATATAATTTGTTCGACTTTAATATCTGTCAATTTTTTGAATACTTTAATTCTAAAAAAAAAATAAAGTAACGTGTTTTGTTTTTAATAATAATATTTTATCATTTCTTAACCATGTCAAACGATATTTATGGAATTAAATTCAATGATGTTTTTATTAGTTTAATTTTCATAATTTACTCATAACAATAAAATCAGATAAAGTAAACGGTTGATGCATATTCTCGCCTTTACATTATTTTAATCCGAACCCGCCTCTATATATGTATGTATGTATATATATATATATATATATATATATATATATATTATTGTGAGCAATAACTTAATAGGACAAAAATTAAATGAAAAGAGTAATTAATTATAATACCAATTCTTTTTATTTATTTATTTATTTGATTAAATAATTATTGTAATCATTGAAATACAATAAAATATATCTTTTTCATAAACAATTATATTTATTTGCTTTTTTTATAAAGGGACGGAATTTATTGGAATTTTTTAATTCAAATATGGAAAGTAAATATATTGGCATTAAATATGGAACCTCTTCCTTTACTTTTATTTATTTTTAATTTAATAAACTAAATAAATAATATATATACATATATGGGTAGATTTAATACAGTACCAAGTTTTTTCTTTAATACTGTGTACTAACAAATTATAATTCGTAAACGAAATCTTATACCGTGTGCCAACCAACTGTATTTGGTACTGATTTTTTTTAGTTGTTACTGGTTTTGTATCCAACGACTGTACAAATGTTAAAAAAATACTTTTTATAAGAAGATATAAAATAATATTAATTTATAAAAGTAAATTTAAACTAAATTGTTGTATTTATATTTTTAAAAAATAAATTATTATAATTAAAATAGAAAAATATACGAGACTTTAATGATTTGAAAACAAGTTGAACCGGCAAACTATATGTTTTTTTTATATATTTGTTGTTGTCCAAACTTTTCAACGACCGATTGAATGTCATGATGTCACAAATAATTACTATAAATGGATAAAAAGGACAAGTTTATTTAGGAACCTTAAATATTTTAGCAACGTGTGAACAATTTATAAGTTTTTATGATAAATATTATTCATCATGAATATTCACAAAATAGGTTGTACATACGTTTCTAAAATATTTAATGTTCCTAAATGAACCTTCCTTGTATAATATCATACTGATAAATTAATCGTTGGATTTTGTAATTTTTAATTTGGATTTTTTCAAATCTAAAACACTAAATTTCTAAATCTATTATTATATCTTTCAATTACTATATATGAAAATAACATATATTTAACTTAAATGGATAAATAATAAAAATATTTTAACTAATTTAAATAACTTTTTATACTTTTTCCTTTTATCATATATATATATATATATATATATATATATATAAGAGTCATGAGATCAATTTTCAATTCTTAGATTAGATTTACAATCTGAACATTCATAATCACAAAATTGCCACAAGACTTCTCAATAATCACAAAATTGTTACTATACAACTTTAGACCATTGTTATATTTTAATTAATCAAAGTATATATTATTATTTCTGAAAAGAAAAATATAACTATCATTCAAACTTGTAATATGTTTATTTTTAAATATAATAACAAATTTAAGTAATTACCAAATGTGTATAATTTTGGATAATATATTAAATATTATTAATATGTATTTATGACTCATATATTTGATTAAAATTAGTATATAAATAAATAAATAGACTAACATATATAAAATGCATCCAAAATTATAATATATATAAAAAATATTAATTTAAAAATAATTATAAACTGGGAAAATGGTAGACATATCAGAAGTATCTTTTTACGTATAATTTATAAGCTGGCTTATAAAAATTGTCCATTTAAATAGTATTTTTTAAATAAGTTTGCTTATGTTTACAAATAATACGTTAAATATTTTTTATCTGATGAGAATTACTTTAATATGAGTAAACAGATAATAGTAAATTGTTTGACCGGTCATCATTTATGATAATATGTTAAAATTGTATATTAATTGATTTTTTTAAATATTTTATACTGTTAAAATTTATAATTAAAAAAGATCTGTTTTTATTTACAAGTTTGACGTCAAACGTTAAAATATGACAAGTAATAAAGAACATAAATGATTAAACAATTTATTTGTACATAAACTTATTATATATGATATTGGCTGTCAATCAGCTGTTCATATTTACAGTCTGATTTTCTTCCAAATATACAAATTCTTTTGCTAAGATCAATTGGATACTTCAATTAATTACTATAATGTTGTTATTTAAGTAAGACAGTAATGGGCACAGACACGTATATATATAGAGGAAAAGGTTTGCACAAAAAACGTATAGTTTCAGAACATTTGAACCCTAAATACTATGGAGAATAAACCAGTGTCTCCCCTATCTGAGCAAGACCCTGACTTGCTGGATCTCTGCAACATTGATTTCGCAAAGGAGCTTGCACGGATTCCGTTTTACTTCACAGACGTATCACCAGACATGGAATTTGTTCCATATCCGAAGAAACGTCGACCGCAACCTCCACCGTTACCTCCGCCACCAGAAGAGGAGGAGGTCGATTTTGCTGAAGAATTCAAAAAGATCCCGTTGTGCTTTATCGAGTACCACCAACTTTTTCCACAAACAGCAACAGCAAAACCGCCATCTAAGCCACGACAGTTGAAGCCAGCTGCGTCTTGCAGTGTCTATCCGGTATCTCAAAATGCCACCGGGATCTCCACCTTCTAGTATCAAGTGTCCAAGCGGAATCACTCAAGTGTTCGAGATTCGATCACAACAGTAGAAATCATGAGTTCAAATGTTGTTTTTGTTTCGTCTAAGCAATTATGATGTGTACATCCATAAATGGATGACATAACTTTTATCTGTTCGGTCAAGATTTTGGATCTTAAAAGGATGTTTAAACATTTGTTAACTAGATTTGGTCATAAATTGAAATTCGTTTTTTCAATAATCCAGTTGTTGATTACAGTGAAATCTGTTCATGTATGCTATGCAGACATGATGGCAACAGGGTATAGGTGGTAATCGGTGATGACAAGCGGTGGTAGGACAAATGTAGTGACCGATAATCGTATGTGTTATGTTATGGTGGATTTTCGTGCAAAGATGGAGTGTTTGGTCGGTGATAAATGTGTTGACTGTGAGTTACTGGTTTTAATTTTTTCAGGGTTTTGTGCTGTTAGAATCTTGGTTCTTTTTACAGTGGGCGGGTTTATGGGAAAGTGCCCCCACCCAGAAGAATGTATGCCTTCATCTCCGAATAAATTTGCGGGGTATCTTTGGTCATGAGTTTTCCCGGATCCGTCAATGTTCTTCTGTGTCAACGGTAGTCGGCGACAATGGTGGTTATTGACGGTGATGGGTAAGAGTGCAATGGCTGAGTTGGTATATGGGTGGTTTATTCGGTAGTTATGATGTTCTTTTTGGGGGTTAAAGTTTATTTTGAATATATGAAAACAATATAAAACAAACTTCAAATGTAACCTCTAAGTTAATATTATTACATGAACTTAATAGCTTCATTAAGAGGTAGCTTCTGAATCGTTAAAAGGTGAATCTTGTTTGACAAAAAAAAGTTTGTCTCTTAATGGTTCTAAAAGCCTCCATTTTGTATCATGAGTCTTCTTTAACCATTCAGCTCCATAATTTCATTGTAAATAATTGTCAAACAATTATATTTCATTTTGCATTATATCATAAGAGTCTCTTAATCATTCTGACCATTTAATCATTTTGCACCAAAACATTCAGTAACTACCAAACAACCCCTAAACATCGTTTTATATTATAAAAAATAAAAATAATAAAACATTAAATAAAATTGCTATAAAATTTAGGAAGGATTTTTTCGACATGACGAAGGATTTCATAAATGAATAATCGGAAATTAATATTTATTAAATTTTTAATTAATTTTTATAATTTCAAATATTAATGAGAAAAAACATCTTTGAATTACAGATTTTTTGAAAAATAATTATTAATTTATTATATTATACGCGTTATAAATTCAAAGAATATCTTGCATTTAGTTCACTTTAATTTAAAAATAAACTCAACAAAATAGACTTTATATCTAGTTTTTCATTACGGGTTGGGTTCACGTGAGACCAGTCTGTTTTCGTGAGACACTTGAAACTTCACAACAGAACGCTGTGAAGATAGCATTGACAACGTTTTTGCTATGAATGTTCGATTTTTTCTATCTTTACAATGTTTTACTGTGAAGTTTCAAGTGTAAAAAATGGTCTCACGGGTCTCACGAAAACAGACCAGTCTCACATGATCCAAGGTCTTTTCAATTCCTCTATATTTATATTATTTTAAGTAAATGTTTAAAAAAAACATTGTTTAAGAATTGTATCATTTTCAATATTCTATTTTTTTTTAATCTTTATCAATAAAAAGCAATTTCAACCACAATGGTGGTGCCTGATTAGTTTGAGTTTGGCTCCAAAGGTCAAAAGTATCAGGAGGTCTCATGTTCAAATCTAAGGAGGAATAAAAATCTCATTGTGGTTACGGAGGTTCAAATGCGGTGACTCCGGGATATCTGCAAAGCAGATAGTCGCCTTGAGATTAATCAGCTCACATAACGGGTTGGATATCCAGGTTAATAAAAAGAAATTCATTTTTACAACAAAACAATCTTTTAAGTCTATCAATGTGACAACCCTAAGAAATGACTCGCATCGAATGCAAAAGCAAATACAGGGGCTAAAAGCGTAATTACGAGATGGGACGTTGGCGGTAACAGTTTAAACCCATAAACCATAAACCAAACTATAATGAAGGTTTTCAAAAATTTTACAAACCGAACGGTTTGATATCAAATGAAACTGGACTACAAAAACACGGCCGGATTTGACCGAATTAGGCAGTTTAAGCTTATTTATGAGCTTTAAACTAACAAAAAAATTATACTTATATCAGTAAAACATTGTAAAATACTATAAAGGAACTCGCGCAATGCAGCGGAATATATTTCGATTTTAATGTTTCGTTTTATTTTTTTGGTCTCTGTTGATATTATAATATGGATTTATGTGGTTTTGAGCAAGCAATAATTTTTTTTAAATATAAATTTGAAGATATCATAAAAATTAAAAATATATATAAGTTCTCATTTTTTTGTGTAATTTACTTAATTCAATTTTTTTATAATTTAATTTAGGTTTAATGACGAAATAATTT
>NC_037537.1:25869036-25873631 GCF_001531365.2 Cynara cardunculus var. scolymus
ATATTTTATATATATATTTAAAATGAGAATTTTATTATATTTATCCACAGTTAGTTCACGAATTAAATATGGAGCTTAATAAGTTGTACTTATGCATAATTTACTTGTAATCTTGAATTTTAAGTGATATGCATCAATAAACAGTATTTCATGTATAAAAGATGGTTTTTAAGAGTTTTTATCAAATGCTTTATGATATAGTATAGATTAAAAAAACCATCTATCTCCAAAACTAAAACAAACATTGATTTGGGTTTTGATCTTTCATGGATTTTGCTAACACAGGGAACACGAACAATTAAAAGTGAGAACTGAAAATACAATGTCTCATATTGAGAATTTTTTAGACATTTCATAAAAGTCGATATAACAACCAAAAAGTCAAAATAAAGTCTACAATACGACATGGTCTCAAGAGCTGCAGCGGAAATAAAGCCTACTACTGAGATTTTATTACGATACTGAAAATAAGTTCTAGACGACGATCCAACTAAAAGAAGATGCCCATCCTTCAACGCCTCTAGATCACACTTTTCCCATGCCTTTGCTAAAACTCTCAGTATGATACATCCCTGAAAAGGTTTTCAGTTTTATACAAGCGAGGGTTAGGGTTAGATAGACCAAAGGTCTAGTGAATTCCTTCTAACGATAAAGTTCCACAACGTAGACAGTTTTATAAATCATAGATATTAACAACAATGCATGCTCACTGAAATTATAGAACACCCACAACCTGTTGCAACAGCTGCTACACAAAAGCAACATAAAATAAATTCATGTGCTATGAACGGGAACATACCTCTCTGAAGTTAAGCATTCCCACGCTCACACTTGCATAAGGAAACATGCTTAAAAAAACAAGTTCAATAATAACGATTCCAACGCGTAAGGAAGTACTAAATACTTTTCTCATGAAAACTAAATATTAATAGTAAGAAAGTAGCAAAGGAAAATCGCTCACCTGAAGTCCAAGTCTAAAGGGACACCTTTTTAGATTAGATCACACCAACCGAACACCTGATTTGGGCCGTGCAAACAATGAGTAAATGCCTCAATTACAACCCCAATTGAACCACTAATAATCCCCTTAGGTAATAACTCAAATTGCAGCACTGAACCACCACTTATACAAAACTGAAAATCGGGGAAACAGTAGGTTACGCAATTAAGCGCGTGGCCTAGGTCGCGAAAATGCTCGCGGGGACCACTGTTTCCCCTGCACAATTCCAGTTTTGACTTGCACTCTAATGGGCTCAAATCCCAACCAAAATCTACTTCCAAAACATGAATCTCTCAGAATTAATCAAAAATTCTAACAATCAAACCAAATGGCCTTTAGCCTAGCGGTATCGTGGCCCTTGGCCTTCTAGGAGGTCAGGGGTTCAAATCTCACCATAGGTGAGGAGGGTGTGTGAGTTTATTTGTTGCATTTGCCGTATATAAATATTATATACTTCAAAAAAAAAATAACTAACAATCAAATCCATGAAAGCATCACATCTAAACTCTCACATGGAGTTCAATAAACAAGGGAGTTTCTCATATCTCCATAGAGAAATACTTTAACATAAGGTAGAGCCATAATTCTCAAATTAATTTCAAATAGGGAGAAGAATCCAAAGGGGAAATGTATTCTTACATGAAATTGAGCCCTAACTTCTTGACCTCTTTCAATCTTCCTCCCTCTCTCGATCTCCCGATCACACAAACACACACACACACACACACACAATAATGACTGATCCTAAGAGAAGAATTGAACTCAACTCTCCTTTATTAACTATTTACACTCCAGCTGCTGCATTCTAGTCGATAAGCCAACCTCACCTTTCAATTTCAATAATACTGTAAAATTGGAACTCGGGTTATTACAATTGATGGCGCGCTTTAGTCTAAATCGCTAAAAGAACAATTAAACCTTGGATCGAACCGCCCAATTTGGCTTCTTTTTTTCCAGATTGGACTGGACCTTCAGATCGCTCAAATAGCCAAAAACAATCTGGTTTTGAAACGGTCCAACGATTTTTTTTTTAAATCTTTGGACCCTCGTCTCTTTTTTAGGGGTAGGGGATGTAAATGATAACAGATCAAAGTGTTGGATCTAAATAGAACTTAAAGCAACTTGTTTGAAATCGGATATAGTTGTAAAGAATCAGGGTGGTAAAGGAACAAACATGGCATCAATTGACGAAGTTTAAACCCAAATACTTTTGGTGCAAATCTAATTCTCAACAATCCGAATCTAACCCATAAAACAATTTCAACAATACTCTAGAAATCAAAAAGCAGGTCGGTCCCCGTAAGCGGGTGGGTCAGACACATGTTCAAGGCCCACAAGAAATATGAGCCCAAATTCTTTTCGTATAGTAGTAGTCAAAAAAATGAAGGAAAAAAAAATTAGTATCTAATAGGACCCAAAAAGAATTTCATATTAAATTAACGACCCAGATATGTATTAATTAATTACATTGGAAAAAAAAAACTATGTGAAAAGTTAATCAGTCGTGCATTTTGCAACATTGCTTATTGTTTCTCAAAAAAAAAATTATCTTGTACCAAAGTTTAAAAACTATTTGTCTACAAAACCTTGTTATATTCTCCATCATTCATCTCTCACTAACTTTTTTGATTTTTCCATCCGCATGAATTTTATTTTTTATTAGAATGCAGTAGATTTCTTGTTAGTTACTAAGAAAAATCCTTCCTTTTGAAAAATTGTCAACAGTCAACTTATATGTATATTTAAGATTTTTTTAAACTATTATTGTTTTTTCATACATTATTGACTCTTTATTACCTAATATTGAGTGTACAAATCTTAATTACTCTTTTATCTCTAAAACAAGAATAAAATCTCAGGTTATAAGCAACATGATCTTTTGATTCTAAGATTAATGGTTCTGAATTTTTTTGTTTTAACCCTAAAATTTTAAAAGGGTGATGAAAAACATTAATCTGATGTGAGATGGAACATCAGTAGATTTATATTGATTTACATATAGTGTTACTCCGAGTATTTTCAATGTTGTGATTCTAAATGATATTAATCTATATATTAAAGTTTAAAAGGGTGATGAAAAACATTAACCTAGGATGTTTTTATTACGGTGGAACGAGTAGACGATGCTATGTAAAAATGATATGGTAGATAATTGATTTTTTCGTACTTATCGAGGGGGTTTTTTTTCACATGTCGCCAGTGCCTATAAAATGTTAAGAACGACTTTGTCAAAGAGGATTCAGTAGTTCAAGGGGCGAGTCGGAATCGATGCAATTGGGGTATAAATTTTCGACTTTTCTTTAAAGTTTCTATATATTTTTGTTTGGATTTCAGTGATTAAGATGATGATATGCTCGAATATTACTTAAAATAGCATTTGAATGATTAATTTTGGGGTTTTTAATGAATCGTAACGATACTGAAATCTCAACTAAAGATGTGTTCAATTAGAGCTGTTTTTGTAATGGTTTTTAATGATTTTGATGTCAAGATGTCGTCATAATCTGGTTTATAGCACCATACGAGAAGCCCCATGAAAGGAGCTTGAAAATCGATCTCAAATGATTTAGCCTCTACAATTTGCATTGTGAGTCGTGTTTTGGGTCAAGAAGCAGGGTCGGGAGGTTTTGGGTCATGGGGTGGATCCGTATTTCTATCCACGGGGCTTTATCCGGGTCAGCTTTATGGAGCGGGTAAAACACCAATTATGGGCCGATATGTTTTATGGACTATAATTATTTAGGCCCACAAACAAATCTTCATTCTTCCATAGTTCATTTGCAAATTACATTATTAAAACAGTATTGTTGAAATTTCCGTTGGAGCACTGAAATGCGTAGAGATCGGAAAGAACAGGCTACAACTTGCCTGCATGAAGCCGAAATCGCTAGTAATCGCTACAACGTGTCAAGCCCTGGTAAGGTTTTTGGCTTTACATCGAATTAAACCATACACAAGTAACAGGGAACATATGAATAACATTTTTTATTTTATAAAATAATGAATAATTTACAAAATTTTAAAAATTAGTACGCTTACAATTGTAAAGATTATTTTTTATTTATTTTAATAATAATAAAAATACTTGATTAATGTGTTTCACGACATCGTAATGTATTAAATCCAATTGGTCTAATATAAATAAATAAATAAATAAAGGGCAAAATGTACAAAATAGAAATCTACTTTCATAAATTTTTTATTATAGCATTATACTTTCAGTTTTTCTTATTACAGCAATGTATTTTCAAACTATTTTTTATTAAGACATTGTACTTTGAAAAATTTACCCATTATAGCACTGGGTAACCTTTTGATTTAAATTTACCCATTATACCAGGTTTCCATGCCACATCATTGTCCACATAGGTTGTCCACATGTACTATAGTGATGTGACTTTCTTACTACATCATTGTACTTTCAAAATTATTTTATCATAGCATCTACTAGTTCTTATTAAACATTGTATTTTTAATTTTAATTTTTAGATATTTTACATGTTATTTAATAAATGTATTAAATGAATTAAAAAAATTCTAAATTATTCATTGATATACCAATATCAATAAAACTAGTAGAATACAACTTATCTCG
>NC_037537.1:25874705-25909705 GCF_001531365.2 Cynara cardunculus var. scolymus
TAATTATATTTTAGATTTTTTATATTTAAAATGAGATGTTTATCATGTATTTGATTATGTTTATCTACAATTAGTTGCACGAATTCAGATATGAAACTTTAATAAGTTATACTTACGCACAATCTACTTGTAATCTTGAGTTAAGTAATATGCATTAATAAACAGTTTTACACATAAAAAATAGTTTTTAAAAGTTTTTGTCAAATGCTTTATAATATAATATAGATAATTAATTAATTAATAACAAATAAAAAAATAAAAATAAAAAGTAATGGGGGTTATATAATAACATAAAAAAGAATACAAATATTAAATCAAAAAAGTTCAAGGATTAAAACAGAAAATATGAAAGAAAATGTATACCAAAAAAAGAGTAGGCTAAAATAAGAGGGGTATGGATAGAATACGAGGTAAATTTACACATACAAACCGTAACATATTACTCCAATAATGACACTCTATATTGGATAATTTCTTTCCGACACACACACACACATGTATATGAGATGTGACCATCCTGCCCCTATTGAAATACCAAAAATAGTGAGAGGTGTAGAATAAATTTGTAATATAAGGTCTAAACCCAGTAATCTCATCCCAAGTAAAAAGTTCGTAGTGGTGTGGTTATAATCCATACAAGTGAGCTCCTAAGTTCAAGCCCCCAATGGGATGCCTGCACTGATTTACGTCATCCATTGATGACCATAGGACCAGTGCGATGAATGTGCTCGAGAGCATGGGACCATAGAACCCTTTTGTCTTAGATGACAATGGCCCACTAGATGGATACACACATAGAAATCTTCCACAATCTATCTTTTATGCACCGTTGTAGGATAAAATAGGATTTGGAATTCAATTCCATTCCAATTGCATGTCGGGATTGGTGGAATGAAATCCCACAAAATGGGACTTAGAAATCCTATAGGAGTTGTTGGTATTTCGCATTGATTTTGTAGGATTTGTGTGTAATGATGTTTGAAGATAGTTGTTTTATAATAATCAATTGATAAAAAGGTAATTTAATTATTTAGAATTTGTTTTTATAAATTATGGAATTCAATTCCATTCCAAATCCTACAAACCAAACACACCAAAAATTCCTGTCCGTTCCAAATCCAAATCCTTCCATGAAATGCAAATCCCTCAAAATCAATTTCATCAAACCAAACGCCTCAAGGTATTTAGATACACATATTCACACATATGATTGGGTTCCCACGAGACCCACCACTTTTTCATGAGACACATTGTGGAGGTTTTGTGTTCGCTTCCCATGAAGGTTTGATGTGTTTTTCATGTGAAGGTTTGACAAGATAAAAGAAAAAATCACCCATGGGCTCACAATTTGTCTCACGAAAGTTGACGTGTCTCACATAATCTCAAGTTATCATTTAGGGAAATTGACCAAAATAGCCCATCTCTCCAACCAAATTCACTTTTTAGCCACTTTTGGAACCGAATTCCCATTATAGCAGGAGTTTACACAAATGACGTGCGTAAAGTCTATTTTCAGATTTAAAAAAAGAAGAAAAACACTTCACGCAAATTACACAAAAATAATTTAATCCAAAAATCGAGTTTACACAAAAAGGAATTTAATCCTAAAACGGGAATTCGGTTGATGAAATGGCTAAAAAGTGAATTTGGTTGGAAAAATGGCTATTTTGGTCAATTTCCTCATCATATACGCATCTTTATAATTCATATAATACATCTTCATCATGAATATTATATATATTCATTATGAATAAAGTATTTAATATAAACATTTTCATACCTGCTTGAGGATGAAACTAGTGGGATGGTGGGTGATCAGCAGGGCATGCAACAGGTTGCCATCCTGTAAAATGCTGGAGAACATGTTTAAGCTCCATAGTTGCAGGCTGTATTGTCCATTTTTGGTAGTGTTGGCTTGGGTGGAATGAGCAACTACTCTGTGTCAATAAGCCAGCCTGAGTTCCAGCTATAAATAGGTCTCCTTCAGATATAATGCACCCACTACATGCCTCTTCTTTGTCACCAGCCTAATGAATCATACAGCAACATTAAGTTCCAAAATGGTTAACCATTAACATCCCCTATTACACCTCTACCAAGTAAACAAGACTATAGATCAACTAACGAGTAATAAATGAAACAGAACATAAAAATTCGTATGCCAAATCGGCTAACTGAATAAAAGCCTAAAACATTATAATTGCTAAACATATGAGGGATAAAAGTGGTAGGGTGACTTTGCCCAAATACAAGACAGGTCATGGGTTCGATTAGGACCCTGCTATTGAGCCAAAATGCCCCTCGAAGTGGAACAAGCATGTTGCACCCGCCCCCATGGAATAAGGTAGCACATACCTATATTTTAACAATATAACCTCAAAATAGAATCTAATTCTCTTCTAAAGATCAAATAAGCCTCCCTCTTTACATTCTATTCATTCTTTTAATTTTATTTATTGTAATTTATGCTCTTTAAACCTTCATCGACCTCAAAATATTATTTTTATACGGTTTTATATTTTGATTAATTTATGTTATTAATAATAATAAAATAATATAGAAAAAGTAAAAGATAAAAACTGAAAAATACATAAACTTTTTATTTTGGCATCATTTTAATCATCTTGACGAAAACTAATTCAATGATATATTTTGTTATAAAGAATATTTATTTTATTGTAACTTAATAAACTACACAAATTAATCATAAGATATAGGGGTAAATTGGTCATTTTATCTGTTCTGTCCAGTTCTGTCTTACCAAGCACTAAACAGTTGTTTTTTCTTATCCTATCTGGATACCAAAAGCACCATAAAGCTCTTGCTTGGCAGTGGTATGCAAGAGAACATGAAGAGAGTAGTTTTACCTTTTCAGTTAGATATTTAAAAGCCACTTTTTTCTGTGCTGCTTCATATATATTGCACTGGGAGTATATCTGCAAGGAAAAGGTCAACTCTAATGGTAACTATATATGTCAAATGTCATACAAACAACCATGTAAGAGTCAAGGAAGGAAAAAAAGGGAAAAACCGAAGTTTCTGTAGTAATTCAACCTGTGATTCAACACTGGCACAGACCGCATAAATCCCCCAATTTCTGGTGTAATTGTTATACAGATGTACTTTGGCAAACCTAACACGAGGATGTCGTTGCCTAGTTCCGTCAAAGAAACAATGGTGAATGGTAACACGCATACATCGGTCACCATGGTGAGAAGGGTCTGCTCCAATAAGCATCGTCTTATCATGGTTTGAAAAGTGACAACTAAATGCACAAGATTAGAAGCTTGGTCAAATACATGTAAACAAATAATAGGGGAACTAACAAAAGTAGCCATTTTGGCCGACCAAATTCATCTCTTAAGGGAAATGACTGAAATAGCCATTGATTTTGTCAACACAGACACTTGCAGAGGTAGTGATTTTTGGTGAGAGTGGAGAGGAATGGCTACGAGGTGAGAGTAAGTAGCTCACCGCGAAATAGTGATATCTGTGCTCTCACGGGTAATATCAATCAGCCCATCATCATAATCCTTAAGACTACAACGATCAATCCATATATGCTTTGAATTAGGTTTGATTTGAATGCCATCTACATCAGGTCCTCTACCTCCTTCAAACTCTAAATTGCATATAATTACGTGTTCACATTCTTTCAGCCTCAGTCCCTTGCCAGTGAGCTTAATCCTTTGTCCCCGCCCATCGACTGTCTTATAAGAAGATACATTCAAATAAGACGAGAGCCCAATGGTGCCCGAAATATCAAAAACAATCCACAAAGGTTCTTTTTTGCGACATCCATAACGAAGTGACCCAGGGCCATCATCTACAACAAAGTTCAAAAGATCTTTACATCATATAACTGGAAAGCCACAAATCAAAAGATCTTCCAAAACATGTTGGAACTTGATTTATAGCAGGCTCATGAAAACTGTACCCATATAATAAGGACCAACCCTTGATCATTAAATGAATCATTTAAAAGCGTGGGTTGGGTCTTGGTGTGTGGGTGTTCATGGTGGACTTCATACATATATATAAATATATGTCTTGGTCAAAAGATGGGCTTTAAGCTTATGCAGAGAGTCACCTATCTCTCTGGAATTTTTGTTCGGAAACAGTGGCTTACGCGGGTTTTGCCGCGCGCCAAGTCGAGCAACTCACTGTTCACACCAGGCAGTTAAAGGAGGAAAGGTATATATATATTAGACGATTCTGGGCAGAAAAGTGACTATTCTCCCTCTCGTTTCTCTCATTTTTCTCTACAAATTCCATCACCAAACATATCTTAATTTGCTAGATTCAAGTTGTAACTTGAACTCGATTGTTGTATCCTCTAGCCAATACTACCCACAAATTTTTGTCTTAGGACACTGCATTGGTGCAGGCCTCAATCCGTCATGGACGGACCTATACTGGTGCATACAGTGGCACGTGCCACCGTATTATTCCTCCGTCGAAGGGTAAAAAAATTTAGGTTCGTGAAAGGTGCACGAGAACAAGTTTTATTTGATAGAGTTGGTTTGCAAGGCTTTGCTTTTATTCCATTCCAGACCCAAGTTCGAGTTTTATTTGTGTCATTTTCATTTTTTTAGTCAAATGGTGTCACCGTTTGAAATAAATTCCATATATTTGTTTCTTATAGTTATAAAAAAAAAAATTACAGGTCCATCCTACGATCCGTGTTCGGTAACCAAGAACCAGCAAATTACTAGTAAGATTCTAGAATTCTATCAATTCTTCTTGTTGTTTTATGTGCGTTTCGTAAACTTGTATTAGAATATTTCCATTTTCTGCAAATTTATTTACATGAATATATACATATTTCTACTTATGATTGATTACTCCTAACAAAACATCCACAATTTTGTGACGTCAATTACAATATAGCGGCTCAATAAGTAGAATACCGGTATTAAACCTGTGATTTCCACCTCAAGCCATTGGATCGATCCATGAACTCAGCAGCTTCTACGTTCATGGATAATATGTATTTCATATCACAAATCCCTAATTCCGATGACTAATTACGATGCTATACCTGACAGAGTAGTAACATGATAGACTGATCCATGAAGTCCACCGACGGCTAAGCGGCCAAATCCCTCAGCTTGTCCAGCGAGAGCTCGTAAGTTACAGTCGACGTTCGCGTACGGAAGTGAGAGTGCAGCCATTTTGTTAGAGTTCGCCGGAATTTGTGGTGCGTTGTATGGTGAAGGTCCGTACTTATAGTCCGGATGTGAAACCACCGTTTCGCTATCGGTACGGTTTCGTCTGTGGTGCCGGCCGGCGGAATAATGGTTCCCCATTGATGCCGTACGTTTTAGCAGAAATATCGGGAAAGCATTTAATTTTCACACACCGACACACTTAAAACGCACACACTCGACAAAATTTAATTACATTTTTAGTCCTTGTAGTTTGAGAAAACTCTAAATACCATCCCTAAATAAACATGACAACAAGAGAATTTTTTTCTTAAGTGTACTTCGGATAATATTGACCTATAAACATTTTATAAGAGTAACTTACATTTTTGACCTCTTGGTTCTCATATTGTTTTATAACTGGTCCCTCTGACTAACCTCTGTTAAAAAAGTCCGTTAATTTAAAGAGAGTTTGGTTTTTTACTTTTTGAAAAAAAGCCGTATAAGATTACATGTTCAGATTAGAGATCTTGAATCCACGACTATTTAGATTCAACACACATTAGTATTAATCACTTTAATATGAGATTAGACGTATTAAATAGTATTTGATCGGATTAAATATAAAAGAACTGTTTAATTTTGATATAATATAAGAGGAATGAAAATTAATTCATTTTATTCATGGTTTATTGAAATTACGGTTTTCGTCAGTGTGGTTTCAATTCATTTTGGCTTTCGTCCCGAGACTAACTGTAACTGTCAAAAAACAACAATTTTGAACGATCAGGGACGAAAAGAAATCAACAAGGATGCTCATGAACAGATTAAGCTTCAAAATGAACATAATAATCTTAAAGAAAATCTATATAAATGGAAATGATCAGTAACCCAATAGAAAACCAAACCAAGCCGAACCAACGAATTCCAAGTGCTTGGATGTATGCAAGTTCTCCACCGCAAAGAATAAAGCGGTTGTTTAACACAATACTGAAGACTTATAAATAATACCTGTAATTCGAATTCATAACCGATAGGGGGTGACACAAACCGAAAGATCTTCGACTCACCGGAGCTAATTTCAACACTTTTTATGACGATAAATTGTCATCTTTCAGCTCGTTCACAAGTTTGACGGATTTCTGGACAACTTCTTCTGTTGGGACCTTACCTTGCTCCTCACTTCGTGAGGTTGATTTTGGCGGTTGCTCATCAGGCTCTACCGATCTTTTGCCATTGCCTGTTGTAAGTTGGGACGTCTTGTCAAGCACAGGTTCTGATGTAGCGGCTTCTGCTGCCAAGGTCACTTTGGGTATTCCGTCATTCGAGTGAAGTAAATTTTCGCCATTACCTGTAGAAGGTTCAGATGTTTTCATACTAGTTTCTGTTACTAAGACCGACTTTCCTAATTCTATGTCAGGGTCTAATGCAGAATAAATTATACCAAACCAAACGAGCCCAATATATCTGACCCGGAGGTGAGATCCTGTAGGGGGTGAAAGATGTAGGCATACCTGACCTCTACTCTTTTAAGATAGAGCGGCTGTTTTCGTGAAACACCTGGCTAGTGAAAAGTGTGTGAAAGGGAAAAATACAGATACGAGAGCATCTGAACCTTCTACAGGGTCTAATGCAGGATGTTGATGCATTTTACTTTGCCTCCTACTCTCTTCATCAAGACCCGATGACATTTTCTCCGGTTCTCCTTGATCACTTTTGGCTCTTGATTTTTGTCCTGTAGTCTCATTCTCAAATTCTAAGGTGAGATTTGATGCATCTTTATCAGGGTGTGATGGCTTTTCGGACTCTTTGACTTTCGTTTTATGTTGTTCGCTTTCCGCCGACTTTGTATCGTTCTCCGTGGTTGAAGACGGATGGTTTTCTGAAAGGCCACCTAAGGGTATGTATGGTTTTTGTTTAGGAGATTTGATCATCAATTTCTGAGAAAAAATCGACTTAAAATCTGGCATGACGAGTCCAGGTGAAAGTACGAGTCCTTGGGGACTTGCTGTTGCTGGGGGCTCTTCTTCCTCGGGCGGGCTCTCGATTCTCAGATTTGGTCTTTTGATGGTTTTGAAGTCACCTTTCATCTTCTCAATGGCACCACATAACTCCCCAACCACTTTAACACCTTCCCTGGCCAGAAGTTCAACATATTTGATGATTAGAAGGTAAGAAACCATAAAGCTAGCATGACCACTATGACACCACTCCTTGTTCAACATTAAGGTACACTATACATGACAAGACAGAAGAGGGATCACTGTTCCACGTTTGGCATGACTTTTATGTGAAACACCCAATGAAACAAGCTGGAGCAGACTTATGTTTTACCAATATAACCTCAAAATAAAACTTAATTATGTTATAAAACATCAAAATATGCCTTCCTCTTTATATTTTATTCATTTTTTAAATTGTATTTATTGTATTTTATGCCTTTTAAACTTTCACTTTACTTTCCTTGAACTATTGTTTTTATATGGTTTCTATATTTTGATTAATTTATGTAATTTATTAAATATCACTGATAAAAAATAATATAGAAAAGGTATATAACAAAAATTGGAAAACTACATAATTTTGGTGTCATTTTAATTGTCTTGACCAAAACTTTTTAATGATATCTTTTGTTATATAAAATACTTATTTTTATTATAATTTAATAAATTACATTTTAATCAAAATTTACATAATATATAAACAATGCATTAGGAGTAAATTGGTCATGTTATCTGTCTTGTCATGTCCAGTTCTGTCTTACCAAACGCTGAACAACTATTTTATCATGTTCTGTCATATTCTATCCTGCTTGGATACCAAACGCACGTTAAGGGGTTGTTTACACCAAAGTGGGTAAGCACTAAACCAGGTAAGATTGTGGTCCAGGTCAAAACTAATCACGGACCGAGTAAGGGGTAATTTACCAAACTCTTACCGGGTAAGCCGCTTACCACGTGTCATTTTCCTTTACAGGGTGAGCATGCAAGGCCCAAAAACTTACCAGGTATGTGAGAGAGAAGACTCTTACCTGGTAAGCGCTTCCCGGGTAAAAGCCGCTTACAAACAATCCATTTTAATGGCTGAAGTTATTACCCACTAAGGTAAGTGAATATGGTGACTCTTGTCTGTAAGCGTTTGGTAAATGGCCCCTAAGAGTCTTTCCTTTAGCTTACCAGGTCAGCATCATGAACTGGTAAGAGGGGCTTGGTAAACATCAACAGTAAAAGAAACTAAAACATGCTCCATGCATTTCCCTCTCTCCCCCAACCCACACCTGGCAAAGAAAAAGTCACATGTACCCATTTATTTTTCCATGTTCATGACATAAAAGGTGTCATATGATAAAAGTACTAAGGGCATGTTTGTTAGCAGCTTAAAGAGCTTGATGGACTCGCAACTTATTTGGTCAACTCAACTATACATGATTGTTTGGTAGTGACTTAATGATATAGAAAGTGGTTTATTCACTAAGCTTCTAGAGGGAGTTTTATGCAGAAAGCCAAGTTTTCTCCAAACCTGTCCCTCCCAATTAAAAAAAACATGCTCCTTTCATCTATGAAAAAACCCTCCCAAACAAAAACCTTCTCAATCTATACAACAATTTTTTCTATACAGGACTTGATAGAAAACCAACCAAACAGCCCGTAACTTGGCTGATTTTCAGTTGCTACTCGACCATTATTATCATGATCATGCCTCATTGCTTAGAGAATGAAAATGGGCTCGCTTTTAAATTGAAGTCAGTAGATTCAGAAACAAGACTAGAATCAACAACCTAAAAGATTCAACTTACATAGAGGCATCATCGATTGCACCGTAAAAGTGCTCTTTAATGCTCTCCACTGCATCAAAGATGTTGATAACCTGCAAGATTCAACCGATAATGTAAGATATGATTCAAATAATGAAACCAGTTGTAACTTTTAACAATGACCATCAAAAAGAGCACATAGAAAGGCCAACTTATGAAGTTTTTGCGCCGACAAGTCTATTCGGGCAAGTAAATTCAAGACAAGTACCATTGATAAGATGTTCACAATTTTAATTAAGAACCTACAAGTTGCAATTTTAAATGCGGAGGTGTAAGCATACCTTGGCTTCTGCATCCATATATTCCTGCTCAAGAATTACCCTTCGTCTTATATCTTGCAAAAATTCCACATCTGGATCGATTGTTTTCTCATACCTACCACAGACCAAAACTCTAAGCACAATCTAATATTTGTTATACACATTCTTTCTCCTATCTACACCCAATGAATATGTAAAAGGAAAATGCATCAAAATGCAATAAATTTTGGTTTACTTCCTATTTAGTGTACCGAAGATTTTTTTCTCAATCGACGTAATGAAGTATCAAAATTTCTTATTTTGTGCCCATTATGACCGGTAACCTGCTAATCTTGTAACATCTGGTGACATGGATACCCGTTTAAGAAAGGGTTATGGCGAAGTAGGCAATGAACTTGACACCTATGTCATCAAATGTTACAAGGTCAGCAGGTTAGGGTCAAAATTTAGAAAAAATAGGAAATGTAGAAACTTTGTTACATTAAATAGGATATTTTAAGACTTCGTTACATTGATGGAGAAAAAAGTTGTTGCATTAAATAGGAACTAACGCGAACTTCGTTGCATTTTGATGCATTTTACCCAAATGTAAATACAAAAGCACTTTGATAGGGCTGCAAGATACACGAACACATGCTTTGTGTGTTTGAAATGTGCAGTGTAAAAATGCCACTAAAAATATAGAAGTTGACATTCAGCAGTCCTCTCGATGAAGGATTCTTTAGATTAGGACACTTCTAATGGACAGAGAGTACGATAAACCAGTCACAATGTACCCTTTCAAGTCCTCCCACAGCTTCTTCAATTTGGCGATAGCAGGCTCCAGTTGCTCCTAAAAAGATTTACAGATACCAAAGCAGTAAGATGCAAATATAACGACATGGCAGATAAAAGTGAATTTAATCGGTAGGGTAGGGTTCCGGTGAGAATGAGAGTTATGATGAGAAGTGTAAGAACAGACCTCCACCCTTGGATCAATCCTAATCGAAGAGTTCCACTAGATCAACACTAATGAAAAGCACCGGATCAATTCCCTTCTAAAGCGTAATTCATGGGTTGGTTTGAGATTAAAAGTGATCAAGGGTCCAAATTCCTTCCTACACTTTTCACCTTAACTCTTATTCTCACACGATCCTTCGTCTTAATCGGTAACGGCCACAAGTGCATGAATACCTTATAAGTAGATAAAAAACTACTAGCCACATTTATAAGGTATGCTTCATGATTCTCCAATTGATCACTTTAACATGCCAGAATAGAATCATAATCATGAAGTTCGTCAGATGATGCATGATAGACTAAAAGCACAACAAAATCCAAACTGAATAGTACGAAAAACTTGCATAATAATTGAGAACATACTTGACCTGCTTGTCCCTCTGCTCCACATAGGAGGACTGGAAAGCCCAAGTAGCTTCCAGAAAATTAATAAATGCATTACAAGTATCTGCCTCTGCTTTATACGAAACAATTGTGTTTGAGAGTTCATCTTCCTATATAATATCATTTATATAAGGGTATCACAAAGAGCTATAATATGCCTGAAGAAATACTAAATGTTTGATATACCTTAAATGATATTAGGCTAAGAAAATCCGACCTTTGCCTTTAAGAGTAGAAGAAACTCATTATTATCTTCGTCAAACTGTAACCTCTCTTCCCTGGCATTTTGGAGACGGGTAATTGCAACAGCCAATGTGTTATTAACCTAAACAGGCAGCCTAATCAGACGTAATATTGTAATAATGATGCTTATTAGTATCTTTTTCTTCCCCATTGATTGAACATTGTGATTCATAAAAAAATAATCTAGCTAATATAGTGATCGCTAAGGGTGCGTTTGGTACGCTGGACAGGACATAACAGGGATCATTGTTCCACATTTGGCTGGACTTTGATGTGGAACATACAGGAACAAAGTGGAACAGGCATGTTCCACCCCCACCCCATGGAACAAGGTGGAATAGACCTATTTACCAATATAACCTCAAAATAAAACTTAATTCTCTTATGAAACTTCAAATACACCTCCCTCTTTACATTTTATTCATTCTTTAAATTTTACTTATGGTATTTTATGCTCTTTAAACTTTCATTTCACTGTCCTCAAAATATTATTTTATATGTTTTCTATATTTTGGTTAATTTATATAATTTATTAAATATTTAATAATATAAAGTTAATATAGAAAAGGTATAAAAAATGGATGCTACATGAACTTTTTATTGTGGTGTCATTTTTATCGTCTTGACGAAAACATTCGAATAATATATTTTGTTATGAAACACATTTATTTTATTATAATTTAATAAATTAATCAAAAGATTTAAACAAGTTATTAGGGGTAAATTGTGCATTTATCTTTATCTGTTATGTCCTCTCCAATTTTGTCTTATCAAACGCTAAACGGTTTTTTTCTTCTGTCTTGTTCTATTCTGTGCTTACCTGTCCGGATACCATACACATTCTAATAGAGGGAGAGATCGTAAAGACGGTAACTGTGTTCTGATTATTATATTATCAGAATGCTGTGAAGTAATGCTATTAGATATCTTAATCTATCAAGAACGATGTCAACAGTTTAATTTTCTTGAGCTAGTAATTCCAAGCGTAGCATAAAGTCGAAATTAAAATTTAGCCAATAGTAAGTTATCACCTCTTAGCATGATTTGAAAAATACCATTTAAAGGAAAGGAGTCTACCTTTCCCAATTCAGCTTCAAGTTTGTCTCTTTGCTCTTCAAGCAAACTAATTTCAGCTTCCAAGTCCTGGAAAACACCATGATATTCAGCTATCCAAAGTTCTAACCATGAAAAACACCATGATGTTTGCAAGGTAATGGACATCACATATCTTTTTGATCTTCAAAGCAAGCATTAGATTAGGGAACTGTAAAATAACAAACCAGAAAGTCACCGATGGAACCATGGTTAGGACTTCCCTCGAGAGGATTGATGAGTTGTACTTCTTGTTTTCTTCTTTTGTTATTTGTTATCAGTTAAACTTCGGCATGCAATATATTGATGAAAAAAGATTAAATTCCAAAATGATAGAAGATTCAGTATATCATGACAATAATTCTCTAGATTTAATGTGGAATTTAATACCCTTTTTGGATCCTTATATACAGCAAACTGACACACACTCTTCGCCTTTTGTGGTTAAGAGATTGGGATCTACTGTTAACCCACATGCCGTTGAGCCAATGACCCTTTGGTAGGGATTTAATACTTTATGTGGAAGTAAGCATCTATGAAGCTATGCTGTTAATATCGCGATATATCGCCGATATATCGGCGATATATCCGGACCTAGGCAAAATATTGCTGCATAAATATCGGTCAAAATATCGTCCCCGATATTATCGGCGATATTTTCCGATTTTTCCCGATATTTTGATGTATATATCGGACCGATATATCAATTTTTAGGGTTCAATTATTTGGGATTTTGTTATTTTATGGGCTTAGTTTTTTGGACTTGGTAACATATATTATTAGGTCTGAAATTAATAGTCTGCCTTCCAACGGTCTTCTTCCTTTCTTTTCATCTTTACGAGTTACAACTTCACACTTCACAGACACCTAGTTCACTTCACGAATCACGACTTCAGACTTCTCACAACTTCAGACTTCTCACGGAGTCACGGTTTGGCTTCTTTTCTCGGATGCCGAACCTATTGCTTGCGATTAGCTCGTTTTTGAACACTTTAGATGATGTGATGTTTTAATTTTGAAACTATATTTCTAAACTCTAATTAATGCATATTATATATATAATTCTAAGAAATATTATGTTAACCGCTATTTTGGACCGATATATCACCGATATTAACCGATATATCGAATATCGGTCCTGACCGATATTTTGTATTATGACCGATATAACAGCATAGCTATGAATTAAGCTTCAATTTGTAGTATCAATTATATTCCGATTCATTAGCAACATAGTTAATTATATGTTTGATTAAAATCTTAGAAACTAAGAGCACCCATAGTGATGAAACATTCGACTGTGTCATAATATTGTCACATCATTTTTCTGTCATGTCATGTCAGCATTCTATGAACCTCTTATTTCATAAACAACCCCACAATCATATATCAGTTTCAATTTCATAAATGGGCCCCGCTTAATTTTATTCTTTTAAATATAAATTCAAAACAAACATAATTTATACTATTTATGATATATACAATTTAATAATTATTGCAAAAAATGTTTTTTAGGATAATATTGAAGACAACTATGTTGATTAATATAAAAATTATTGTAAAAATTATGTTCACTAAAGTAGCTTTATTAAATAAAAATAAACCTAAAACAATAAAACTAACATAATTAATTAATTAAACATTTACCAATAAATTTATTTTGTTTTATACTTATTATTTTATAACACGTTGCATTCTCACGGAGCAGTCCATATTAATGAGATGGCCATACATACTCATTTTTGTTTTTGATGAACCGCATTAAGAAGGCCAAGTGGATGCAGCGAAACTCACAACAAGCACCATTGTGGGTGCTCTAAGTTCATTGTCTATGGCATTTATACTTTACTTGGTATAAGTTTATATTGGTGTTCTAGTCTAGGCCCATCAAGCCTACCATTATTATTACTATTTTTTAATCCCAATCTGTTGCGTTCATAGCTGCCCTCAAAATGTTTCAGACCTTGTCGATCTGCATGCTACCATTCCAATTACACTATTTTCTTCTCCATTGGCAGACGTTCCGTAGTTAGCCCATGCGCATCAATCCATCACATACTAGGGTGTATCAAACTGTCAATGCCCAGGGGGTAACAGTTTCGATCCCTTGGGTGTGGTTCCCTGGGTGTCCTAAAAGAACTGCATCATGTAGAAACCAGCTGTTAAAGTAGTTTATCATCTTTAAGCAGACATCCAATTTCATCATCTTTAAGCAGACATCCAATTTCATCATCTTCAATCTAACATCTCTAAACTCTGGTATCAACAGACTGCAAAGAGATCCTATCTGGTAAAATGAAGTCAGCAGGTGGGGCAGGAAGCTGATCATTGGTTGACTATCCTGTTTTGCTTGGCTTCTACGGGACCTTTTCTGTTGCTTGGAACACTCTGTTTAGTATCTATTAGACTACTACAATTTGGCACTTGTATTTGCTTGACTGTGCTGTTTGGATACTGGGTCTGGTTCTGTTGCCTAGTGTTTTGGGTGCTTGCATTTCTTTCGCTTGGTTTTTTCCTACACTCCTGATACTTCCAACAAAGGCATGACTAGTAGATTCACGGACACCCACGAGTGCAAATTTTCCCATGGAGATGATTGTTGACTACTTCTATGTGTAATCCAAATATCTGAAAGAAACAAGCTTGTTCAAGTTTTGAATATTAGAGTTCTATTTGAAGTTTAAATTTTATTTTGCTAATTGAATCTTGTTTTGCTTGGCAAGTTAGCCATGATAGATATATGCTCCAAGTTCAGGAGTAGAAGATAGGTTTATTATAAATTATGTTGATTAGTCTAGTTGTATAGGCTTAGCATCAAATTATTCAGTAGTATAGCCTTGGCTTATCACGCGCAACTATATATTTATAAGTACTTGCAAAAAAGTGAAATAGCATGCTAATCCCAGAACTGGAAAACAAGTACTTGCATATTCTGCAAAGAATTGATGCGACGAACAAGTACAGGTGCCAAACTTTATTGTAAGAAGAAGCTATAGAATACAAATATAAGTTGACTTCCAAAATACCAACTTACCTTCTCAAATTGGCTGACGTCAGTAGTTCTGGCTACACGAAAAGTAAGGACTTCTTTTTTCTCTTCCCTGCCAACACCAGTGATGGATGTATTATGAGGTAAAGAAAAAGTCATCAATTTAATTAGAGTAGAACACAAAATTGTGCTCGTTCAGTGTACAGACAAAATTAAGTATATATTAAAATAAATTACCATGGTTCACTGCATCAAGAAATCAAATTCATGATAAAATGAGCACACACGGAAACAAAAACAAAGTTCTAGATCTTATCATCTGTTTTTTTAGTTCAAGTTAATAGAACTTCAAAGTGAAAACCACTAATTTACCCTTCATAAGCGCTGTCTATGGTTCATATTAACCAGTAATTTTTTTTTTAAAAATCCAATAATCTGGGATTATAATAGCAATGACCCACTTTTAGAGTTTAATCATCCCTTGGGGTACCAAAATGAGTACACTTTAAAGGACATAGAAAAGAAAACCGTGGCACACATGATAAGCTCCCATCCCAAGATATATTTTTATTGATTGTAAATGTTCATAACTGGACCTTCATATATGCCAGAGTGACAAATAAAGCCTGTTAAAATATCCAACCTAATTCAAGTGAATCTCTCACATCCCTTAGCAATTTAGCTAACACCTTAGCATCAAGAAACTTCACATTACATCTTTTAGCCCTGTGCAGCAAGGTTGGGACTAAAAACATGAAGCAGGAAATAAAGGCCAAATAAGGTATGAAATGTAGTGAAAAGCTCAAAATCCAACTTTTCCTCATGACCCATGCAGTTGATAAATACGAAGGCTGAAGAAGTGGTAAAATAATTACCTATGCTCTAGAATTCGCTTCTCAGTTTTGGAGACCGAACTATGAAGCGATTCTAACAGAAGTTTTAATTTATGAACCTGCATAATAATTAGATTCTCAGACTAAATATATTTCTTCAAAAAACTAGGGACTAAGCAGTATAAATACCCTGGTCGGCGTGGCATCACCCCGTGAAGCAGGAACAATTCATTTCCTTTGTACTGATAAACACAAGGTCCCTAAATACAGGCATGTTCACATTTTTCCTTCCCGACTTAGTGTGTCATAAGTATGCTGTATGCATAGAAGCACGTGTTCTTTAAAGTAGTTGGCTAATCTTGTTCTACATAGCCATTCATATAGCTACTTATCGTATTTGATGCACAAAAAGTAAATGTCATTGGTATAGTAAGAATCAAACAGAATCACTTTTCCCTAAGTTTATTTGCTAATCTTGTTTCCTGACTACACCTAGCACTTTTTATCATTATTTAAAATAGTGACCTAGGGGTTTCTACCACGAGGCATTTTTCCTTCAAACCCCAAATGTTTCCTTTTATTTTCATTTTTGCAAAACTTAAGTTACTTAATTTGTTATGTGTTCAGAACTTTTGGACATGTCCAGGTCTAAGTCATAAACTTTTCCTCGTTGCCATTCAAACAAAATGGGATGCTCATACCATGTTGCCAAATTCTTGATTCAGTTGCAGAGTTAGAGAATGAAATTGAGAATAATGATTCAGCCAAAAAGAAATCTTGATTAAAAAATCAACATAGCATTAATCAGTTGTTCCTGCAGCTATTGATTAAAAAATCTTGCAGTTCCTGAAAACTGCTGTAGGATTGTTACCGTAAGTCTGTGACAACCAGTCCCACATGACAGAAAATTAGATTTCTAGTTCCTTATAAGCTCAAAATTGTGGGCTACAATAAATTCCACCATGGTTTTAAGTTGATTTGGAGGTTTTTGGGCTAGCTTGCTGCTTTGGGCTATGGGGGGCAACAAATGGTATCAGCCGATCCTTGTACCATGAGGATGGTGGGGCATATATCATCAAGCATGATGAGTCCCTAGGGGGCGTCGTAACATCTTAGGTGAATCCCACATCGCCAACGAACAAGAAGGATGTTGGGAAGGCCTGATGAGGACGTCAAATGGGAGCGTTTGTAACAACCCATCCCACATGGATAGAAATCAGATTTGTAAGTTCCTTATAAGATCTAAGTTCTGGGCTACCAACCATTAATTAATCAAGCTACAGTAGTTGACGTCCACGACCAAATTGACGTCATTTTTGGGTGAAAACTGGGCATAAACAATAAGAAGGAAGGGCTACCATGGAAATTAAAACTCAAGATTAAGATGAACCTTACTTTCTGAGAATGAGTCTCTGGTGTATCCCCCTTTTTCAACAATCTTTTCTTTAGTAGAAGTGACTTCAATCTGCAGCATAATTGAATGTGGGCAACAGATTCTTTTGTAGCCTGCATCAGGGAATGTGTGTTTTTTTAAAGACTATTTAAGCCAGTGCCTACCGTGTTGGAGCACTTTGATATTCCCACCAAGTATATTGAACTTTCACCAAATATTGCTAAAGTAATTGCAAGTTTTCGTCAAAAATTACCCAAGTCAAAGGTTCATTAAAAATCCTGTTTAGTTTAATGGAGATAAGTTGAACAATAATGTTAGATAACACCGCACAAAAACTATGGTCCTGCCAATCTTACCTTTAATGATGCAAGACTTTGTGCTTCAGATGAATTTTTACCGCCCTCGCCTGCAGATTTCTGGCATTTCATTCTATCCAAGCTTTGCTGTATTTGTGAGATTTCAGAATCTATTCTGAGGGAAGATCACAGAGCAGGGGAATAGATATAATAACAGTTAGCACTTGTACAAAAGTACAGGTTTACAAAAATAGCTTAAGAACAGGCATTCAGCAAATAGTTTAGATAAAAAAAGAAAATGTTGCAAATCCAAATCTATTCTAGGAGATAATTAGAACCATGTTTTCTATTATTTGCGTTGATTCATTTTCTAGGATAAAGATTGTAAGATGGAAAAATTAAGCCTCTCACCTGTACTATTCATCAATGGTCTTCTTCTCCTGTTGTCCTCACAATACAAAGAGCAAACTCCTTTAGATAAAGAGACATTTTCTTTTAATTTTTTTAAATTTTAGATTCAGTTTGGCAGGCAATCCTCATTATTTACTGGGAGCTCTCTATTCAATCATTCATGTGGTCTCATGCTTGGTGCAAATAACAGATGTACGACAAGATCAAAGGATCCATAACCAGTAATCAGTTACAATTTTAATTTATTTAATCTGAATCGACATGCTCCATTCAGGAAAGAAGAAAAAAATGGATCCAGGAAGCAGGTATCTCTCTTTCAATAAGAAAAGTACACACTTCATTGAAATAAAATGCAGAAAGAATATGATACATTGTAGATTTCTAGAAAGATATCATGTAGAAGTGTACACCAGGCACATGCAAACCATAATAGACTCTTTCCTCACTCACCTTGCTATGTCAGCAGTTACTTTCAGCCCAGTAATTGCACCTTGAGCAAATTGAAGCAATTCTTCCTTCCTTACCTGAGACAAGTGATGAGGCATACAGAAGTCAACCCTATAGATTCTATTAAAGCAAGTGTCATGACTGATAATATTACCAGCATTTCACCATCATATGCTGAGAATGCTTCAGCCATATCTTGTATACTTTTCACAACTAGATTATGGACTTCCCTCCCTCCTGTTAGACACAGCCTACATCCAGAAAAAGAGAAAAAATAAGATGGTAAGTTCAATTAATACCCGCTGCAGGTTTCGCATTGGAAAAAAATTCTGTCTGATCAAATTGATCTCAGTTAGCTAACGCTGAACCTTTATGGGTAAATGATAAATAGATTGGGCTCCAGAAGCCATGATATGAAGAAAAATAACAAAACCAAAGTAATCACAATGAACCAAACCACACACCCAGTATGTCCATGTAAGCAGATTTGTCCCCTACCCCAAAGAGTATAGAGGTTGTTTCCATGCAAAATAATGAGAATAGTTACCCAAATATTTCATGCAGTAAGAAAAGCTCCTCTTCATTCGGTGCTCCAAGAATCTGAGTCAGACAAAAGAGTGAACCTGCGGTTAAACTCCATGAATCAGCAAATACAAAACAACTGATGTGGTATTGAAAAAGAAGCATAATGAACTAGTCACTAGCATAAAGAGGAACCTCATATAAAATGATGGGAGTTTGGTATGGAAAAGGTAATAGAGCTTCCTGATTAATTTCATATAAAACATAAAATTCCACAAAATTTTCCTCTCAGCCAAATTCTTGTCTTGTAGCTTTTTACAAAATAATTGTAATTTAATGCACAATTGAAATAACAAAATTTTCACCTCAAACCTTCTTCCTGATTCTTATACAACAAAAAGAATTAGAAGAAAACTTCTCAACCAAATACATCATTATGGAGGCCAATAGCTGTACACAAACTGATAGGTGCTGTGTGCAGCTTAAAGATCAAAGCTACCATTCTATCTTCTATGACCCAGGAAATTGCAAAGCCATTGATTTGTCGATTGTACAACATTATAGATTGTATGATGGTGTCCACAAATAAAATCTACATTGTTTTGCCCTTTGCTTGAGAGTAATTTGAAAAAAAAAACAAATTGCTACTTTCCCCGAGTACTTATTGGGCAGGAGAAGAGAAGGTCAAATGGCTTGTTAAATTTTCAAGAATATTGCAATCGGCCATTGGCATACACAGTTCAATGACTCTTCACTGGGTGAAATCCCAAAATAAGTTGCAGTTGGAACTGTATGATACTTATCCTGAGTGCTTGTTGGACAGGACAAGAGAAGGCTAATTGGCTTGTCAAAACTTCAAACAACTAGTAATGAGCCAATGGTATACTCAGTTTGATTACTCTTTACCCGCTGAAAACCCAAAATAAGTCTTAGGTGAAACTGCATAGATGTTACCATAAAAAAGAATGAAAAACATTAAGGCACCAGAAGCCAAATCTACAATCGTTTTATGACATAACTCTATCTTAGGTGCAAAGGTCTCTAGGCCTTATGCATGGTGCAATATGAAACCACAAGCCCAAAGCAGCAAGTTGGACCAAATAACCACCCAAATTCATAAATAGAAACTATGATAGCTAGTTATAAAGTAGTCCACTAATGACTTGCAAGAAGCTATTCTAATCATAGTTGATGTAGGACACACTGTTACTATTTACAAGTACACATGCACTTCATGATTACTCTTCATCCCACGTCCTCTTAAGCTTGTCTCTCTTCCTCACTCTCCTCGCCTGTGCTAGCTATCATCTGCCTACTGCATTCGTACCTAAACCACCACAATCTCCCTTCCCTCAATTTCACCATGTAAACCTAAAAATGCGCGATGTATACCAAGAGTGGGTCATTAAAAGAGGTAGTTGTTAGTCAATATTTACATATAAGAAGTAGTGAAAAAGATATTTGAGTGGGATACCAAAGGGTTGGCCTTAGATAGAAGTGTGTAGAACATCATGAATGTCGTAGGACCCTAGGGGGTTCAGATCAACTAGTCTAGGATAAAATGCTTCTTGTTGTACGGCAAAACTCGGTAGTTGACAAGGGAAAAAAGTTTCACGACCACATCATAAGCATTTTTAAGGTTGATCCTCACTAAAGCCATCATTGAATTGTCTTCAAGAAAAGGCATTATGAATGAACACCATCAAAATTGATCAACCGTTTTTTATCAATAAATCATAAGCATAAGCCAGTAATAGTTGGTTGGTTGTCACAAACTATTATTGATCCTAGAGAAACCATTTATTGACTTATACTTACCATAGACATTGTCATGCCTTCGAGAGCTTGACTATGAAGAAAGACATCACGGAAATTCATTGGTGATCTACCAAGATCAGGGTCATAATATAGAATCTGACAAAAGAAAAACAAGTAAATGACAGATATATCAACAAAGAAATTAAAAAAAAAATGATAGATAATCAAATATAAGAGTGAAAATATCAAACAATGCTTTGATAAAAAACCAAACAAGGCAATAGAGAAAATTCAATGAAAAAGATACCTCGTTTCCAACAAGAATCTAGGTAAACAGCAGCTAGACAAGTATAATATTGTGACACCAAAATTAACTTGGAATCGCCTATTTTCAGATCTGAGAACATAACAAAGGCCTACTAAAAATTGTGACATTATTAACTGGGGTTGCTTACAGGCTTGGAAGAGAAGGATATAAATTAAGAACATAAACAGGCAATAATAGAAAAAAGTAACTCGTTTCATTTTCTTGTCCTGCTTTTGGTGCAACTGTTATCCTTTGCAGTGCATATGCAGTTGTGCTATAAAACTTGTAATGCCAAGTCAAACTAGCAAGAGAAACAGAGAGTTGATCTCAGCCCTAGATGGTGTAAGACTATGTCTAACATTCAAACAAACCTAAACATACACAAAATCACAAGTAAATGCAGTGAGGAACACAATGAAAACAATAGAATGACAAAAAGTGGTTCCTCTTCTCACTTACCGTAGTTGGCTTCTCAGGAGTAATATTCTTATCATTTGACATATAAGGATCCTCATAACTTTTCCCATCATCATCAACTAGACCTCCATCAAGTCTTTCAAAATCTCTTAGAGCAACTAACCACCTTTTAAGCAACTGAACTCTTTCTTCCCCTTTACAAGAAACAGAAACTTCTTCAAGCGTTTTAGCTGCATCACTAAAACTTTTCATGTTCCGAGTAACCTGCTTTTGGGATAACAATGACAGTAATGTATCCTTTCATTGCATTACTAATGCTGCAACTACAAAAACTAATAAATGATTAGACAAGACGGTGGACATGAAATGAAAATGAGAGCAAGTGGCCATAAGTTGGCAACCAGGATGGGCTAACCTCGTTCACTGGACACAGAAGAAATAATATTTTGTGAAAGTGAGGAGATGAAACATGGAACTGAATATGTAGAAGTTGAGCAAAAAGGTAATTATGTTGGCCTAACCCCCCCCCCCAAAATGTGATGTAGAATAGTGCATTAGTGTACACATTTTGGTGTTTTGGCTTCCAATTATTTTCCAAATTGATATTGGGAACGAAAATTTTGCGAGATCAGTATACGTGAACAGAAAAACAAGATCATCCAAATGCAGGCCCTAGCTAGATATCAGATGTAGCAAAACCTGGCTGATAAATTAAATGCTTCGGTTAGGCCCAGGTGCATACAAGAATAACTACATCAATGAAACAACCATTTAAGCTATCAGGGGGGAAGATACTACCTTAACTCCACAGTATACCTATTTCTAAAAATTAACAATACAACTTTTATAAACATCAACTTTCAAAAGCCACAATGTAAACTTATTGAACATTTAACACAAGTACTTTCATGTTGCTTATTTATAGTGATAGCTACAGAGGTATCAGATGTTTGGATCAAATTACCACGCAAGCATCAGTTTCAATCAAGTAATAAAATATATCAGCACAATGAGGTAAAGATAATCCCCATCTTCCACATATTCTACCGACATCAATGAGATTCTTGCAGTAAATATATTCATAGCGATTTGTGGTGATTTACGCCTGAACTCTGAAGACAACAACAGTTCTCCTGACTTTTTACGTTTCTATCAAAAAGTGTGTTTACTTATAAGAATGAACAAAAATATCGTAGCATGCACGAGGATTTGAGGAAGAAAGAGGAAATAGGTCAGTAGGTACAGTGCGATCTTGAAACATCTTGGAGGCCTCGGAAACGGAATAACCGGCATGCTGGACGACGGTGTCGGTGTAAGTACGTACAGCGGCTCTGAATTTGGAGCCGCCGCGTGCTTCGGCAGCTCTGTGCATCGCCGACCTTATCCATGACATCAACACGACCTTCTACCACCTCGATCGAAATTACATGCGAAGGAGCAAGAATTGGATTTTTTTTTTTTTCTGTGGCGGAGAACGGAGGAGGATGGCGGAGAGTGGTGGCGGAATAATTTGTCGAGTAAAAATTGGAAAAAGTCGAACGTTTTGTTGGTTCGTACGGCTCGTTTGCCTTCCATTTCGCTTTCGTTTTACTTTATTTACTGATTTGCCCTCAATAATAGAATAAACTACAAATTTGGTCCCTGTGGTTTGTGAGAACACTTTTGGTCCTTGTAATTTTGAAACTACAAGACGGCAAACATAGTCCGCAAAAGCGTCCATATTTGGTCAATACTTCTAACAACCGTTAAAAAACGTTAAATAAGGGACCTCAATCCCCGTCCCCGATTACTTATCTCTTTCCCCGTTCCCATCCCCAACGGGAAACGGAGATCCCCAACTAGAAAAAAGGGATTTTCTTTTTCCGTTTATGTAAGTTATTTTAAATTAAATATGTAAGAGACTATACATGTTTAAATCTCAAACATTTTCAATAAATCTAAAACCAAAATTAATTTAATTTAATACAAAAAAAGTACAACATCATATAAGAATTAGTAACCTAAAACCAAAAAAAAACTTAAAGTTACATGTACGAAAAGATATTGAGTAATATAAAACCATATCGAGTGATGTACAAAACTTATCGAGTAATTGTATTTTGACTTGACATCCAAAACATTACATATTGACGTCCGAAAAATAACAATTTTAGATTATAAACCTAGTTAGGAAACAAAAAATTATGAATTACCGCTTTAGTTGAAATAATATATATATATATATATATATATATATATATATATTGTTTAATATATATAACGGGGTACGGGGCGGGGCGGTGAATACGATACTCGTCCCCATCCCCATCCCCGATTTGAGACAAGCGGGAATCCCCATCCCCATCCCCGACGGGGGCAGGGTTCCCCGACGAGTCGGGACTCATTCCCATGTTGATCGTGAAGCAGATGTTGAAGGATTGCAAGTAGTTCAGCCCGTCCATTTTTCTTCAAAATGGTAATCCAGACCCGCTTTTCTAGCAAGCTGAACAGGACGGATCTAGTGGGCCGAACAACTCTTAGGGGGCGTTTACTAAACGCTTATTTGGTAAGTGCTTATTGTATAAATTTCCTTATTGGATGAATATGAGAAGGGTCAAGAATATTCCCTGATAAGAGCGATGAGAAGGATTTACCCGGTAAGTGAGGATGACGACTCTTAACCAGGTAAGCGCTTACCTAGTAAATTGTTGCATTTGATATGTTTTGATGTAATAAATACACATCAAAATAGATTATAGTGTTGACTTCTATTAGTAAGCGCTTATCGGGTAAGCATTTGGGTAAACGACCCCTTAGGCTTAATCCATACATACGAGTTGATCCATACAAACCTCAATAGAAAATGAAAAACCCTTTTATTTGCTTGTTTATAATGTTGGTTTAGAAACATTCCAACAGTTTATAAGTACCCAAGTTTCATCAACTAAAGTCGATTTACAAACGAAAAACTACCAGATCGGTTCGTTGAATCCCGTCACCATATGAACCATGCCCGACGCTCTGTAACAACGGGAGAAACTACAAGAGCTTCCAAAACTCGATCGATCAATCGGTTACAAGTTACGCCTATTCTCATGAACGATTCCCACCAATGTAACTACCTCGAGTCTACACAAACGACAAGCCGCCTAACCCGCATCGATTCTGTGCACGAAACTACTACAAATCAACATCCGGCAACGGCATTCTCCAATAATTCCACGAGTTATAATCCTCCTGCAAAAAGTTTCCGAATCAAAGTTTACGAGTCATCTTAACGTACAAGAAACTGTGAACTTTCTGAGACGGGAATTCGACAAGAGAACCTGCTCGACCATCGATGTCGGGGGGAACATGTCGTTGACTAACGTATGCAAAGAGGTGTAAGACTTCCCTTTCATGTCGATACGATGACTAATGGCCACCTCACCCTGGTATTTCAAACGAGAATTAAAGACGGATAAAGAAACCGAACTGCCATGGAGGACCCGACCCGTTAAGAGAAATTAGGGACGCTTATCTTGAGACCTGTTTCAAAAGTAATTGTCTACTTTCCAATTTTACCCTTAATTATGAGATGGAGAAATTCATTATTTGTTTTGTTATTAAGGGTGAAATTGCCATTTACTAATAAAAAAGCGTAATGTGTGCCTTTTTCATTATGGACGCTTATTTTGAGACGTGTCAACTTTCAAAAGTAATTGTCTACTTTCCAATTCAACCCTTGATTATGAGATGGAGAAATTCATTACTCACTTTGTTATTAAGGGTATAATTGTCATTTATTAATCAAAAATATTACACATTTCTAAAATTGTGTGCCTTTTGTTATCGTCAACATTCATTTTGGGACGGAGGGAATGTTTACCACGAAAACAAGTACCTTAGGATTAATTATGAAGATTTTGCCCTTCGGAATCCCCATTTTCCTGTAAGAAAGCTCGTCGGTATCTCTGTTACCAAACCCCGCATAGAACGGATTGTAGTCGGCCGGAAAAAGTGCTTTGATATCCTGCGGAAAATATTTTAACCTTTTAATTTAACGAGACCGAACCCAAATCCCGACACAGAACATGCGTAATCCAGTAGAACGAACTTAATCGTTAGATCCATTATACTTACTTCTAAACACGCAATCTTGAATTCATGAGGTGCTCTTCTGATAACTGCGTTAACAAAGAAACAAACAAGCATTATAGTTGTCGAAAACCGTACTATTCGGTTTGATTCATGGAGCAAACAACACACATTAGATAACAAGATAGAATCTCGTGAGGGGCCATTTACCGACACAAATTGGGTAAGCGCTAACCGCATAAGAATGCGGTCTAGGTAAGAGGTCAAGTCTCGATAAGCACTGACTGGAAATGGTTGTTTACCAAGTGTTTTGTAGCAAGTGCTTACTGATAAAATACCTTTATCATCTTGTGCTGACCCGGTAAGTGAAATAATAATGCTGACTGGGTAGGTGCTCAGATCAGCATCCTCAGTCAGATCAAGGCTACCGAGTCAATACTGGTATTTCGAGACAGCCAAAAATCGGTCCCGGGCCGGGCCTTCCCAAATAGGTCCCTTCAAAATCGTGCCGACCGGTCCCGATCCCCAAAAAAAATCCTACAACCAGGCTAGGCCCAGTTACAGGTCTCCAGTCCCAGGCCCGGCCCAATTTAAAAAAATATTTTTTAAATCTTTTTTACACAAAAATGTTATACATGTTTTTTACGATTTTTTTGAAATTTAGTATTGAAATACACTTTAAATAATAAATTTAAGTAGATAAAATCTTGAAAAAACTTGAAAATCTTTAAAAATTTGCATTATAATTTATAAAAACTTAATTTTTTTTAAATCGGGCCGGTCCCAGGCCTTGCCTTGAAATTCCATAAAAAGTGTAACCGGTCCCGGACCGTCGGGCCATATCGGTCCTGGGCGGGCCAGGCCCAATTTGGCCCATTTCTACTGGTTATCATAGTTTATCATCCGAAACTTATTAGTAAGTATGCACTCACCTTCACGGAACAACGAGGGAAATAAGCCATCGGGTGAAATAACAACCGGACCATTAGGTAAAGCTTTTCCATCCTACAAAAATCAAATGCTTGATGGTTTATCTACACATTTAGATGTTTCCATATGGTAAACATAACAATTAACGATCCCGATTGCTCCATAGGTCCCGTGAAAATCGCAACATTCAGCTCTATCGTCGTACAATATAAGTAGTTTGACCATTGATCAAACATAAATTTCTCAAATAAAGAGAATGTTTGACTTGCTACATAGTTTAAGGACATTGTTTGACTATAATTGGGATCTCTAAAATACCCCCCATAGTGACAAAATAGAAAAAATACTCCGTCTGTCCCAAAATAAATGCCCACAATGAAAAAGACACACGGTTTTAGAAATGTGTAATTATTACTCTTTTTAATTTAACTAAATGACAATTTTACCCTTGATAATAGAGCGAGTAATGAATTTTTGGAAAGTGAACGCTTATTTTGGGACAAACTAAATGGAAATATGGACACTTATTACGTGACCGACGGAGTATACTAGATTGAAACAAGTGCCAAAAGGAGATTGTTTCGGTTATTTGGACAAAGGGCGTACAACCTTCGAAAATCATCTATCTCTAAGCCACTTTTTAACGAAATTAAGGCAAATGTATGACATGAAGGCCTAAATTGTATTTGGATAATAAAAATAATTACAAATTTCCGCATGACATACCTGCTTGAGATTAAGTAGAAAGCTTCTTGTCAGATATGCTTGAACGATCGCACGAGCACTTAGAAAAAGTAGTTGATATCCGTTCTCCTGCAAGTCCAAAAAATAACTAAATTTTAATTTGAATTGTTAATTGTGTATAATAGAGATGAATAAAACCAATCGAAAATTGGATCAAGAGAATGGTACGAAACAACATAGGTTCATATACACTATAAAGATATGTGTTTCATCAATGAATATATTCATCAATTCATATCTACTTGCATGCAAGCACATATGCATCAATGAATATACAGGTTCTCCAGTTCTCAAATGAACTGCCCCCCTAGGACCCACACTCGTATAAAAATGAAGATATTGAATGTTAAACGGCCTAACAAGTTGGCATAAAAAATACCCACATGAGAACACGTCACGACTAATTCCCCATCTAGAAATATATTTGTGTGCAAATATTAAAAGTAATCTTGAAGAAAAATATGAAGGGTATACCTTTATAGCAGAGAAGAGTCGAGCTACCCCAGATTGAGTCCAATCTTTCCCAACTAACGGCATGAACTGACCAAGAACATCAGACCTACAAAATAGCATACATCATTGAGCGACATGAAAGTGAGTTATTGGATGAAAAACATGATAGATCATACTTGGTGATCGTCCCATCAACATCTGATATCACGATTCTTGCATTCCACTTCCACAGGTAAATATGAGCATCAACCTACATTAAATATCGGGAGATTTAGATATAGTAAGGTAGGAAACCAAAGTTTGCAAACAAGGTTCGCATACCTCCTACCCCCACGAGACCTCCTAGTCCTACCCCCACGAGCCCTATCTCTGTGTGCGGGGTTTACTGGGTTCGTTTGGTTTAGGTAAAAAACCAAAGCAGAGGAGAAGAATAAAAGAGGCACATTTTTACTTTTGTGGTCAAACATACCCCCATCCCAAAATAATTGTCCACAATAAAAAAGGCGTACACTTTTTAAGCAACCAAATGACAATTTTACCTTAATAATATAAATATTGGCACTTATTTTGGAACAAAGGGAGTATATTTCATGTCCAAATTGATGCATACTACAAGAAAAAAATTGTTGTTATGGTACAAAATTCACATCATTCACTATTTGAATGTAGTATGTTTTGACCAAGGTTCAAAATGGCATGAGACGTGTGGCGGCGAGGTCAAGCCTCAAGCCTTATGCGCCACGGCGAGGATGCGCCGTTTTTCAAGGCGTGACATAAGGCAGCAAATTTGTATGTCATATATAGAATTATATATATATATATATATACACATATATCTTGTATATATATTATTCAATTAGATAATGTATTAAAAAATTTATATTCATATTAGAAGAAGAAAAATCACATAGATTACTATTATAAAAGTAGTCTTTGATTAAATATTCAAAATAGGACTTAGAAGGGTAATTTTAAAACTTCGTTTTAATCGTGAGTCCATAACGTGTATAAATTCGTTGTGATGAGATAAATCTATAGAAGAATAAATCTAAGATTAAAAATGTAAGAACACAAAAGTTTAAAATAAATGTGAAAAAGAATCACGCCTTGAAAAAAAAAAGCACGCCACAGTGCGCCATGACGTGAGCCCAGCCTTACAGAAACGCTATAGGCCTTATTGTAACGATAGAGACACATCTTGTGCCTTTTTGCACACCAGTTTTGACCCCAAAAGTCAAATTGCGCCTCTCATCTTTAGAAAGAGAGCTTTGTGTACCAAAGCTCGGATTTGCAAGGCTCGAGAAGGGAATATATTTATGGGTGGTTGTTCTCTTGCATTTTGCGAAGAGACTACTTCATGACTCGATCGTGTGACCTTTTGGTCACAAAGGAGTGAATAAAGCAAATAGAAAGACGAACCTTTTGAACTCCCAAAACCCTGGTCGAAAAAATAAAAGACACCATATTTTGCCCATCTTTTAAATTCAACGAAGATATTTGCTCAGTAGTGGGAACTTGTGTCCTAATAAATTGCTTCTGAGGAGATTGCGATGAAGTTGGAGTCATCGTTTCCGCCGGTCGTGGGGATTCAAAGACAGATTCGGAATCAAGAAAAACATCCTCGCTGGAAATGTTACTCGCATTGTGCTCAAGTGTCTTAACCCTTCTGAACGGAATGGGCCACAGCCTCCATCTACGACCAGATGGAGTCGATGGCAGCCCAGTGTCTTCCGTAAGCCCATTCCACTCCACGGGAATCGCATCCCTTGGCTCAACCGGCATTTCTAAACCGTATGCAGCCATTCCAAGAACAATATGAGCAGCTTTATCCCACGTAAAGTATCTATCTTCGATTCTGACCACTAAACTGTCGTTTTTTACGATTGATGCTGCAGAAATTCGAAATTCCTCCTCAGGTATACGGTGGGCGTCAAAAGATTCAGCAGCTGCATTCAACCCCATACCAGCTTGAAGCAAATTCCCACAAAGTGATATTTCTATCCCTGAAAGATCGATTTAAGTCATTATGTTAATATCAAATATCAGCCATTCAATTCAGTACCATTTGAAGCAAAATGCATCAAAATGCAACGAAGTTTGTCTTGGTTTTTTATCTAGTGTAACCAAGAATTTTTTGTCACAGTCAATATAACAAAGTTTCAAAATTTCCTATTTAATGTAGCAAAAAGTTTCAAATTTCCTACTTAATGTAGCATTTGATGACGTGAATTCCAAGTTTTTCGTCCACTTTGTCGTAAATATTCATAAACAAGTATCCACGTCATCATATGTTACAAAATCAGCAAGTTATTCTGCGGGTTAAACGGATACAAGACATGAAATTTTGAAACTTCCGGGGAAAAAATTCTTAGTTGCACTATGGATGAAGTTATCCATGTGGATTAATTTGTCTGTATAAGATCGAGAAGGTTTTTGTTTGGGAAGACTTTTTCATATATATGGCAGGAGCGTGATTTTTATTAGGAGGGGCAGGTTTGGAAAAAACTTGGCCTTTCTGCTTAAAGATCCCCCCCTAGAATCTTATTGAATAAGCCACTTTCTATATCATTAAGCCACTATCAAAGAGTCATGTATAGCTGATCGAATGAGCTGTGAGTCTCATTAAGCTGCTAACAAACAGCACTAAGTAGGAACCAAACCGAACTTAGTTGCATTTTACGCCAAATACTTACTTGTGCGTTTTGGCCCATCAAATTTTTCGTTATCATTGGAATACGATTGAGGCTCCTCAGTTATGCTTGTAGTTGTCGTGCACCCATCTTCGGTTTCCGGTTCTTTTGGACTATTTTCAACCCCGTCAGTAGAGGGTTCTACCCGATCTTGATCACTAACAATTGCAACATCAGAAAGTCCGTTTTCATTATCCACTGAATTTAAAGAATCGACCTTTTTGGAGCTTTCGGACTTTGAAGATACCCCCTCTTCAGTTTCACTCACTTCTTGCAATCCTTCGACATCTACTTCACGAATGGCGCTATCTTCTTGCATTCCCAAATCATTTAGTGCCAAACAGCTCTTAAAAACATCTTTCTTAACATCACCATTCGCATCTTCACCTTTTATAGATAATTCTCGCTCTAAACTCACTACACTTTGAGCATCGTTAATCATGGAGACATTTTTATCGCTACATTTGTCTTTCGGTTTGTTTAAATCGCTTAAATAATGAGCCCACGTAGATTCATTACTGAACTCCAAATCACCTTCGAATTCAGGTCCTTCAATCGGTCCCAAATGGAACTGAGGTGTGCTTAATTGCACATTCTCCGTATTTTCTTCCATGGACGTAATGGGAGCCGACAAAATCTGACCATCGATGCTGAACAAAACCACTTCCGAACTCAGATTTTGTGATTCCACATAATGATCCACACCGTCTAAATTTTCAAACCGATTAGACCCATAATCTGATAACTCTAAATCATCATCTAGAGACGACGATTGTTCATCTTGAAGTTCATAAAATCTTTTTTCACTATCGGATTCCGTACTCTCCGCATTATCATCACGAAACTGAACCTCTACGCTAGTGTTTTTAATGTCATTCTTAGAGTGGTTGGAATCATCTTCTCTAGACTCTAATAAACCGTTAGAATCCTTAACAGTGTTGTTATCTTTATCAGGGGCAACCTCCTTAATGAAATAAGCTTCACCTGAATTATCAAGATACATATGGAAATCAGCTAAAACCCCATTAACTTCTATTTTAACTATCTTTTCCGCCCCTTTAAGAACACCCTGAAATTTCCCGAACCTAACGTACCAAGGGGTGCTCCTAAAAGATCCATCTTGTTGTTGAACGGCAATTATGTCAACGGCCCCACCAAACGGATGAAATGGGGTGGCAACAGAATATACACTTTGAGAAAGGTAACTTCCAACTCTACTTATCATCTGATCTTTCTCTAAAAAAACCCTAAATTCCAAAAACCGAATGGTTATCGATTCTTGATTTCAGTTCATCAAAACCCGACAATCTTTTATGCTATTAACCATGAAATCGAACACCCGAAAACTTCTATCGTTCCAAAATGAATTAAATATTCTCACAGAACCAATTTGGATTATTCCAAATCCTCCAAAATGTTTGAACTTCCAACTTCTTGTACTACTGTCTAGATCAAGAAATCTGCACACCACAATTTTTTAAAATAATTACATGATCAAAACCACATTTATCAAATTAAAGTGCATTAAAACCCTCATAACAACAATCATACAGAAACCCAGATGAGAATTGATGCAATATGTATTGGAATTTGAAGACCCACCATTCAAACAAGCAGAGGTATACTCTTGAGTGAACTAAAACCCTAAAAACAAGAAATCAAGATGCATTTCATAAAGAATTCAAGAAACCCAGATGAGATTTAATACAAAATATACAGGAATTAAAAGAAAATATGCGATATATATAAAGACTATGAATCTATGATGATCAGATAAGAAGTATAATTGAGCGCATTAAAACCCTAAAAACAAGAACTATGTTCATAAGCTCAGAAACCCAAATCAGAAATTATACAATGAACTGAAACTTTAAAAGAATTCAAGAACCCATGTTGAAACTTGCAAACTCATCAAACCGAATGAAGTTAACTACAAAAATAAACGAAACCCATCAGAATTGATGCAAAATCTACAGAAATTCACCGAAAATGCGAACAGAAGTATTGAAATGAACATCTAATAATCAAATAAACGCCATTGACGACAAACAAGAAGTGTATTTCCAAGTGCATTAAACTCCTGAAATCATGAATCAAAGTTGATGATTTCAAATAACTACCTCAACCCAGAAGAGGGAATGATCCAATAAACTGAAATCGCAAGAAGAATCCAAGAATTCCTTCACAGATTCGTCAAACTAGAACAATTTGACTTCATTTTGATGCTTCAAATGAAACGAAATCCAGCAACCTCCTTGTTGTATAACCGAATTTCCCTTTGGTTTTTCGCTTTGAAAGGAGTTGGTATAGAGAGATAGATATAGGCGATGATATCTAGAGATTGTTTGTGCAGTTTTTTATGTTTAAAATTGGGTTCAATTTTTGGACTTTGGGTTGAGTGTCGGGATTGGGATGTAGAAGAGTCTTCAAGGTTAACAATGGATGTCATAAATTGACCAATTTCTATAAACGGGCAAATGGGCATATTCTCATGGTGAGAAGATTGATCCACGATTTAGACACCCTTTTGATTCTTTTGGAAATTACTCAAATTCTTTGCCTTCAAGATTAGGTTTCTTTCCACCTCCTACGGTTTTTTTTTTTAAGGTAGTTTGGTTTTTAGGCTCGATTATCGATACAAATCAAATATACTAAGGGGATGTTTGAGATTGTTTATAAAAACAATTTATTGACTTGTTTCGGTGTGACACCGGTAATAAACACTTTATGTGTTTGGATAAATAACTTATATTGGTGTCAAACCGACAATAAGAAGTTTTTTAATAAGTTAAACCCTTCTGACTTATAATAAGTTGGTAAATATTTTTTGTATAAAGCATAAAGCGTTGTTTGGCAATTGCTGAATTGTTTTGTGCAAAATGATTAAGTGGTCAAAATGATTAAAAGGCTCTCATGATATAGTGCAAAATAAAATATAATTGTTTGGTAATTATGTACAATAAAATTATGACTCTTAATGGTAAAGGAAGATTCAAGATACAAAATCATTCAGAGAGTTTTAGAACCATTAGGAGGCAGACTTTTTTTTTTTTTTGCCAAACAAGATTCACCTCTTAATGATTCAGATATTATCTCTTAATGAAACTATTAAGAGGCAAACAAACAACTCCTAAGTCGTTTCAAATAAGCAAACCCAAACACCTCCTAACTCAATAAGAATATCAGGTTAAATAAAATATTTGGTTTGAATAAATATTGACCGGAAATTACTTTTGATTTTTTATTTATTAAGTTTTTAGATTGAGTTTTGATCACGCTGCAACGTACGGTGTCGAACACTAGTTTGGTCTGTTATTATTCACTACACCAAATTTGCCGTGCCCATTTGAGATGGTCTAATCGTTTATATGATTAAATGTTATCTTTTTAAAGGTCAATTAAATGTTGATTGAACTGAAATTAGTATGCCTTGAAAGTAGTGAAATAAACCAAATAGTCTTTGACCTAATGGTATGTGAGTCTTTGGCCTCTTAGAAGATCAGATGTGCAAATTTCACTAAATGTGAGGAGGGTGTGTGAGTTTATTTGTTCTATTTGTTGTATACAAATATTATATACTTCAAAAAAAAGTAGTGAAATAATAATGTTAGGTATTAAATCAGCCCCTTGAGTCAGATAAGTCCTTAGGTAAACATATTGACATAATCAATAGTACTTATCGAATCAGTAGTAGGTAAACACCGCCTTACATCCTAAGTAACTGATATTTTAGTATTTGCGCCTTATACCCTGTATGCTTCTATCTCTTCGTTTTCAAGTAAACTGAAGAAAGAAATAAGTGGATTAATTATTTAACCTGTTTCATTTACAGACTGTTTTATCTATAATTTTGTTTTATGGGATGAAATATAAGTTTATAACAATGCTAATACAGTTGAGTTCGATTGGCTTAGCAAAAATGGATGAAAATTGGAGTAACGAAAATCAAAATGCTTTATTACCACTTTTCTAAAAAGTCCACTACAACAATAGTTGTGTTGCGCCATACTTTTGCATGTGGCACGCCATGCCTAATATGTGGTTTTTGTAATGCGATATTTGTTTTTTTTTTTTTTATCTTTTTCTGTAACGTGATATTTGTTTTTTGTTTTAATATAAAAGCAGGTTGTTATTTTATGCATTTTGAACCTCTATATATATATATATATACATATACATACATACATGTATAGACTTGGGGGCTGTTTATTTGTGACTTAATGGGCTTTAATAGTTCAACCGACTTATTCGCACATCCATAATGAAGTGTTTACTTATGGCTTAATTGAAAACATACCAGCTTATTCGCACAGTTGGGTAGGCTCACTTGTCCCCGTTCAGCCATAAAGTTTACCTTCCCTACCCCTGGAATAAAAAAAAAGCCTTGCAGATCGAAACCTTCGTATAGTTCTTCCAGATCGAAACCTTCGTATAGTTCTTCCAGATCGAAACCTTCGTATAGTTTTTCCAGATCGAAACCTTCATCTCCTTCCAGAGATTGAGATCTGCAGTTGTTCCAGAGATCAAAACTTCCATCTGTTTCTGAAAATCAAAACCTGCATCTTCTTCCAGAGATCGAAACTTGCATCTCTTTTCCAAGATTGAAACCTACATCTCTTTCTGAAACTGAAACCCTACATCTCCTTTGCAAAATTGTTGCTTCTCTCCTCATCTCTCTCGACTTCGACGCATCACCAAGAACAAAACCCAAAATCGAAACCTTAATACCCAAATATGAAACCCTATTATCTAAAATGGATTACCTATTTGAACTCCCCTGCATCACCAAAATTGATTTGAAGTTTCTTCAAAATT